>NC_137038.1:1055000-1127500 GCF_032717465.1 Coenobita brevimanus
GTGTGTGTGTGTGTGTGTGTGTGTGTGTGTGTGTGTGTGTGTGAAGGGAGTGTCTGGAGGGGATAAGGGTATGTGTGTGTGTGGAGGGGGTGAGGGATTATGTGAGGGGAATGGAAAGTGGGTGAGGGGATGCATATGTGTGGAGGGGGTGGAAGGTAAGGGAGGTTGTGTGGGGGGAAGGGAGGGGGAAAAAGGGGAGGGGAAGAAAAGTGGATGCATACATGGAAAATGTGGTGGGGGTGAGAAGGTGAGGAGGGGAGGGGAGGGGAGGGATAGAGGGAGGGGGAGGAGGGGGTGGGGGAAAGGTTATGAAGGCTTACACTTTAACTGTTATTTAGAGGTGGGAGAGGAGAATGTGTGTGTGTGTGTGTGTGTGTGTGTGTGTGTGTGTGTGTGTGTGTGTGTGTGTGTGTGTGTGTGTGTGTGTGTGTGTGTGTATGTGAAGCTGCTCTCTGAGTGACTGCACGTGTATGTATGTATGTAGGCATGTATGTGTAAATCCGCGCCCCAAATGTACACACATATGCCTACATGCAAAGTATACACATGGATTCTAAGTCTCAAAAATTACAAAAAAAAAAAAAACATTCTATATTTGAAAATGTAATATACCAAATTAATGAGCAAAAAAAAATGGTTATGTAATCAAAAATCAAAATACAGAACTGGTGTGTATTCGGTATGAGACAGAAAGCAGGTATGAATATGCAGGTGAGAATGTCTACCTGTATGGCTCTTAATTCCAGGTGTCGTAAGTTTGGTATTAATTAACGACACACACACACACACACACACACACACACACACACACACACATCGCAAGTCTAGGTTAGTTCCTGTATACAACTAGGTAAATACAAACAATAAATACACACAAACATACTGTACATACACTCTCTCTCTCTCTCTCTCTCTCTCTCTCTCTCTCTCTCTCAGCTACCAGTATTCATTGCATGTATACCTGACCTCTCTCGTGCCCGGTATACATGCTTGAGGTATGTACACATGAATACACATGGAGGTGACGCTGTATACACACACCCAATGAATGTATAATTAAGGCCTGATGCACCTTGACCACCTCACACACACACACACACACACACACACACACACACACACACACACACAAACTATGGTATATTACATAGACTAAAACACACAGCCTCTCTCTCTCTCTCTCTCTCTCTCTCTCTCATCTCCATTTAACTCCCAATCACTCACCCCCTCTTCATCGTTCCCTCTTCCATTCCAGTCTCTCTCCACCTCTTCATCTCTCTCTCCCTCCTCCTCTTCCTCAATTCTCCCATCTACATCTCTCTCTTCTCTCTCCAATCACTCTGCCTGCCTCCCTGCCTCCCCCTGCCTGCCTCCCTGCCTACCCTGTTTTGCATTATGGATTGTCGGCGACCACAGTCCGGTGGGTGGCGATTACTTTATGCATAACACACCCACTCCACACCTGCCTCACCTACCCTGCCTCACTCCTGCCTGCCTCACTCCTGCCTGCCTCACTCCATACCTGCCTCACTCCACACCTGCCTCACTCCACACCTGCCTCACTCCACACCTGCCTCACTCCTTGCCTCACCTTTTCTGCCACATCTACATCTGCCTCCCCCCACAGCTGCCTATCCTCACCTGCATCACTACACCTGCCTCTTCACACCTGCCTCTTTTCTACATCTCTGCCTCACCACGAATGAGGAAGAACGGAGAAAGGAGTGAAAAAAAAACTAATACAAGCATTCAATATTCAATCTACCTAACTGCCTGCCCCCTGCCTCACCCCTGCCTCGCCTCTGCTTCACCCCTGTCCACTGGAATTTCATGTCTCTCCCCTCCCTCACCCCTGCCTTGCTCCTGCCTCTCCCCTCTCTCACCCCTGCCTCTCCTCTGCCTCACTTCTGCCTCCCCCTGCCATGCTATCTGTATCTTACTATCTGCCTCGCCTCGCAAAATAAAGGACAAAAAAATGGCGATGGAGAAAGTGAAGACTCTCTCCCTCCCTCCCTCCCTCCCTCTCTCTCTCTCTCTCTCTCTCTCTCTCTCTCTCTCTCTCTCTCTCTCTCACTTCCTAACAAATTTACCTACCTCCCTCACTTCACTCACTACAAGCATGCCTCTCGACACGCCTGCCTCACCACACACACCTGCCTCACCACACACACCTGCCTCACCACACACATCTGCCTCGCCACACACACCTGCTCACCACACACGCACCTGCCTTGACACACACGCACCTGCCTCACCACACATCTGCCTCGCCACACACACCTGCTTCACCACACACACCTGCCTCACACTTCACATGTTACCTGCCTGACTGCCTAATTCCTCTCGTATTTTGTCTTTAACTTTCGCCGTAACTCTCTTTTGCTCTCTTCACTCTCTTTCCATCCCTCTCTGATCCCTAAGCCAAGGAGAGAAAATGAGAGAGAGAGCATACATGGAAGCACGCACCTCTCTCTCTCTCTCTCTCTCTCTCTCTCTCTCTCTCTCTTTCAGATCCTTTCGATAATGGCCAAGTTGAATAAAGTCACGAATGGAGACAAAACAGAGAGAGAGAGAGAGAGAGAGAGAGAGAGAGAGAGAGAGAGAGAGAGAGAGAGAGAGAGAGGGAGAGAGAGACTTTCGAGTATGCTGTATAAATATCATTTTAATACCATAGCATCAATAACGAAAAAAAAAAAAATAATGAAATATAATGCGCTGACTGAATCGCCATGGAGAGGGTGTTACGGGAACCCCAAAGCTCTAAAATGTTTGTAAATAAAGCTCCTATAGCCCCCAGGTAATAGGTTATATAGGGCACTAAATATTTGGTCCAACTGTACAATGTGGAAAGGACGTGAGGGTGAAAAGGTGGGTGAGATTAGTGATATGCCTCTCTCTCTCTCTCTCTCTCTCTCTCTCTCTCTCTCTCTCTCTCTCTCTCTCACACACACACACACACACACACACACACACACAGGTTTTATCCACAAATATTTCTTCCCTTCTATGATTCTCTCTCTCTCTCTCTCTCTCTCTCTCTCCCCATTACGTATTCATCTTTATCCTCGCCCTATTTCTCCCAGATTTTCTCCCATTTCCTCCGTCGACCATTACGCTGTGATATACCTACCCCCGTATCACCTCCGCCTGTCATATTTGTACCCCCAACGTGACATTACTACCCCCATAAAATACCTCCCCTATATCGCTGCTGTTTTAGCCTTCCCCCGTGTAATTCATACCCCCCCCCCCGGTCTGTGACATCTCTACCCTACCATGAAATTCAGGCACACGTGAAAGGAAGGAGGAAAATAAAGGAAGAGGAAGGAAGGTATGGGGAGGATGTAAAAGAAGGAAGGAAGGAAGTTGGGATGAAAGGAGGGAAAAAGGGAGGGAAGGAAGGAAGGAGGGAAGGAAGGAAGGCACGATGGAGGGAGAAATAGAAGGAAAGAGGGAAGGAGGGAGGGAAAGCGGGAAGGAAGAAGGAGAGGAATGAAGGAAGAAAAGACGAAAGAGAGCGAGGAAGGAGGCGAGAAGAGAGAAAGAAACACGAGGAATACGGAAGAAATACAAGCAATTAGTAAACGAAAATGCAAAGAAGAGGAAATTAAGAAAAAGAATAAGAAAAAGGAGAGAGAAGAGAAGGAAGGAAGAGACGGACTGGATAAAACACATAAAAAAAAGTGGAGAGAGAGAGAGAGAGAGAGAGAGAGAGAGAGAGACATAAAACCCCTTCCACTACTTCCTCCCCCATACTAACTCAGGTAATGAATCCCAGGTAACTTTACTACACCTGTACATTTCACAACTACCGCCCTCATTGGCTGTTCTATGTGACGTCATGGATATCCTGTCCCCTGATTGGCTGCCGGGTGTGACGTCATGGATATCATGTCCCCTGATTGGCCGCAGTGTGACGTCACGGATATCCTGCCCTCTGATTGGCTGTTGTGTAATGAGCAACTTTTACGTCTCTATTACCACTCTCCTTCCTACCTTTAAATATTTTTCTCTCTTTTTTCATCTTATTCTCGACTTGTCGTTGGTGCTGGAGCCTCCCATCCACTCACTTGATGTAGTTCTGGCTTGAAGTGGCCGAGGAAAACATTTACTACGCTGGGTGGTAACCATATAACCAAAACGACGCCCAGTGGTCCAGTGGGTTACGACGCTCCAACGGCATGTGGCCCAGAAGAGATTACTACAACCAACGACAAGACCAAAAAGCAAACAAAAACAAGACCAAAAAAGCAAACAAAAAAACAAGACCAAAAAAGCAAACAACAAAACCAAAACCAAAAAAGCAAACAACAAAAACAAGACCAAAAAAGCAAACAACAAAAACAAAACCAAAAAAAGCAAACAACAAAAACAAGACCAAAAAAGCAAACAACAAAACCAAAACCAAAAAAGCAAACAACAAAAACAAGACCAAAAAAGCAAACAACAAAAACAAGACCAAAAAAGTAAACAACAAAAACAAGACCAAAAAAAGCAAACAAAAAACAAGACCAAAAAAGCAAACAACAAAAACAAGACCAAAAAAGTAAACAAGAAAAACAAGACCAAAAGAAGAAAACAATTAAAAAAAGACCAAAATAAGCAAACATGGGAAATAAGACCAAAAAGGCAAAAAGAAAACAAAAACAAACAACAACAACAACACTCATCCTGCTTATTTGTTTACCTCTTCAGTATGATGACCCTTTTCTTGTTTCCTCCTTGCTTACTATCTTTCTGTATCTTTTCTCTCTCTCTTTTTTCCCCTCCACTTTCATCCACACTTATCCCTCTTCCCCTCTCTTTCCACACTCTCTCTCTCCCCCTCTTTATTCCTATTTCCCTCTGTCCTTCCTCTCTTCTCCCCATTTTCCTTCCCTCCTACTCTTTTTCCTCCCCATTTCACTCTTTTCCTCCCCTCCTCTTCTCTCTCCTTGGTATCCACTCCCCTCTTTCCTCCCCATTTCTTCTCTTTCCTCCCCTCCTGGTCTCTCTCCTCCCCATTTCCTCTCCTTCCTCCCCTCCTCCCTCGAGTCTTTGAGGTGTGTTACTTTCTCCCCCTCCCCCTCCCCTCCCTCTATTGCTGCTCTTTTCTCTTGTCTTCTCTCTTCTTTTTTCATGAATTCTCTCTCTCTCTCTCTCTCTCTCTCTCTCTCTCTCTCCCTCCCTCCCTCCCTCCCTCCCCACAGGCCTTGGAAAATGACCCTCTGTGACCCAGAACCTTGAAGTTATACAGTAAAACCTCCCTCCCTCCCTCCCTCCCTCCCTCCTTTCCCTCCCTCCCTCCCTCTTTCTTTCTCTCCCTCCTTCTTTCCCTCTCCCTTCCTCATTCTCTTCTTCCTTCTCTCGCCTCTTTCCTTCCCTCTCATCATTCTTTTGCTTCCCTCCCTCCTTCCTTCACCATTGGTTCTTTTCTCCCTGTCCTCCCTTCATCCCCTCCCTCCTTCCCTCTCAGCTTCCCTCCTTCTCTCCCTCCTTCCCTTTCTCCTGGCCTTTTCCTCGCTTCACTCTTGTCTCTCCTTCCCTCCTTCTCTCTCTCCTTCCCTCCCTCCTTCTATCCGTCATTCTTCTCCCTTTTCTTCCTTCTCTCCTTTCTCTTCCCTCTCTCCTTCTCTCCCTCCGAAGCGATTTATTCATTATTAAACCTTATTATTGTATTCCGTGTTAAATAAATCCTCCCAACATCGCCATTCTCTGCATAAATAACGCACAAAACGATATTAACCACCCATATCCAAAAACAAATCGCTAAGGAAGAGGTGTTAGGGAGACAGGATCGTCGACACAAACGTTTATATACATCAAAATTAATTTCACGTGAATATACTGGGATCACGTGAATATACCGGAATCACGTGAATATATCAGGATCACGTGAATATACCGGGATCACGTGAATATACCAGTTCAATATCAGGAAATTCATTGGGGGGAAAAATGATCGGGTTTTAATTTTCCAGTCACGTGTTTTGGGGGAAATTTTTGACAGATGGTGAGGGCACGTGGGGGAGGGGGAGGGGGAAGGAGAGAGAGGGGAGGAAGGGTGGAGGGGAGGGAGGGTTGTGATCTGGAGAGAGAGGGGAGAGAGGTGGGGAAGGGGTGGTGAGGAGGTGTGGGGTGGGCAGAGAGAGAGAGAGAGAAAGGATGGGGAGGAGGAGGGAAAAGGGGAGGGGGGAGTGAGAGGGGAAGGGGGGAAACTGGATGTGTGAAGGGAGACAGGGTGAAGGGGGAGAGGGGGAAGAGGGAGAGTAAAGGGGGTGGTGATCTGGGGAGAGGAAGGGGAAGAGGAAGGGGAAGGGGAAGGGGGAGGTGGAGGGGGAGGAGGGGTAGTGATTTTATTTATATTCATAGTCATATACGTGAACACACGGGCTACTGCACGTCATAAAAAAATGCTGGATAGAATATACAAGCAGCAAAAACAGACAGGTAGATAGATAGATAGACAGATAGAAAGACAGATGGATAGGCAGGTTGATTGATAAAAAGATAGATAGATATAGGTAGGCAAGTAGGTAAGTAGGTAGGTAGGCAGGCAGGTAAGCAGGCAGGCAGGCAGGCAGGCAGGTAATTAGGTAGGAAGAGCGATATAAACAGATGTGGATAAATGATATATCGGTTTTTATCTATCTGTCTATCTATCCGTCTATCTATCTATCTACCTATCTATCTATAACCAGACGCTTTAATCCTTGAGAAGGCGGGGACCAACATATTGCCTGCATGTCGCCCTGTTCTTTGCCATCACGCCTCCCTCTCCCCACCTCCTCTCTCTCTCTCTCTCTCTCTCTCTCTCTCTCTCTCTCTCTCCACAGCACTTCTTCGTGACAAGCACCTTTTCTCATGTGTCTCCAAATGCATAAAGATCATTTACACGAACACTGATAGATGCATGGACAAAGACTGACAGACTCACAGACAGACATATATAGACACACACACACACACACACACACACACACACACACACACAATCCCACACACACAAACTCTCCCACAATCCCCCCACACACACAAACAATCACACTCCCACAATCCCACACACACACACACAATCCCCCCCACACACACAATCCCCCCCACACACAACCCCCCCCAACAAACACACGGCAAATCAGTAGCAAGCAGACACAGTGTTATGGCAAACCTGCTTTAAAACACATCGCTTGCATCAATTTTAACTTAGCGAATTAAAACACTGAAAAAAAAAAATCTGCCCTGCCAATCTGTATGGAATGAAGGGCGAGAGTGTTATAAGCAAATGGAGGAGAGTGTGGAATGGAGGAGAGTGTGGAATGATAAGTGCAAGGCTGAAAAATAGTAAATGTCAGAGTTATTTAAGGACAAAGTGAGGTGAAAAACATTGGCTGGGAGAGGGACTGGGATGGGAGGGACTTACAGGGGGTATGGGAGCGTTGGGGAGAGGGAGGGAATGAATGGGGAGTGGAGGAGAGGGAGAGGATGAGAGGGAGAGTAAGGGAGAGGAAGGGATTGAGAGGGAGAGTAGGGAAGGGGAAAGAATCAAGAGGGAGGGAAGAGGAGAGAAAGGGTGAGAGGACAGGGAGGTAAATAGGGAAGGTTGTGACTGGGAGAGAGAGAGAGAGAGAGAGAGAGAGAGAGAGAGAGAGATGTTCGGGCAAGAGAAAATTATGCAGAAGTGTGCGAAGAAATGGAGTGAGCGAAAAAAGGAAACCAAGAGTGTGAAAGAGTGAGTAAAGAGGGAAGGGGGAGTGAAGGAGAGGGAGGAAGGAAGAAAGGAAGGAAGGAAGGAAGGGAGGGAGGCGTGAAGAAGGAAATGAAAGAAGATAGGTATGAACGTTGGGAGAAAGGAAGGACGAAAGGATGGATGGATGGATATATGGATGGATGGATGGATAGAAGGTATGGAGACGGGAGATTTAAGGAGTGAGGGAAAAGGAGGGAGAGGAGGGAGGAAAAAGGATGGAAGGAGTGAAGGAAGAAACGAAGAGAGAAGAAGGAAGGAAGGAAGGAAAAACAGGAAGGAAGGTAGGAAAAGAAAGAAGGAAAGGAAAGAATGGAAAGAAAAATAGGAAGGAAGGGAGGGAGGAAAGAAAGGAAGGACAAACAGGAAGGAAGGATGGTAGGAGCGAAAAAGGGGAGTGAGGAAGGAGGGAGGGATGGAGAGAAGGAGCGAAGGAGCGAAGGGGGGGAGGGAGCAATCCACCTGAACCACCTGTCCTTCACTAGATCGATACTCTGGCCCTCCCTCCCTCCCTCCCTCCTTCCCTCCACTTCCATCTTTCTCCCCCTCCCCTTCTCCCCATCCACCCACTCCTCACCCTAAACATCCTCTCTCTCTCTCTCTCTCTCTCTCTCTCTCTCTCTCTCTCAACCCTATCCCTCCGCCGACATATATATATATTTTTTTTTTAGAGAGAATATTTGAACGGGGGGGGGGGAATATAACCCTCCTAACCCCTTCCCTCCAAGTGGTTTCCTCCAAGCTCAAGAAAATCGTCTGGAGGTCGCAAGAAAAGAGAGAGAGAGAGAGAGAGAGAGAGAGGTAAAGAAAAAGTCCCTTGAACAGTTAGGCAAAGGAAGTATGCGGTAGGGGTCTGGCGAATCCACTTTCCCCCCAATCTCCACCACCAAGGGGGGTCTCTCTCGCTCAGGCATCCCCTCATCCCCTCCCCAATCTCCTCAACCCCCTCCCCTCTCCCCCACCCTCTCAAACTTCCCTCCCTCTCCCCCACCCCCTCAAACTTCCCTCCCTCTCCCCCTCTCTCAAAACATCCTTTCTCGTCCCAACTCCTCCCCATTTCCTCCTATCCCTAACCCCCTCCCTCATCCCCCAGATCCCCCTCCCTCACCCCCTAACCCCCTCACCCATCCCTCAAATCCCTCCCTCCTCCCACGCACCCCTCCCCCACCCCCAGGCCTACACTAATTTCTTAAGGTATGAAGCACTATTTCTTAAGGAAAAATATTAGACGTGTGATTCTGTGTAATATACCCCTCTCTCTCTCTCTCTCTCTCTCTCTCTCTCTCTCTCTCTCTCTTTCTCTCTCTCTTTTTCTACCCCACTCAATACAATCGTCCGACGGTAACAAGCATGAACTACAAACGAGGTCACTGTAATTAAGGGGTCATTGGAGAAAAGGTAATTCAGGTGAGCTTCAAAAACACCTAAGATCAAATAAAGGAAAGAAAGAGCCAACTAATTCAATTCAATATAACCCATATTTACTAGACAGAATAAATAAATAAAGATAGATATATACAAAGGTAAACAGATAGATAGTTAGGCAGGTAGATATATATAGGTAGATAGATACAGTAGATAGATAGACAGACAGACATGATAGATAGATAGATAGATAGACACAGGCATAAATAGACAGATTCAGATAGATATAAATTCAAAGTCCAAAATTTTAATACTGATCATCTTCACCATATTCCACCTTTCGTAAACAGAAAAAAAAAAAAAGAAAGAAACTAAGAATGATAAAAATCTGTAACCGTGAGATGTCCCAAACTTTTATATATATATGGCTTTTTGGGCCGGCTGTCATCAGTGTATTGGTTTTTAGATGCTTCAAAAAAAAAAAAAAAAGTGTGTTTTGGTTTAGGTGTAGTCACGCTGAAATTTTGCTCGTCTCTCTCTCTCACACACACACACACACACACACACACACACACACACACACACGCACGCAAAGTCCAGTCGAGTGGATAATTGGCTCAAAGATGCGTGTGATATAGTGTTGTTGTTTGTTTGTTGTTGTTGTTGTTGTTTTTACTAATATTTCAATTGTAACCAAACACTATATTTACAGTGGGATCTTTTCACTACGAGGAGGCAATATTTTTTCATTATTATTATTATTATTATTATTATTATTATTATTAGTTTTTTTATTTTGTCAATGTGGGGGTGTGATAAATGGAGGGGCACACCATCCACTCACTCGATGCAGCACTGCCTATGTGACTACACTGCATGACAAGCTAAATGAATTCCTGAAACCCCCCAAAACAGTTTATTACGCTGGGTGGTAACCATATAACAACGCCCGGCGGTCCAGTGGGTGAAGGCTCTCCAATCGGATGTGGCCATGGATAGGCTGGGGTATGCTGTTCACAAATTGCTACTCAGGGTCCATCGACTGGTCACTCTAACCTTAATGTCTAGAATGAGTGGCTTAGTTCCGGGCCTATAGTGATTTTGAAGTAACAGAATAAGAAAAGGGATAAGAGGCCGGAATGGAAAATACTCACACACACACACACACACACACACACACACACACACACACACACACACACACCCTCCCCCTCCTAACCCCCCATTTTATCTTTTATTTCCTCTCCCTCGCCCTCTCTTTATCTCCCCTCTCCCTCGTCCCCTCTTTAACCCCTCTCCCTCTCCCCCTCTTTATCTCCCTCTTCTTCTCGCTCCTCATTATCACCTTTCTCCCTCGCCCCCTCTTTATCACCCCTCTCTCTCTCTCCCCCTTTTTATCTCCCCTCTCTCTCTCTTTCTCTCACCTCAAGTTGCAGGCGGAAGTGACGCGCCGATTAGCAAGCAGGGAAAGATAATGGTATGTGGTGATGATGATGATGATGATGATGATGATGATGATGATGATGATGATGATGATGACACTGAAGTCGTTGTTTTGTTATTTCCGCTGTTGTTGTTGTTGTTGTTGTTGGTGGTGGTGGTGATTGTGGTGGTGGTGGTGTGGTGGTGGTGGTACTCAAGCGAACCTTCCCGTATATCAATGACAATCGAGGGGGGGGGTGGCTTGATCAATTCTACCCCCCCATCCCTCCATCACCCCCTCCCCCTCCTCCTCCCTCTCCCCCTCCTCCTCCCTCCCGATAATTTTGAACACGTAAATAATAAAGGAATGAGGGTGTGATTCACTTTTATTGGGGAACACTTATAATATGTGCCACACTCTCCATTTTTTTTTCCCCTTCATCTTACTCGCTTCCACTTCCTTCCCAAAATATATAGAACTCAAAATCAGACTCAAAATAGGACTCAAAATAGGACTCAAAATAGGACTCAAAATAGGGCAAAACAGTACCAAAATAGGACTCAAAATTGGACTCAAAGTAGGACTGAAAATAGGACTCAAAATAGGGCAAAACAGGACCAAAATAGGACTCAAAGTAGGACTCAAAGTAGGACTGAAAATAGGACAAAATAGGACTCAATGTAGGACCGGAAGTCAAAATAAGACTCAAAATGGGACCCAAAATAGCACACAAAATAAGACTAAAAATACATGGGACTCAAAAAAAAGGGACTCAAAAAAATATAGGACTCAAAATAAAAACTCAAAAAACGGACTCAAAATCTCAAAAATTATAGGCGACTCCAAATTTATACCGGCTACCTTTATCAGTCAGTCTTACGTGTTCAGGTATAATATTGTCCCCTTCGATGTATTCCAGGGAGAAATTATAGCACAGAAAAATGAGTTATTGTATTGGCTTTATCGGTGAGGGTTTTTTTTGACGATGTTTGTCCATATATATATATTTTTTTTGACAGGCCTAAAAAAAATGAGCAAAGAAAATCGAGGTGGTAAGGGTTTTGTCTCGAGGTGAGGACGGTGAGGTGAAAGGAAGGAGAGAAGGAGGAGAGAGGGAGGGAGGAAAATGGGTAGGGATGGAAGGGGGAGGGGAGAGGAAAGAGGAGAGGGAAAGGCTGTAGAGATGAAGGGAGTAAATGGAGTAGAAAAGGAGGGAAGGAAGACAGAGGGAGGAAAGAGGGAAAAGAGAGGGAAAAAGGATGAGAGAGGGAGGGGGGAGAGGAAAGAAGAGAGAGGGAGAGAGGAAAGAGTGTAGGGATGGAAGTGTGCGAGGTTAGTACGTGGGAGGTGAGAAAAGGAAGAGATAAGCGAGAAAGGGAGGCAGGGAGGGAGGGGAGAGGGAGGGAGCTGGGGAGAGAGGGGGAAGCAGGAGAGGGAGAAGAGGCACACTAGGCAGGGTAGGGGAATAGGGAGGGGGACTGAGGAAGGAAAGTACACAGAAGGTGAGTGAGAGAAGGAGGGAGATAAGGAAGGAAGGGGAAGTAGGAAGTGAAGGAAGGAAGGTACACAGGGAAGGGGGAGGAGAGGCAGGGAGAGGGGGGAGATCAGGCAGGGAGAGAGGGGAGGAGAGGAAGGGAGAGGAGGGGAGGGGAGGATTAGACAAGGTAAAAGGAACGAAGGAGAAAAAATATGGAAGGAAAAAAGTAAAAAGGGAAGAGGGACAAAAAAAAAGGAAGGAAGGAAGGAGAGAGAGAGAGAGAGAGAGAGAGAGAGAGAGAGAGAGAGAGAGAGAGAGAGAGGGAGAAATGCACATGTAAATTAATACTGAAAGAGAAAAGGGGAAGAAGGCTGGAAGAAGGAAAAGGGAAGAAAGGATGAGCAAGGGGAAAGAAATAAACAGAAAATACAGACTACACAATAACGAGGAAAAGAGAAATGGGGAAGAATACAGAGGAAAACAAATAAGAAAATAAAAAAATAGGGAAATAAAGAAAAGCAAAGAAAAAGAGAACAGAAAAGAAATCAATAAAGAAAATGTAAAAAAAGAAAATAAAGAAAAAGAGGGGAAATGGAGAAACTGAGAGACAGAAGGAGGAAGAGAGCAACAAATGGTGTGAGGGAGGAAGTAAAGGGGAAGTAAGGAGGGAGGTAGGGAGGGAGGAGGGGGAGGAGAGCCACAGTATGGAGGTGCTCGATATATTGACAAGGGTAGGAACACTCACCTCACACCTGCCTCACCCCCCACACACCTGCCTCACCCCCACACACCTGCCTCACCCCCACACACCTGTCTCATCCCCACACACATCTTCCACCCCCCTACTTACCTGCCTCACTTCGCACACCTGCCTCACCCCCCATACACCTGTGACCACAACACACCTGCCTCCCCTCCCCACGTATCTGCCTCCCCTACACACCTGTCTCACCCCCAAACACACCTTCCTCACCCCACACACCTACCTCACCCCAACACACCTGCCTCACCCACACAACTTCCTCACCAACACACCTGTCTCATCCCCACACACCTGCCTCACCCCCCCCCACACACACTAGCCTTTTCGTACACCTTTCTCCAACCTCTGCCTTAACTCTGCCTAAACCTTTTCACCCTTGCCTCACTCTATGCCTGCCTTACTTAACACCTGCCTCACCTCTCTCTTCACGTGCCTCACCTCACACCTGTCCTTCATTACTTGGTTAATTTATTTATTTTTTCTTCCTTAACCTACATCATCCCCCTCTTCTCTCCACTAGGGAAGGACGATATGAAGGAGGGACAGAAGGAGGGAAGGAAGAAGTGGGAGGGAAGGAAGAAGGGGAAGGGAAGGAAGAAGGAGGAAGAAAAGGAGGGAAGGAAGCAGGAGGAAGACAGGAAGAGGAAAAAGGGAAGAATAAAGAGGGCTCCATGTAAAGAAAAACAAAGTAAGGATGGAAAGAAGGAGGAAGGGAAGAGGTAGAAACAAAACAAGGAGGGAATGAGGAGGAAAGGAGGTAGGGAAGAAAGGGAAGGAGGGAGGGAGGGACAAAGGGAGAGTGGGACAGGCAAAGGGAAGGAAGTGGAAGAAAGGGTGGAAAAAAGGAGGAGGAGATGGGAGGGAGAAAGGATGGAAAGGAGGGAAGGAGGGAGAGGTGACACAACTGGAGGGATGGACAGAAGAGGTGGGAGAGAAAGGGTGGAAAAAAAGAAGGGGAAGAGGAGGGAGGGAGAAAGGGTGGAGAGGAAGGAGGGAAGGAGGGAGGGAGGGAAGCAGTACACGACAGGAAGTTTGTTGTATAGAGCGCTGGGAGATAACAAGGAAGGAGGGAGGGAAGGGAGAGAGAATGGCAGGGAGAAGGGAAAGGAGGAAGCGGAGGAAGAGTGAATGGGAGAAGGGAAAGGAGGAAGGGAAGGGAAGGGAAGGGAGGAAGAGAAGGGAGAGAATGAGAGGGAGTAGTGAAAGAAGGGAGGGAAGGGAGTGTGAAAGGAAGGGAGAACGAAAAGGAGGGAGGTAAATGAGTAAGGAGGAAGGGAGATAAGAAAGGAAGGAGGTAAATGAGTCAGGAGGGAGAGAGGGAGGAAAGAGAGATGAGGAGGGAGAAGGAAAAGGAGGAAAGGATAGAAGTATGAAGAGGCAATTGAAGGAAAAGAAGGAAAGGAAAAAAAAGGAGGAAAAGGAAATATTTAAACGAAGAATTAAAGACAAATGGAAAAAGAAACAAAGGCAAGCAAACTATGGTATCTATTTTATGAGACTATGACAAGGATAGCATAAGATGGAATAAAAAAACATTATACAAATAACAAGGAATTTGCATGAAAGAAAAAAACACTTGGAAGAGAGAGAGAGAGAGAGAGAGAGAGAGAGAGAGAGAGAGAGAGAGAGAGAGAGAGAGAGAGAGAGAGAGAGAGAGGAATGGAAAGCAACTCAAAGGAGGAAAATGAGGAGAGAATGGAGGAGGAGGAAAGGAAATCAAGAAACGGTATCTTCTTATCTTTCATTTACCTACTCTCTCTCTCTCTCTCTCTCTCTCTAATTACCATTACCTCTTCCTTTTTTCTTTAGTGTATCTTTTTTCTCTCTCGTCTCTCTCTCCTCTCCAATCTCTTTCCCTCTTTCTCTCCCTCTTAGTCTCTTATCTTCTTCTCTCTCTTTCCATCTGTCTCTCATTTACTATCTCTTCTCCTCCCCCTCCCCCCCGCCAGCCAGCCCCTCTCCCCCCATCTCTCCCTCCCTTATCTTCCTCCATCACCACCCCTTCCCTGTTTCCTCCCTCTTCCTCCCTCCCTCCCTTCCTCCTATTCTCCCTTACTAATTTTGTTCCTCCTCCCTCTCATTTTCCTGCACTGTTTCTCCCCTATTTTCCTCTTTTCCTTCTCTCCCTCACGTTTTCCACTTCCCCTTCCCTCTCCTTCCCCATTCTAATCCCCCTTCACCCTTTCCCTCCCTTCCTTACCTCTCCCTTCTATCTATCTATATCTATCTGTCTATTTACCTAACTTCCTTCATCCATTCCTATCCTTTCCCGCCCTCCCTCACACTCCATCCATCCCTCCATCTCTATAATGCTTTCCTCCCTCTCACTCCCCATTCACATCCCTCTCCATCCCTTCCTTCCTTATCCTACCTCCACTTCCCTCTCCCTTTCCCTCCTCCCTCTCCCCACTCACCCTTCCTCCCTTGCTCCTGGTTACCCCCCCTCTCTCCCATTTTCCCTCTTCCCTTCCTCCCTCTCTCTGTTCTTCCCTCCCTATCTTACATCCTCTCTTCATCTCCATTTCAACATTTTCTCCCCCTTCTCCCCCTCCCTCCTTCCTTCCCTCCCTCCCTCCCTCCACACGAAGATAAAGACATAATTGAAGTGGGTGGCACCCCCTGGCTACTGTAGAGATAGCGAGAGAGGGAGAGAGGGAGGAAACCTGAGGGAGAAAGGGAGGGAGGGGGGAGGAAGGAGGAATGATAGGTAGGTGGGAAAGGAAGGTAGGTACGTGGAGACGGAGGGGTGGCAGGTGGGGGTGGGGGGAGGGAGGGGGAGGGAATGTAGGGAAGGAGGGAGGGGGAGGGAACGTAGGGAGGGAGGGAGGGAAAGTAGATAGTACGTGAGGGACGTGTGATGGAGAGAGGAGGGAAGGAGGAAGATGAAAAAGGGTAGGTAATTATACACAAGGAAGGAGGAAAAGAAAATGGGAACCAAGATGCAAATGAGAGAGAGAGAGAGAGAGAGAGAGAGAGAGAGAGAGAGAGAGAGAGAGAGAGAGAGAGAGAGAATTGTTGAAATGAGGAGGAAATGGGGAACGGAAGTGGAGAGAGAGGGAAGCGATGGAGAGATGAAGGGATTATGAGAGAGAAGGGAAGGAAGGGGAGGGAGAGGGAGATGAAGGAAATGAAGATGGGATGGATGAAAACAAGAGGAGAAAAGGAAGGAAAGAGGAAAGGAGAGAGAGAGAGAGAGAGAGAGAGAGAGAGAGAGAGAGAGAGAGAGAGAGAGAATATGCTGAAGGAAAAATGGGGGTAAAGAGAGAGGGATGCAAAAAATCACACACACACACACACACACACACACACATACACACACACACACACAGCATAACAACATCCCTATATCAACTTCCAATACGGTTCTACTTACAAATAATACTTACGAATTAATCGGCCGGGTGTACTTACAGACTCTTCTCCTTTATACCTCACAGGTGTTGATTACTTACCTGGAAAATTGGAAAAGAAAGAAAAATATTAATGTAAGGAACAGAGAGAGAGAGAGAGAGAGAGAAATTTAAAGTGTAATTATAAAAATGTATATTGAGGGAGAAAAAAAGAATAATATTTAATAATAAAATGCATATAAAGTTTGTACAGTGGAGAATATATATGAATAAAGTTTTTGGAAAATTATATTAGAGAGAGAAATATATATATAAAATTTATAGGAGGAAGGAGTATATGGCAATGCAGGAAAAAAATACATATACTTACTTCAAAACCCAAATCTCTGCAAACTTAATAGATAAATATATAAAATGGAGAGAGAGAGAGAGAGAGAGAGAGAGAGAGAGAGAGAGAGAGAGAGTCAACACTGATAAATGATGGATAAAGGGAAAATATTAAACTCTACGGACCCATCACGATACGTTTCACTTACTCTTATGATTTTCCACCAACTCTTATTGTAATTATTCCTAAGCGAACGATGTAATCTAGATAAGCCTGAAATAAAATGGAAATGCCAAAGAACGTATTATTATTATTATTATTATTATTATTATTATTATTACATGAACGAAGCATAAAGGGATCATAATAAACTCTACGGAGCCATCCCGATACGTTTCACTTACTCTATAATTTTCCATCAACTCTGTTATTATTATTCCCAAGTGAACGAAATAATCTGGATAAGCATGAAATAAAATGAAAATGCTAAAGAAAGGATTATTATTATTATTATTATTATTATTATTATTATTATTAACATTTTATTTCCCCTACTTTCTCTCTCTCTCTCTCTCTCTCTCTCTCTATCTATCTATCTTTCTCTGTACTCAGCCAGAAAATGCGACCTACATAGCACTAATTTCCCCTAATTGGGTATCTTCAGTAGAGGGAATCACTCCTCGTAAAAAATGGGAAAAAAGAAAAAAGAACATTCAGGAAACTACGGGAAAAACAAAATAATCTTCGGGAAAAACACAGAAAACTACAGAAAAAAGAAAACTACGGGAAAATCACAGAAAACTACGGGGAACACACACAAAACTACGGGAAAAAACACAGAAAACTACAGGAAAACAGAGAAAACTATGGAAAAAAACAGAAAACTATGGAAAAAAAAACAGAAAACTCTACGTGGAAAAAAACAGAAAACTACAGGAAAACAGAAAACTACGGGGAAAAAAAAAAAAAACTCTACGGGGAAAAAATAACACAAAAGTCCACGGGAAAAACACGCCATTTTTCACTACCACCTTCCTTATAATTTATGATCTGTTCTTTAAATATTATTAAATTTCTCAGCATCTAAAAGTCACATATAAAAATCCATATTCATTAAATTTCTTACCAGCATACTTCTACCTATATCTTACCAGTATCTAAGAATCTTGAAAAATAATCTTAAGTCAGCATTTTAAATATCCAATAAATCATTACAAATCATTTACAAAAACAAAGAAATAAAATGCACTCCTTTATTATTACCCAAACAAACAAATTACACTCCTTTATTTTCACGCAAACAAAAAAATACACTCTTTTATTTTTACACAAATAAATAAAAGAAAGTTGGTAATTAAAAAGCTGAATTATTTTACACAAACATAAATAAAAATATAATAAAGTTGATAATTATAAAGTTGAATTATTTGTACAAACATAATTAAATAAAAAATAATAAAGTTGATAATTAAAAAGCTGAATTTTTTTACACAAACATGTATAAATAAAAAATAATAAAGGTGATAATTAAAAATGCAATTTTGCACAAACACAAAAAAATAAAAAAATAAAAAGAGTAAGGAAATGTCGCTTACTGCTCTTTTACATTATCAGAAGGTTATTTCCCTCTCTCTCTCTCTCTCTCTCTCTCTCTCTCTCTCTCTCTCTCTCTCTCTCTCTCACTCACTCTGCCTGCGCCTGATATTTCCATCAATATCAACCAGACTTTAATCTTCGCCCGTTTTTGTCACTCCATCACGGCTCTCTCTCTCTCTCTCTCTCTCTCTCTCTCTCTCTCTCTCTCTCTCTCTCTCTCTCTCATTCCACAGTCGTTTTCCATCCACCATAAAATTCCTCACTTCAACAAGGTCAAAAGTCGATGGAGAGTTTTGTTGGAGAGATAGGATAGATAGATGGATAGATTAAGTGAGGGAGGGAGGGAAGGAGGGAGAAGAGAGGGAGAGAAATGATCAGGAGAAGATAGGGGAGAGAATAGTGGGGTGAAGAGGGTGTGGGAGGGGAGAAAGGGTGAAGGGAAAGAGGAGGTAGGGAATGAAAGGAGGGGAGAGAGGGAGAGAGAGGGAGGGATGGGTAGTAAGGACGAGAGGGAGAGGGGTAGGGATGGGAGGGAAGGGGAGGGATGGAAAGAGGGGGAATAGGAGAGGGAGGGATTAATGGAGGGAGAGAATTAAAGGAAGGGATGGAGGAAGAGGGAAAGAGAGGAGTAAAAAATGGATGGAAAGCCAGATGAGAGAGAGAGAGAGAGAGAGAGAGAGAGAGAGAGAGAGAGAGATGGCAGGACAGATCAGTGCATGAGCGAAGAATAAAAGCGATGGACAGATAAACGAGTTACGATAATAAAATAAAAAAAACGAAAAAGTATGAAACAAAAGAGGCTGAAAAGTGTAGGGAGGCGAAATGGAGAGAGAAATAGTGATAGAGAAAGGAAGGCAGGAAAAAATGAGAAAGAGTGGACGGAGAGAATGAAAGAAATGTGAGAGAGAGAATGAAAGAAATGAGAGAGAGAGAGAGAGAGAGAGAGAGAGAGAGAGAGAGAGAGAGAGAGAGAGAGAGAGAGAGAGGAGGGGAGAGAAGAGAAAAATGTAAACTGTTTTTCAAGCCAAAGGGAATCGAATTTGACTTCTTTTTCAATCTTATTTTTTTTTTTGAGTAGATGGGGAGGGGAGGGGAGGGGAGAGAGGGATGGGAGGGGAAAACATGGAAGGGGTGAGTAAGGGAACGTAGGAAAGTGTACAGGATAGGATTGGATAGATGAAGGTGGGACTGGATGGAAGAGAAGAGGATGGGGTGGGATGGGATAGAAGAGAATGGGATGGGATGGGATGGGATGGGATGGGATAGAAGAGGATGGGATGGGATGGGATGGGATAGAAGAGGATGGGATGGGATGGGATGGGAAGGGAAGGGAAGAAACTATATATATATCCAAAAGAGAAGAATGAAATATTAGGGAAGGAAAAAATGAATAAACAATAATGGATCAAAAGTGAGAGAGAGAGAGAGAGAGAGAGAGAGGGTGATAAAGTGAGACGGATGTGAAAAAGCCATCAGGTGAGGGAAGAACAAAGAGTGCAATAAACTAAAAGGGAAGCAGTGAGAGAGAGAGAAAATAAAGAGAGAGAAAGAAAATACAGAAAAGTGAGCCAGCACAAAGAAAAATAGGGACGTGAGCTAAGCATTCTGACAGTGCGAGAAAGACAAATGAAAACAAGAAAGTCAAAATTTCTCTCTCACTCAAAAACAGAAAAATGTTTAGGTATTAAATTTGGGGAAACAGAAAAATGAGTTTGGTTCTATACTCCTGTCACTCTAACTTGGCCTAAAATTGCCATCTCTCCTTCTAGAATCCTGAGCCTAGATTAACACTAGAATAAGGTGCTAGTCACGAAGAAGTGCTATGGAAAGGATGTGGAGCCGTAACAGTGCCTTCTTCTGAGCTACGTGAAATTAGCTGCAAAAGGACGAAAATCTTGCCCAAGTTAAAGTAAAAGGAGTATAGCTGGGATTATTTTTTCCTTGCTGTTGCTAGGATTTCTAATAGCTAGAATAAATCGCTTGTTCCTAGGATTAATGGATTAGGAGACGATTCTAGAAGGATTTTATTTGGTTAAGATATTTTCTAGACCTCTGCCTGAAATTCTCTAAGCTTGGAAAAACAATTGAGATATACATAAAAGGTGAGTAGACAACGATAGATAGACATACAATAATACATCGATAGACACAGACATACAGACAAACAGACGGACGGAGAATGGTTGATAGACAGAGACAGAGAGACAAACAGACAGACAGACAAGCAGACAGAGAGAAGCAGAAAGGCAAACACAGACAGGCAGGCAGAGACAGACACAAACAGAGGCAGGCAGACAAAGAAAGACACAGACAGATAGATAAATAGATAGATACAGGCAGACAGAACACAAAAATAGACAGATATAGATACCTACAGAGGGAGGTAAGGGAAAAAGGGAGGAAGAGGGAAGAGAGAGAGAAAGAAGAGATAGAATAGTAGGGGAAAAGAGCAAAACTAAAATGGATAGAGCACTAAGGCAGATTAAGTGAGAAAGAATGAGTGAGCGAGTGTGAGAGAGAGGCAGAAAAAAGAGAAGGAGGGGAAGAAAGAAAAGAAAGAGGGAGGGAAAGAAGAGAAAGAATTGGATTGGAGAGTGCAAACGAAAAGGAATACTGTTGTAAGGAAGATTACGTGAAAAAGAGTGAGTGAGCGAGTGTGAGAGAGAGGTAGAGCGAGTGTGACAGGTGGGTCCATTAGCACTAACACAATACAGGTGTTTCTCAGACAGGTAATGAGCAGGCAGGACACACCTTTCATTGCTCATACTCCTCTCTCTTTCTCTCTCTCTCTCTCTCTCTCTCTCTCTCTCTCTCTCTCTCCCTCTCTCTCTCTCTCTCTCTCTCTCTCTCTCACACACACACACACACACCTTCCTCCCTTCTCTGTGTGTATCTTCCCTTTACCAAGAGTTCTCGCCAAGAGTTCCATAACTTCTGTGTGTGTGTGTGTGTGTGTGTGTGTGTGTGTGTGTGTGTGTGTGTGTGTGTGTGTGTGTGTGTGTGTGTGAGAGAGAGAGAGAGAGGGGGGGGGGATGAGAGAGATGAGAACTGAAAGGAAGCATAAACGGAAGAAAAACAAAGACAAAGGAGGAAGTGGGTATGATGAAAAATGGCTAGTGAAGAAAAACGAAGCCTTCCTGTTTTTCTTTCCTTGTCTTTCCCTCTTCCAAACAGCCACGAAAGGACTAGCAGGTCTGTTGCTGTTTGCTTTCCTTTGTACTTCCGTTGTCGCTTCCTCCCTACCCCTCCCTCTCCTCTCGCGATTCCTGTCTCCCCCTCCTCCTCCTCCTCTCTCTGTGCCTCCCCCCTCTCCTTTCCTCCTCTCTCTCCTTTCTCCCTGCCTGCTGCCCCCTCCTCCTTTCTCCCTCCCTCTCCTTTCTCTCTGGCCCCCCTCCCCCTCACCTGACAGACAGACGTTCGACAGGTGAGATAAGGTGATAACTGACTGACACACGACGCACAGGTGACGCTGCGGAAGGGGGAGGGAAGGGAAGGGGAGGGGAGGGGAGTGGGGAGGGGAGGGGAGTGGGGAGGGAGAGGGGGGAGAAAGAATGGGAGGGGGACGAGGAGGGAGAGGGAGGGGGTGAGGGAGAGAACGATGGGGGGAAGAACTGGGAGGAAGTGGGGAGAGATAGGCACTGGAATGGACTTTGCCTTGAATGAGGGGAGGGAGTGGGGGGAAAGTGGGGAGTGAGGGGAGGTGGGGAAGAAGTGGGAGGATTGAGAGGGGGTAATCGGGGGAGTGGTCAGGGGCAGTGCAGAGGGGGAGTGGGAAAGGGAGTGGAGGGTGTGGGAGGCAAGAGAGAGAGAGAGAGAGAGAGAGAGAGAGAGAGAGGGGGGGAGATAAAGAAATGGAATAGACTGAAAATGGAGGGAGAGAATATGGATGGAGTGGGGGGAGTAGGGAGGGGGAAGGGGGAGTGGGGGAGGGGGGAGTAGGGAGGGGGAAGGGGGAGTGGGGGAAGGGGGAGTGGGGGAAGTGAGAAGGATGGAAGGTGGAGGAGGGATAGAGTGGGAGTGGGGAGAGAGAAGTAAAGGAATGAACGAAACTGAGAATAAAGGAAAAGAAGTAAGAGACAGGTAAGAGACTGAGGTAAGAGACTCAGGTAAGAGACTGAGGTAAGAGAGACTGAGGCAAGAAACTGAGGATAGGGTGAGGGAAGAGGAGTGAAAACAAAGAAACTAGAAGAAAAATAAGACCATCATTTTTCTACACTCTTTCTTAGCCTACTCTTCCTCTTCCCTCTTTTGCTCTCTATTCCTCTTCCTCTTACATTTATTTACTCTTTTCTCCTACATTTTTCCCTACACTTCAATTCATCTTTGTGAATATTTCCTCTTTCCCTCTTTACTCTTTACTGATTTACCAAAGCCTTCTCCCTCTCCCTATTTTCATCTTCCTTCATCTTTTCCTCCCTCTCTCCCTCCCTCCCACTCAGCCTCCCTTTCGTCCTCGTACTGCTTCTCCTCCTCGCTCCCTCACCGTACAAACAACCTCACATTTGCAACACAGCCTGCATTTGCAAGTTAATCAGTGTAAGGGCCAGATCAACATCCCCCTCCCCCCCTCCCCTTCCCTTTGCAATCCCTCTTTCCCTTTGTAATCCCTCCTTCCTTCACTTTGCAATCCCTTCTTCCCACTGCACTACCAACCTTCTTTTGCAAGCGTTCTCTCCATAGACCCTCTTTTCTCTGCAGTCCTTCCTTCCCTTTGCAACAACTCTTCTTCCCTTTGCAATCTCCCTCTCCATTTGCCATCCCTCTTTCCCCCCCCCCTTCCTTCTACAACATGTCTCCTCGTCTGGAACTCTTCCTTCCCTCTATAATACTCCTTTTCCTCAGCAGTCCTTCCTTCCCTTTGCATTCCTTCATCTTCCTTCGTCCCCTTGCAGTACTTCCTTGTCCCTTTATTCTTTTAACCTTTTTGTATCAATCACTTATATTTATTTATATTTCTCTACTTTCATCTACATAATTCTCTCTCTCTCTCTCTCTCTCTCTCTCTCTCTCTCTCTTTCATCCTTTTTCATATCTTTCCTTCCAAGCCTCCTTTCTCCATCTCTTATTATTTCTTTATTAATATTTCTCATCTCCTTATTCTCTCTCCTTTACTTCACCCATTTATCTCTTCTTTCTCTTCTCCCAAGTCTCTTCTTTACCTCTTCTTCCTCCCTCCCTTTTCTCCTTCCTCCCTACCTTACCTCCCTCCGTTTTCTCCTTCCTTTCTCCCTACCTTGCCTCCCTCACTTTTCTCACTCCTTCCTACCTTCCCTCTCTCTCTTTTCTCCTTCCTTCCTTCCTCCCTACCTTCCCTCCCTCCCTCTTCACCTCCCTTACTCCTCCTTTGACTCCCTTAATGCCCTTTCACCCTTTCTTAGCACTCTTCTACATCCTCTTCCTCCCTTTCTTATTTTTGGTCTTCGTCTTTTGTCTATTTAATTTGATTCGCTTTTTTCAGTGTTACGCTCTCTCTCTCTCTCTCTCTCTCTCTCTCTCTCTCTCTCTCTCTCTCTCTCTCTCTCCACTCCTCAATTCAGCTCACATAGGTAAAGGATAAAATTGTCCACCGGCTGTAATGGTTTGACCCAAGTCCTTCCTTCCTTCCTTCCTTCCCTCCTTCCTCCTCCTTTCTATTCCTTCCTTCTGTCCCTCCTTCCTCCTTTCTTCACTCTTTTCGTTTCCTTATGCTCCATTTTATCATCTTAATGTTATTGCACATTCCTTTTACAATTTCTTTCCATCCTTCCGTCTTTCCTCCCTCTTCCTTTCTTCCTTCCATCCTTCATTCCATCCTTCTTTTTCCTTCATCCTTCCTTCCTCCCTCTTCCATTCTTCCTTCCTTCATTCATTCATTCATTCCATCCTTCCTTCCTTCCCTTCATCCTTCCTTCCTTCCTTCCTATTTCAATCTAGCCCCATTTATATTCCCAACCACCCCACTTCCCGTTTAAATCCCCAAGTTACCCACCTACCATTTAAATCCCCAAGTTACTCACTCCCCATTTAAATCCCCAACCTGCCCACTCCCATTTAAATCCCCAAGTTACCCACCTACCATTTAAATCCCCAAGTTACCCATTTCCCATTTAAATCCCCAAGTTACCCACCTCCCATTTAAATCCCCAACCTGCTCACTCCCATTTAAATCCCCAGGTGTCCCAAATCCCCAAGTAAATCCCCAAGGAGGGCAAGTAATCCAGCGTGTGGGAGCAAATTAATGTGAGCAGACCCCAAGAAATCCGCGGCTGGACAACCAAATACCCGGCGATAAGTCGATTAAATCCCCCACACCATCACTGTCTGGAGGAGGAGGAAGAGGAGGAGGAGGAGGAGGAGGAGGAGGAGGAGGAGGTGAGAAAGATGGGGAGAAAGGCAGAGACAGGAAGAAGAGTGGGAGAGGTAAGGATAAGGAGGAGGATAGATTAGGGTTGGGGAGGAGGAGGATTGTAGTCGAGAGGAGTGGAGAGATGGGAGGAATATGAGACGAATGTAAAGATGATAAGACTCGAGAACGGGGGAGGGGAGGGGACGAGAGGAGAGGAGGAGAGAAGAGAGGGGAGAAGAGAAGAGAAAAGAGAGGAGAGGAGAGGAAGGAAGAGAAGAGAGGAGAGGACGGGCTTATGGTGATGGTAATGGTGGGAGGGACAAAGATGTTGGAGGAGGAGGAGGAGGGGG
This sequence comes from Coenobita brevimanus, assembly GCF_032717465.1. Classification (NCBI taxonomy): domain Eukaryota; kingdom Metazoa; phylum Arthropoda; class Malacostraca; order Decapoda; family Coenobitidae; genus Coenobita; species Coenobita brevimanus. The sequence continues at coordinate 1,079,701 of NC_137038.1, forward strand.
AGGAGTGATGGACAGGGTTATGAGGAAGCAGGTGAAGGGATGTGATGGAAGGAAGGAAGGAGGCGAGGAAAGGAAGGATGTGGGTAAGAGGAAATAATGTGACAAGTCGAGCAGAATGAAGGAAGAGGGACAGAAAAAGATAGAAAATACAGGTGACAAGAAAGAAGGGGAAGGAGGAAGTGAGTAAAGGAAGGAGGAAGTGAGTAAAGGAAGGAGGAAGTGAGTAAAGGAAGGAGGAAGAAGTAACGAAGGAAGAGTAAGATACAACAACTGAGAGAAGTAATAGAAATGGAAGGATAGAAAATGAAAAATATAATAATGAAGAAATAATGATGAAAATTAATAAAGATGGAAGGAAGAAAATATATAGAAACCCAAGAAAGGAATAAGGGAATTAAAGAAACAGGTAGGACAGGTGTAGTAATGGAGAATAATAGGAAAGATGGATATGTGAGCAGGAAGCAATAAAGAGAGTGAAAGAAGGAAGATTAAATAATAACAAAGGAGACAGACGGAGGATGCTGTTCAATTTTGGAAGGAAAGAAAAAATAAAACAAACAAAGAATGAAAGGAAAGACGAAGAGGGTGAAGAAAGATACAAGAGGAAGGAAGGAAGGAGGGAACGAGGGAAGGAAGGGATGAAGGAGGGAAGGAAGGAAGGAAGGAAGGATCGAACGAGGGATGAAAAGAAGGAAAGAATGAGAGAACGAAGGAACTAAGGAACGTACGAAGAAAGGAACGAACGAACGAAGGAGGGAACGAAGGAAGGAAGGAAGGAAGGAGCAGTATCGATGAAGGACCTCCTCAGGTGAAGACAAAGGAGGGGGATGAGGAATAGGATGGATTAAGCGATGGGAAGGAGGGAAGGTAGGATGGAAGGAAGGAGGGAAGGTGGGAAGGAGAGAGGGAGGAAAGTGGGAAGGAGGGAAAGTAGCAAGGAGTGAAGGAGGGAAAGAGGGAAAATAGTAAGGAGGGAAGGAGAGGAGAATGGTAGGCAGGAAGTGGGGAAGGAGGAAATGTGGTGGAAACGATGACGGAAGGAAGGAAGGAAGGAAAAACGGAAGTGAGGAGGAGGAGGAGGAGGACTGGCGGAAATAACAATAAACATAAAGAAATAGAAACAAGTAAAGAAAAGTTATTAGAGATGAACAATGTGGTAAAGAGGGACAGGAAGAAATAAAGAGGAAGAAGAAAAAGAAGAGGAGGAGGAGAGGCAGAGAAGAAAGAGGAGAAACGGAGAGGAATAGCACTGGTCAAGGGGAAACGAGAGGGCGTGAGAAGGGAAGGAAGGGAAGGGAAGGGAAGAGGGAGGGAGGGAAGGCAGGCAGGTGAGTGAGAGAAAAGAAAAGAAGAGGAGAGGAGGGAAAAAAAAAAGAGGAAGGGAGAAAAAGAATTAGATGAAGGAAGACAAGACTGGAGGAAGAAGAAAAGGAAGTGAAAGAGAAAGTGCTTGAAGGAAAGGTAGGCTACTTCTTGGTGGAAATGAGGCGAGGAGGAGGAGGAGGAGGAGGAGGAGGAGGAGGAGGAGGAGGAGGAGGAGGAGGAGGAGAAGGAGGAGGAGGAGGAGGAGGAGGAGGAGGCTGGCAAGTATGTCGATGTAGGAAGACGTAGGGGGAGGAGAAGGAGGGATTTAAGCAAGGAGGAGGGATGGAGGTAAGGAGGAGTAGGAGGAGGGATGGAGGTAAGGAGGAGTAGGAGGAGGTGGAGGAGGTGAAGGAGGAGGAGGAGGAGGAGGAGCAGTGTAGCGGCTAAAGAGATGCCACGGTAGAAAGAATGTCAGTGTTTGTGTGAGGAAGGAGGAGGCGGAAGGAGGAGGGGCCGGGGCGAGATGGAGGTAGGGAGGAAGAACTGGGGGAGGAGGAAAGAGAGGTGGGGAGGAGGGAGCGAAGAGGAAGAACTGGAAGGGGAGGAAAGAGAGAAGGGGAGGTAGGAGCGAAGGATGTGTGAAAGAGAGGAAGAGTAGAGAATATGAGGAAGGAGGAGGAGGAGGAGGAGGAAGAGGAGGGTGAAAGAAAGACAAAATGAATAAAAGAAAGAATGGAATGGGAGAAAAATCAACAGACAGTGTTTGTGTTGAGGAGGAGGAGGAGGAGGAGGAGGAGGAGGAGGAGTATGGAAAATGTTAGTGTCTGTGTGAGGAAGAATGTTGTGGAAGAAGGGTTAAGGTGAAGATGAGGGGAGGAAGAAATGGAGGAGAAAGGGAGGAATAGAGGAGAGGAGAGAGATGGGAGGGAGAAACAGAGAAAGGGGGAGGAGGAAGAGAGAGTGAAAGAGGGAGAGGAAAAAGGATGGGAGGAATGTAAAGAGAAAGAGAGGGAACGAGAGAAGAGGGAGGAAAACTGGGAAAGGACAAGAAGGAAGGGAGGACAGGGAGGCAGGGAGGGAGAAAGAAGGGAGGAAAGGGAGGCAGGGAGGGAGAGAGAAGGAAGCAGTAGAACCACACGGGTATTTGTACGGCTGGAGGGATTATCGGAGGGAGGAAAGGGAGAGAAGGGAGGAAGGGAGGAGGACAGGGAGAGAAAGGAGGGAGGAAGGAGAAGAGGGAGAGAAGGGAAGGAGGAAGGAGGAGAGGGAGAGAAAGGAGGGAGGAAGAAGGAGAGGGAAGGAAGGGAGGGAGGAAGGAGAAGAGGGAGAGAAGGGAGGGAGGAAGGAGGAGAGGGAGAGAAAGAGATGAAATTACGAGGAAAGACAGGGAGGGATGAGAGAAATTATGAAAGGGAAATGTTTGAATGGTAGAAGGAAGAAAAGATGAAAGGGAGAGAAATGGAGGAAGAGGAGGGAGAAAGGGAGGAAATGAAGGACAGGGGAGACGCAAATGATGGAACAGGAGAAAAAAGGGGAAAGAGAGAGAGGAGGGGAGAAACAAGACAGGAAGGGAGGAAGAGGAGGAAAAGGGCGATAACTGACCGAAGGGGAGGGAGAAATGGGAGGAAGCAAAGAATAGGAGGTGAAAAGGAAGGGAGTTAAAGGATGAGATGAAAGGGAGAGAAGGAAACGAAATAGCTTAGATGGAGAGAAAGAAGGGAGAGAAGGGGGGAGGAAGGTGAAGCAGGAAAGAGGGAAGGAAGAATAGGGAAAGAAATGAAGGGAGAGAACGGAGAAAGGAGGTAAGGGAGAAAAGGAAGGACAGGGAAAGCAGGGAAGTAAATCAATGAGAGGTAGAGAAGGGAGGGTGGAAAGAAGGTGATGGAAGAGAGAGAGAGAGAGAGAGAGAGAGAGAGAGAGAGAGAGAGAGAGAGAGAGAGCTTGACCCTCGAAGTATGGATGAGTAAATATCACCAGGCAATGAAAGGGGGGGGGTTGCAGTAGCTCTCTCTCTCTCTCTCTCTCTCTCTCTCTCTCTCTTTCTCTAAACTTTCCTCCTCCTCGATTTTTTTTTCAGTATTTCTCCTTAAATTTCCTATTCCTCACACACGTCTCTCCTCCACTTCCTTCTCCCTCCATCCTCTCCCGTCCTCCACTTCTCTCCAGCTTCTCCCTCCTTCCCTCCACTTCCCTCCATCTCTCCCTTCTTCCCTCCACTTCCCTCCAACTCTCCCTCCTTCCCTCCACTTTCCTCCATCTCTCCCTCCTTCCCTCCAGATTCAGGGCAGCGTGAAGACTCTAGATTTAATGTGACGCTGATTGTTAAGTCTTGGGAGAGAGAGGGAGAGAGAGGATGAGGGAGAGTGAGGGAGGGAGAGAAGGAGAGAGAGTGAGGGAGGGAGAGGAGAGAGGGAAGGGAAGGATAGAAGGAGAGGAATAGTGAGAAACGGAGAGAAAGAAGGGGAGGAGAATGTGAGGGAAGTAGAGAGATGGAAGAATGAAGGAAAGGATGGAAGGAAGGGATGAAAGAGAGAGAGAGAGAGAGAGAGAGAGAGAGAGAGAGAGAGAGAGAGAGAGAGAGAGAGAGAGAGAATAACGATAATCTGGTTAAAATTCTCCGATAAAATTACTAACACATTAAAGTCCACACACACACACACACACACACACGTCAACGCAGAGGTACACACAAACGTACACAACGCAGCAGAGCCGTGAGGAAATTCGGTGGACTAATTAGTGAGATATTGGCGTGTGTGTGCGTGTGCGTGTGTGCGTGTGCGTGTGTGCGTGTGCGTGCATGTAAGAGTAACCGCATCACAGTATATTAATCATCTTTATAAAGTAACTATATAAATATTTTTCACTTTTAATATTGGTCATCTGAGAATAATTACCATCTTCTCTTTAACTTCAGTGCTCTCTCTCTCTCTCTCTCTCTCTCTCTCTCTCTCTCTCTCTCTCTCACACACACACACACACACACACACACACACACACAGCATGGTATGGACTTAGTATATTCGATTTTCCACAATATATAAAAATCTTAAAAAAAAATTGTAAGAGAGAGGTATTGGAAAGCCTCCTACTTAAGCTGATGTGATGGCTGCTTGAGAGAGAGAGAGAGAGAGAGAATGTATGTATGTGTATGTATGTATGTATGTATGTATATTTATGTATGTATGTATGTATGTGTATGCATGTATGTATATTTATGTATGTATGTATGTACGTATGTGCGAGTATGTATGGGTGTGTATGTATGTATGTATGTGCGTGTATGCATGTGTGCGCGCGTTCCTGTATGAGTGGTTGACTGAGGGAATGAGCGAGAGGGTGTGCGTATGAGGGAGAGAGAGAGAGAGAGACAAAGAGGTGTAGGTATGGGGGGGCAGGGAAGTAGGGGGGAGCGGCGCCCCCCTTACAAAACCATGCATATAATTAAATCACGGGCGCCTCTCCTGTTGACACGCCAAACTGAGGGGGGGATAAAAGGGGGGAGAGGGGAGAGGGAGGGAGGGAGAGAAGAGGGGAGAAATGGAGGAAAGAAGAAGGGAAGAGGGGAGAAGAGACGAAGATGAAAGGTATGGAAGAGGAGGACAGATGGGCGATGAGGGGGAGGGGGATAAAAGGGGGGAGAGGGGAGAGGGAGGGAGAGAAAGAGGGGAGAAATGGAGGAAAGAAGAGCGGAAGAGGGTGAAAGACAGCAGGGAGAGCTGGGAGATGGAAGGGAGGAAGAGTTGTGTGATGGAAGGGAGGAAGAGTTGTGTGATGGACGGGAGGAAGACAGTAGGGAGATAGAAGGGAGGAAGACAGTAGGGAGATAGAAGAGAGGAATACAGTAGGGAGGTAGAAGGGAGGAAGACAGTAGGGAGGTAGAAGGGAGGAAGACAGTAGGGAGGTAGAAGGGAGGAAGACAGTAGGGAGGTAGAAGGGAGGAAGACAGTAGGGAGGTAGAAGGGAGGAAGACAGTAGGGAGGTAGAAGGGAGGAAGACAGTAGGGAGGTAGAAGGGAGGAAGACAGTAGGGAGGTAGAAGGGAGGAAGACAGTAGGGAGGTAGAAGGGAGGAAGACAGTAGGGAGGTAGAAGGGAGGAAGACAGTAGGGAGGTAGAAAGGAGAGAGCTGGGAGATAGAAGGGAGAAAGAGAGCTGTGAGATGGAAGAGAGGAAGAGAGTAGGGAGAGAAGGGAGGAAGAGAGTAGGGAGATGGATGGGAGGAAGAGAGTCGGGAGATGGATGGGAGGGGAGAAAAGGAGGAAAGAAAAGGGGAGAAAAGGAAGAAAGAGAGGGATATAAGAGGGAATGAGATGAGAAGCGGGGGAGAAAAGGAGGAAAGAAGAAGAGAAGAGAGAGGAAAAAGACGGCAGGATAATGGAGGGGAGTAGAGAAGAGGAGGAAAGATGGGGGAAGAAGAAGAATGCCGGAGGGGAGGAGAGAGGAAGAGGGAAGAACGGGAGTAGGGAGACGAAGGGGAGTAGAGAAGAGGGGAGAAGGGGAGAACAAAACAGAATACGAAGGACTAAGAGGAGAAGAAGAGGGAGAAGGGGACAAAAAGGGGAGATGGAGGAAAGGGAAGGAGGAGATAGGGGAGAGAGAAGGAGATAAAGGAGAAGGAAGAGGAAGGGAAGAGGGAGACAGAGGAAGAGGGGAGGAGGAGAGAAGAGAGGAAGTAGAAATCGAATGGGAGGGAAGATGAGGATATAAGGAAGAGTGAGGGAGAAGAGGAGATAATAGGAAGGGAGGTAGGAGAAGAGGGAGGAAGGGAGGAGAAGAGGGAGGAAGGGAGGAGAAGAGAGGAGAAGAGCGAGGAAGGGGGATGAAAGAGGGAGCTGGGAGAAGAAAGATCGAAATATACACATAAATATAAATATAAATAAATCATATAAAGTAGAGACGTATTTAAACTCCTCTTCAGGGAGTGGGGGAGGGGTGTCTGAAGCTTTATTAATTCGTCTGAAGCTGAATAAAACCGTCCGAAGCTGAATAAAACCGTCCGAAGCTGAATAAAACCGTCTGAAGCTGAATAAAACCGTCTGAAGCTGAATAAAACCGTCTAAAACTGAAAAAAACCGTCTGAGAAGAGTAGACATTAAACTGCCACAGAAAAGAACAATTATTTTACAGGTTTTTCTCAACTTCAGGGATACGGGGTAATTTTTTTTCCTGTATTTTCATCTTTGTAATGTCAATGGAAAAAAAAAATAAATAGGAAAATAAAGATAAATGAAAAATAAAAATGGTGTGCCGGGTGATTCTCTAATTCCAGTCAGCCTGATTTATTGCCTTCCACTTTTGATCAGGACGAAAAAGAAAAAAGAAAAAAAAGGAAAGTGACACAGTAATGGATCACAGTAATGTCCTGATATTATTATTATTATTATTATTATTATTATTATTATTGTTATTGATGTTGTTGTTATGGTTTGTTTTGTTTTGATATTGGTGTCATTTTTAAGCCTACTTCCTTCCCTTCGATCACCTTATACCTGCCCTTCTATTAACAGGTGTTCCCCTCCCTTACACCTATTCCCCTCCCTTACCCGTATTCCCCTCCCTTACACCTATTCCCCTCCCTTACCCTTATTCCTCTCCCCTACCCTTATTCCCCTCCCTTTACCCTCATTACCCTCCCTTACCCCTATTTCCCTCACTTACCCTTATTCCTCTCCCTTATCCTCTTACCCTTCCTTCCTTACAAATTCTTATCATTGCTTGAAGAATGAAAGAAGGAGGCTGTCTGATTTAAGCGCTTTCTCCCTCCCCCTCCCCTCCACACACACAGACCGACCCTTCCTCCATCCCTCCCCCTCCTCCCCTTCCCCCTCCCCCTACCGCTTCCCCCCTCCCTCCCCCCCTACACCCAAGGAAAGTAAACTGGAGTACAATGAAGGATTATAACTATGATATCCAATTCCATGAGATGAAGGTTAGGATAGTTAAGCAAAAAGACTCCCCTATCCTTCCTCTATCCCTCCCCCATCCCTCCCCATCCCTCCCCTCCCATCTCTCTCCCCCTCCTCCCCCCATCTCTCTCCCCCTTCCACCCCCCCGTCCCCCAACAGACATCTCGCAGTGTACTAAGCTTGAAGGCGCCCCCCCAACTTTCCTGTATCTCTCCCCCATCCCTCCCCCTCCCCCAGCATGTGTCTTGCAGTGTGTCGTCAGCCCAGGCGGCAAAAATATTCATGGGAAACATTAAAGTCCAAATCTGCCCCATGTTTTATTTTATTACATTTTTGCAGGGGGAGAGGCGACGCGGGGGGGGGGAAGGGAGGGGAAGGCAGGGGGAGAGGGGGGAAGAAGGGAGGGGAAGGAGGGGAGGGGAGGGCGGAGGGGGAGGGGAAAAGATAGGGAGAGGGGGAGGATACACGATAGAGACAAGAGAGAGGGGGAAGGGGACGCAAGGGGAAGGGAGGGAAGGAGAAGGGAAGGGAAGGGAGGGGAAGACAGTAACAAGGGAAGGCAGACGGGAAAGAGAGAAGAGGAGAAAGGGGAGGGGAATGAAAACGTAGAAGGGTGGGGAGATGGGGAGACAGGGACATGGGGAGATGGAGGGAGATGGGGAGGGAAGCTGACAGATCCCCCAGTTTGTTGTCTTGTAAGTATATAAGAAAAAATAAATAAAAAAATACCCCAAATGCCTGAAAATACCCCCAAAAATATCTGCCTGTAAAGTAGTGCCAATATCCGGAGGCTGATTGAGGGGTGAATAATTGAGAGAGAGAGAGAGAGAGAGAGAGAGAGGTGATAAAGACAATGTGAATATAAAAACGAAGAATCAGACAATTATGGGAAAGCATATGGCGTAAAATTGTGTGCTAGCTCTCTCTCTCTCTCTCTCTCTCTCTCTCTCTCTCTCTCTCTCTCTCTCACCTTCAGGCAAATACACTTTAGAAACACCACCACTACCACCACCACCACCACCACCACAAGTAATAATCGATAATAATGGAGTAATTTGGCGTCCTCCTCATTTATCAGTCCTACTCCACACCACACTCCCACCCTTGATAAATAACACCACGGTTATATAACTTACTGCACACACACACACACACACACACACACACACACACACACACACACACACACACACAGATAAAGAAACAAAGATAAAAACTGTGTGTGTGTGTGTGTGTGTGTGTGTGTGCGCTTTCATGTACGTATGTGTATCTACGTCCGTGTGCGTGTGTGTGCGTTCAATATCACAATGAAAGCCTGTTTTGGAAAGCGATCGGAGTTTTTTTTTTTTTTTTGGTAATAGGTTGGAATGACATTATTTGGGCTGGCGCTACAACAATGGACTCGTCACATTACCCACCCACCAACACTCAATACCACATCAGCATTGGCCCTTTGATCGCCTTTTTGTGGGGGGTTGATGTGGGGGGGTTGATGTGGGGGGATGTGGGGGGTTGATGTGGGGGGGTTGATGTGGGGGGGTTGATGTGGGAGGGGGTTATGTCGGGGAGTTGATGTGGGGGTTGGTGTGGGGGGTTGATGTGGGAGGGGGTTATGTCGGGGAGTTGATGTGGGGGTTGATGTGGGGGGGTTGATGTAGGGGGATGTGGGGGGTTGACGTGGGGTTGATGTGGAAGGTTGATGTTGGGGTGTTGATGTGGGAGGGGGTTATGTGGGGGAGTTGATGTGGGGGTTGGTGTGGGGGTGTTGATGTGGGAGGGGGTTATGTCGGGGAGTTGATGTGGGGGTTGGTGTGGGGGGTTGATGTGGGAGGGGGTTCTGTGGGGGAGTTGATGTGGGGGTTGGTGTGGGAGGGGGTTAAGTGGGAAGGGGGTGAATGGGGTGTCAGGAAGAGGGGTGAGTATAATCCAGCATGAAATAAATAATACCACGACACTGAAGACCAAGTGTATTTTCTGGGGTGAAACTAATTATCCTAATGGTCTGACCGGCACGTGAGAAAAGGCTAGAGAAGATGAAGGCTCTCCCCCGCCCACCACTCCCTCCGGCATAATAACTGGCAGGAAAAAGAGAGAAAAACGCTATCATTGTTGGAAAGACAATATCGAATTTTTTGTGGAAAGACAGAAGGAGTGGGAAAAGGTGAGATGTGAGAGAGAAAGGGGGGGTGACTGCCCAGAGGAGGGGGTAGAGAAAGGAGCTGAGAGGGGAAGGGGGACGAGTAAGAGGGAGGTGCAAGGGGAGGAGGGGAGGAAGGGGAAGGGGAGGAGGGAGTTAGGGGGAAAACGAGATAGGGAGCATGGGGATTGTAGGGGAGGGGAGCGAAGAGGGACTGCACAGATGAAGGGGAAGAGAAAGAAAAGTAAGGGGAAAAGGGGAAGGGCATAGGGAGTTGGGGGAAAAGAGGAAAGGGAGATAAGAAGAATGAGGGGAAAACAGTGGGTATACGGAAGGAAATGAGAGAAGTAGGTGAGATGAGGTGAGTCGAGGGGAGGGGTGGGATGGGAAAAAAAGGTCGGAGAGGGAATAAGATAAGAGGGAAGTGAAAGGGAGGGCAAAGGGAAATGAGAGTGAGGAAAAAGAAGCGGAAACATAAGGTGGATGGGGAAAGTGGATGGGGGATAGGGGAGGGTAGGAACAGACAGTGAAGGGATGGGGAAGGAAGGAATACAGAGTGAGGGGATGAGGAGGGTAGGAACTGAGAGTGAAGGGATTGGAAAGGTGGAAAGAGGGGGGGGGGGATGGGGAGGTAGAGAGTAGGGGAAGGGGGAAAGAAAAGGAAGAATGAGGGTGTGGAGGAAGTGGAATGGAAGGGTGAGAGGGGGTGAGGAAGGAAATGAATAAATGAGAGTGGAGACAGGGAAAAGAAAGGGAGTGTTGAAAGAGAGGATGAGAAAGAGGGTAAGATCAGAAAAAGAGATGAGAGAGAGGGAGAGAGAGGAGATGAGCGAAGGAAAGACGAAAAGGAGAGGGGAAAGGGAATGAGAGGGAATGGGGTGAAAGAGGTGAGAGGAGAGTGAAATGAAATGACAGGGAGGGGGAGAAGGAAGGAGATATGATGGGAGGTGAGGTGGAGAGAGGAGGGAAAGAGAATGGAGGGGAGGTGGAGAGAGGAGGGAAAGAGAGAGGATGAGAAGGGAGGTGGGAGAAGGGATAGTGAAAGGGACAGAGGAGGGAAGCTGAAAAAAATGTGAGAGGTGAGAGGATGACGGTGGGGAGAGGGAAGGGAGAATGACGATAGGGGAGCAGGATGAAGGGGGGAGGGAGGGGGGCGATAAAAAGGGGGGTAGGTCACATCAATGGAATAGCCACCTGCATTGTTATCATTGCCCATTATCACCTGTTTCCCGTTAAATTGAAAGGCAATAAAAAAAATAACGCAACTTATTTATCAGCGACTTTTCAGAGTAATGACGCTCGATAATGAGGATAATAAAAGTTAATAACGGGGCATCATTACTTAAAATCATGGCGCTGTGAAAAATAGGATAAAATTATACATTCTAATATTACATAATGCCCCACTGAATTATCCACTTATATTCACCCCGTCCATGTCACAATGAATAAAGGCAGGATATGGGTGATTCTGAACCCTACATAATGAATAATAATAATAATAATAATAATAATAATAATAGCAATGACAATGATAATAATAATACCAATATTGGTAGTAGTAGTTGTTGTTGTAGTATTAGTAGAGATAATAATAGTAATCATCATCATCATCATCATCATCATCATCTGCTCACGGGCAGATATTCCACAACAACACGTAAAAATAGCAGTGACAAAGCAGGATGGAGGGCTGCGTATTAACGATAAATCGAGGCAAAATAAATCACACAGGTAAAGGTGTTAGGGAGCTTAAAACAGGAAGGTGGCAGGTAGTGTGTGTTGATGGTGTGACAGGTGGGGCGGTGTGGCTGTCATGTTCCCCTTAATTCAACACGGGTCACAAGCCGAGGGCATGTCCACTAAGCAGCAAGACCACAGAGCGAATCCCGGGGGGGGGGGTCTGGCAGCTGTAGGGTACCAGGTCACACCCTAAGCCTTCCCAATTCTCTCTCTCTCTCTCTCTCTCTCTCTCTCTCTCTCTCTCTCTCTCTCTCCTCTCTCTCCCCTTTTTCAGTTTTTGCAATTCATGTTAATTTCCTTCCTCTTTTTCCCCCATTTACCATTCCTCCTCTTTCCTTTCCTCTTTTCAGTGTCATTTAAATTTCTCTCTCTCTTATTCCCCATTTCCATCCCCCCTTTTTTCCCATTTCCTCCTTTTCCTATTTACCATTCACGTTTTTCCCTTCCCTTTTCTCCCCATTTCCCATTCATGTTCCTCCTCTACCCTTTTCCCCGCTTCCTATCCAATTTTTTCCTTCCTCATTTCCCCGTTTTCCTGTCATTATTCCCCTTTCCTCTTTTTTTTCCTTTATTTACCATTCACGTTCTTCCCTCCCTCTTTCCCTATTTATCATTCGCCTTTTCCCCTCCCTTCATCCCAATTTCCACCCCTCTTTCTCCCTATTTCCCTTCACCTTTTTCCCCTCCCTCTTTTCCTATTTATCACTCACCTTTTCCCCTCCGTTTAATCCCTGTTTCCACCCCTCTCTTTCCCCATTTTTTTTCCTCTCCCTCTTTTTTCCCCATTTTCCTTTCATTTCCCCCCTTCCCCTCTCCCTATACCATTCACCTTTTTCCCTTCATTTCACCCTCGTTTCCATCACTTTTTCCCCCAATTTTCTTTCATTTTTTTCCTCTCCCTCTTTTTTCCCCATTCCCTTTCCTTTTTTCCCTCCCTCTTTCCCTATCTCCCATTCACCTTTTCCCCCCTCCGTTTTATCACTGTCTCCACCCCTCTTTTTCCTTACTTCCCTCTCATTTTTCCCCTCCCTCTTTTTTCCCTATTCGCTTTCCTATTTTCCTTACTCCCCATTCACCTTTTCCCCTCCGATTTACCTGTTTCCATCCCTTTCACTTTTCCTCTCCCCTTTTCCCCATATCATTCACCTTTTTCCCCTCCATTTATCCCCATTTCCACCCTCCTTTTCCCCACGTGTCGCCGTCGCCATTCCAGCGCTAATACCCACCATTCACACGGCGCTATGTAGGGATATTTCATTCAGGGAGGGGTGTGCGGGTCTTTGCGGATTAATTCAGTGACGTGGTGATCGGCGTTACGAAAAATGCGACGGAAATTGTTATAACGAAAAAGTGCTATAACGAAAAAACTGCTATAACGAAAAAACTGCTATAGCGAAAAAATGCCATAATAAAAAAGCAACGAAAACAAAAACAAAAAACAACGAAAAACTATAACGAAAAACTATAACGAAAAACTTATAACGAAAAAACGGCTATAACGAAAAACTTGCTATAACGAAAAAACTTACGAAAAAGCTGCTGTAACGAAAAGAACACAATAACGAAAAAAACACTATAACGAAAAAAACAAAATGAAAAAAAAAGCTAAAACGAAAAAAACTGCTATAACGAAAAAAAACTGCTATAACGAAAACACTGCTATAACGAAGGTCATAATTTCCGTATTTCCATCTCACTACAACTGCCATCTCTCCACCTTCAGTACTCTAGCATACGGTGCTAGTCACGAAGAAGTGCTATGCAAAGGATGTAGAGCCGTAGCACTGTCTTTCTCAGAGCGACGTGAAATAGGTTGCAAAAGGTCGAAAATCTGGGCCAAATTAAGGTGAAAATAGTGTAGCATCTTATTGTAATCTTACTGTTACAACTCAGCAGTCAAGATGGAGAGATGGCATTTTTGGGCCAATTTAAAGTGGAAGGAGTAAAGCACTGAGTGAAGAGGCTACCGGTGATATTCTCTCTCTCTCTCTCTCTCTCTCTCTCTCTCTCTCTCTCTCTCTCTCTCTCTCTCTCCTCCATGAACTGGTATTATGTAAACTACTTGTTCTAAATATTTCTATACTAAAGCAGACTCTAGCTCTTCCTTCGTCCTCTTTTATTCCCCCTCCTTTATTTCTCCCTTTATTCCCCCTCCTTTATTTCTCCCTTTATTCCCCCTCCTTTATTTCTCCCTTTATTCCCCCTCCTTTATTTCTCCCTTTATTCCCCCTCCTTTATTTCTCACTTTATTCCCCCTCCTTTATATCCCTTTCTTCCCCCTCCTTTATTCCTCATTTATTTCCCCCCCCCCTCCTTTATTTCTGAAAGGGCCTAAACATGCATAATAAACCTTCATTTTCTTCATACTAGTAAATGCAATAAAGATCAATAAAATCGTCTGTTAAAGGCAAGAGGTTACAGTGTCGCAAAAACCCAACTCCTTCCCAGACACATAAAATAAAGAGAGGAGGGGTGGGGAGCGAGAGGAGAGAGAGGGGAGGTATGGGGGTTGGAGGAGAGGGAGAGGACGGAGAGAGGAGAGGAAGAAAGATGGGTGCGACTGGAAGGAGTTGAGACGGGAGAGGGAAGAGGTTGAGAGGGAAGGAAGGTGGGTCAGTGAGGAAGAGTGTATGAGGAAGGAAGGAAGGAGGGGGATGAGAGGAAGGAAGGAAGGAGGATAGGGGGAAGGAAGGAAGGGGGATGAGAGGAAGGAAGGAAGGGGGTGAGAAGAGGAAGGAAGGGCAGTGAGGGAAGACGAAGGGAGCAGGAGGGAAGGAAGGAGAAACAAGGTGGGAAGGAGACAGGAGGGGAAGAAAGATGGGGGGGGGAGTGAAGAATCCCCCTCCAAGAAGACAAAAAAAAAAAAGGACAAATTTCTCGTCGAGGCAACAGGGGGCGGCGACCCCTGGGGGACGGGCGGGGACGTGTCGCATTTGTGCCAATTTATAAGCGGAGGTGAGAACACTGGCAACACTGACGCCAAGACTGGGTGTAGGGGTGTGGGTGGGGGGTGTACAGGTGTGGGTGGGGGTGTGGAAGTGGGTGTGGGGGTGTGGAAGTGGGGGTGAAGGTGTGGAAGTGGGGGTGGGGGTGTACAGGTAGGAGTGGGGGTGTGGAAGTGGGGGTGAGGGTGTGGAAGTGGGGGCGGGGATGTGGAAGTGAGGGTAGGGGTGTGGAAGTGAGGGTAGGGGTGTGGAAATGGGGTGGGGGTGTACAGGTGGGGGTGGGGGGTGGAAGTGGGGGTGGGGGTGTGGAAGTGAGGGTGGGGGTATGGAAGTGAGAGTGGGGGGTGTGGAAGTGAAGGTGGGGGTGTGGGGGTGGGGGGGTGGAAGTGGGGGTGGTTGTACTGAGGTGGGACGTGGAGGTATAAAGATGAAGGTGGGGGAGGGGACTCGAGGAGGGTGTAGGGATGGAGGGCGTAGGAGTGGGGGGTCTGTAGGGGAATAGGCGTGGATGTAGGGGAGACGTGGGTGTTGAGGTGGAGGGGGAGGGGAGTGAATGTAAAAGTATAAAGAGATAGGAATGGAAGGGTGGATGAAGGAGGGGGTGAGGGAGTGGGGTGAGGGAATGAAGGTAATGGGGAGGAATGGGGAGGGGAGTGGGGAGAGTAAGGGTAAGAGAGGGGATAGAGGGGAATGCTAAGAATGGAAATTGGTCAAAACAGAAACACTAAGGGAAAATAAAGTTGTCTTGAATGTCTTGAGTAAAATGAGCGAAGGGAAGAAGGGAACAAGGAAGTGGTAAGGAAGGCCTGGAAAGACAGGTTTTGAAGTCTCTCTCTCTCTCTCTCTCTCTCTCTCACACACACACACACACACACACACACACACACAACTAAATATACATACAGGAGTTAAACCACCCTGTTCCTGGTTGTGGTCATGCATATTCTGGGTGACCTTGACCTTTCACCTTTCCATCACCTGTAATGGCGTTCTTGTCACCTCATTGCAATGGCCTCTCCTGGGGTCACATTTTCTTTATTTTCTTACTATTTTCTAACACCTTCTATATTCATGAGACTTTCTTTACTAAGCTTTATTATTTTCAAACTTTTTTCCCTTACGCTTTCCTTCTGCTTTAATTTCTTGCATAATTTCTTACTCTCCAAATATCCTCTTCGTATTTTCTTTTTTAGTTAATATATTCCCATTATTTTGTCTTCATTTTCTTTCCTTCAGCTTACTTTCTTCTTTCATTTTCTCAGTCTACTATTTTCTTGAGTTCTTCTTAATCTGACCTGCTTATAATTCAATCCTTCGTTGTGTGTGTGTGTGTGTGTGTGTGTGTGTGTGTGTGTGTGTGTGTGTGTGTGTGTGTGTGTGTGTGTGTGTGTGTGTGTGTGTGTGTGTGTGTGTGTGTGTGACCTTAAATTGTGGGGGAAAGGTCGTAAAACAATGAGACGCACCCATATGTTTCAAAATTATGACAGAGGGAAGTTTCAAGCGCTTACGACCCTTCCCATATGTTTTCGTTCAGCCAGGGGGAAAGACGCGGATTTAGAGAATTCATTTTTTTCTGTGCATTTCGATTTTTTTCATTAATATTCATAATGAGAGAGAGAGAGAGAGAGAGAGAGAGAGAGAGAGAGAGAGAGAGAGATTACAACAGACCATCATCTCATTATTCCCGGTGTACCACGTATCTATGCTGCCAGCGGTACAAACTAAATGCCTTCAGTAAATCCTTCCTCTATAACCCTCTATAATTATCAAGTATAAGCTTAATTACACTGAAATAGATGGGGGAATATATACCACTTCCGACTATCTATCTATCTGTCTGTCAGTCTATCTATAGCCAGACGCCTCAATCCCGTGAGGAGTGGCCACAAACAAATCGCATCCATGTCGTCTTGTCCCCTGCCACTTCGCTGCCCTCCCCCCAGCTTTCACCCCCCTCTCTCATATACCCCTCTATTCCATCCCTTCATCTCATCCTCGGTCTCCTTCCCCCCCCCTCCTCCTCCACCTCCCATCAGGGCGCGTATTTTTGTCAGTTAAGGAAGCTCCCTAACACCTTTCCCTAAGCGATTTATTTTCCTTATTACACCTTACCGTCTTCTGTGTTCCTTGAATCATTTTAATATCACAATGCTCAGCCTAAATAATATACAAAGCGATATTAGTCAATCGTATCCAAATATAAATAGGTAAGGAAGAGGTGTTAGGGAGCTTCCATGAGAATAGGCCTAGATGAGTGCGCCAGAGTTGTGCTGACGATGAGAGCGTATAGTGACATCAATATTAACGCTCCAGAATTATTTACCCAGGTCTCCAAAAATAAATCGGTAAGGGAGAGGTGTTAGGGAGCTTCCTTGAGAACATGGGCCTAGAAGTGAGTGCCAGAGTTGTGCTGGCGATGAGAGGGTATAAGTGGCATCGGCAATAACAATCACAGTTGAATGAAATCGCCTGGTGTGAGGTGGAATTATACCAGTGTGATCCCAGTGTAATACCAGAGTTCTTCCCAGCGTGAGAGGGTTAATAGAACGTCCATAATTTCACATAATCACTGTCGTTCACAATGACTAAAAAAAAAAACTAAATTTACTGAAAAAAATCACGCAAACAACGAGGCACCAGGTATGTCTGCTAATTAGCCATGAAGGTGTGTGTGTGTGTGTGTGTGTGTGTGTGTGTGTGTGTGTGTGTGTGTGTGTGTGTGTGTGTGTGTGTGTGTGTGTGTGTGTGTGTGTGTGTGCATCACCGTAAACACAATTTCAGAACTGTTGAGGTAGTTTATTTGTTGTAATTGGTTTATTTATTAGTGGAGGAGGAGGAGGAGGAGGAATAATTCGACAGATGACAAAAATGTTTATAATAATGACGAAAATAACATACATAAAGAAATAAAAAAAATCATACCCATATCACTTCATTTTACATACACACACACACACACACACACACACGGCAAGACATACACACACACACGGCAAGACATACACACACAGCGTATTTTTATTGTTATTTATATTTACCACGTCCCGGGTCTTCGTCGCTGGGGTGAAAAATATATTCGTGCGCGATATTACATTTAGAGTGACAATGGGGTGTATTTGGGGAGGCGGGGGAGTGAGGGGAGGGGTGAGGGGGTGAATTTGGTTTGTGTTTCAATCATGTGTAGGCTCTTGTCACACACACACACACACACACACACACACACACACTCAGCAAAAACCCCACGAACTCCACACTCCATACCAAACACTCCTTCCTTCTATCAATACCTTTTTTTCACTCATTCCTATCATTTACTCACCACTTCATTCTCACAGTCCACTCTTCTCATTCTTACTCTCCACCTAGTCCCTCTCCACTTCTACTCATCCCTCACACAAATCTAACTCACCCTCATACTCCACTACTCCCATTTCCACATTCCACAGAGCCGTTCTCCACTAACAGACTTGGTACTCATTCTTCCACTTATTTCTCATCATGACCAATACTCCACCGTCATTCTCCATCACTCCACATACCAACTACATTCTTCTATTCATTCTTCAAACCCACCACCACCACCACCACTTCCACTTTCCCCCTCCCATCCCCACCACCCCCCACCACCCCCATTACGAACTCAAATTCTCTAAATCTACTTGTAACCCATGATCCCTCGCTCCCCCCTTTCCCATTTCATTCCGTCTTCACCGACATCAGCAAAACTCCCTCTTTTGCTATATCTCCCCCATCCACAATTATGCCCCCACTTTGCATATCGCCTAACTTACTATCAGTCGTACAGTTTTATCTATTTCCTCGTTCTTTCATCTATCCTAGGACTGTGGTTGGGGTAAATTTCCTTGAGCTCAGAAAATTTTATGATAAGTTGAAATAAAACTCAAAATTCCTTTACTCTTGGTTAAAAAGTGAATCGAGATAGATTTTAACATCCATCCTCCCTACCACCCCTCTCAGACAAACTCCACTACTTCTACCACCCCTACCACAAGCAACCACACTCTCTCTACCACAGCGCCTCATCCACACTTCAATAAACACATCACGTACCGCACCACCACACTTCAGTTTCCATCAGGCGTCCTCCAGCGTCACACACACCCTTCACCACCACCACCACCACCACACTCTACACCACCACTACACGTCTCCATCACCACCTCACCATCACCACCACACCATCACCACCACACCCTCCTCCATCACCACCACACCCTCCTCCACCACCACCACACACAGCCAACTCCATCATCACCACACTTCACCATGACACTCTTCTCCATCACCACTATATCCTTATCACCACCACCACCACCACCACCACACCCTCACGACATCCCCCTCCACCAAAATCTCCGCCTCAGAGTCACTTAAGAATTCCCATCTCGTGTTACGTCACCCCGGCGCGTCACACCATAACACCGCCACTACCTTATACCACCACTACCACACCAAACCACCACACCACACCAAACCACCACACCACACAACCACCACACCACACCACACAACCACCACACCACATCACACCACACCACACCACACCACACCGCACCACACCACCACACCACACTTAAGACACCCATCACGTATGAGTATTCTAAATTTCCCTTCATAAGAGAAATCGATTCAAAATTCCCTGGGTAAGCTCTCTCTCTCTCTCTCTCTCTCTCTCTCTCTCTCTCTCTCTCTCTCTCTCTCTCTCTCTCTCTAAGTTGTTCTCTTCTCCTTGTATTTACGTATTCATTTCTCACTTCTCTACATCCTTCCTTCCTTCCTTCTCCTCTTCCTTCCTTGTTTCCTTCCTTCATTGTCTTTCCTACTCTCATTGTCTTTTGTCACCTTTTATCATTTCCCTTCCCTATCACCCGATCTCTCTCTCTCTCTCTCTCTCTCTCTCTCTCTCCTAAATTCTCAGATATGCAAAAATCTTACGTCGAAGGGAATGACAAAGGGAGAGATGGAGAGATGGAAAGAAGGAGTACAAAGGAGTACAAAGGAAGAAAGAGAAGAGAGAGAGGAAGATAGAGAGAGAGAGAGAGAATGGAAGGAAGAAAGGGAGAGAGAAAGGAGGAAAGAGAGGGAGAGAAAGGAGGAAGGAGAGGGAGAGAGAAAGGAAGAATGAGGACGGGGAAGGGAGAAGAAGAGGACAGGAAAAGATGAAAGAGGGAGAAGAAAATGAGAGGGAGAGGGAGAGGAAGTACGACGAAGGGGGAGGAAGAGGAGGAAGAAGGAGGGGAAGAATGAGAAGGTGAAGATGGAAGAGGGAAAGAAAGGTAGAGGTTAAGCATGGAAAAGAAACGCGAAATTAGGAAAAGAGAA
The DNA here is from genome assembly GCF_032717465.1 of Coenobita brevimanus. Classification (NCBI taxonomy): domain Eukaryota; kingdom Metazoa; phylum Arthropoda; class Malacostraca; order Decapoda; family Coenobitidae; genus Coenobita; species Coenobita brevimanus. The sequence continues at coordinate 1,099,081 of NC_137038.1, forward strand.
AGGAAAGAAAAAAAAATCATCTACAGGAAGGAGGAAGACGAAAAGAATATGAATGAATAAAGGAAACGGAAAAGAAAAATGAAAAAAAAAAAGAATGAAGAAGAGAAAGAAGAAAGAGGGGGAAGATGAAAATTAGCAGGAAGAGGAAGAGGGGAAAGAAGAAAATAAGGACGAAGAAGAGGGGAAAGAAGAGGGGGGGAAAGACGAACGAGGGGAAAGAAAAAAGGGAAAGAAGAGAGGAAAGAGAAAGAAGGGAAAGAAAAGGGGGGAAAGAAAGGAAAGAAGAGGGGAAAGAAGAAAGAGGGGAAAGACGAAAAGAGGGGAAAGAAGAAGAGGGGAAGGAAAAAAAGGAGAAAGTAGAGAAATTTACACAAGAGGTGTGAATGGGGGAGGGGAGCAGACAATGGGAGGGAGGGAGGGAGAAGGGGAGGAAGAAAAGAAGAGAAAGGGAAGGAGGAAGCGGAGAGAAGGGAGGGGGGACGAGAGGGAGGCAAAAAGTAAAAGGAGAGAGAGAGAGAGAGAGAGAGAGAGAGAGAGAGAGAGAGAGAGAGAGAGAGAGAGAGAGAGAGAGAGGCATAACAGAGGTATTGTATGTGGCGGTGCGGGAGGAGGAATGTGTAATGTTTGTGTTGACCTCGCTCACTTTCACACATTCTCTCTCTCTCCTTCACCTCGCTCACTTTCACACTTCACCATCACCTCGCTCACTTTCACACACTCCTTCACCTCGCTCACTTTCACACACTCCTTCACCTCGCTCACTTTCACACACTTTCTCCCTTATCTCGCTCACTTTCACATTCCTTCACCTTTACCGTCCTCACCTGTAGTTACTTTCTCTCTCACTCACTGGCTTTCTTTGCCCACTCGCTCAATCTTTCACGCATTTGCACACTACCTCATTCTCTGATACACTCAATTTCACACGCACGCACTTTTTACACAGTCACCTTTACATCTTCACTCCAACACAGTGGCGTTGTGTGTGTGTGTGTGTGTGTGTGTGTGTGTGTGTGTGTGTGTGTGTGTGTGTGTGTGTGTGCACTTCCACTCTCTTTCTCTCTCTCTCTCTCTCTCTCTCACTTTCAATTGCGGCACTTTCAGCCAATCAATTCATACCTTTCTCTCTCTCACTCTCTCTTACATTCTAGCTCCCTCTACTACCTCTACCATCATCGCTATCTCTCGCTTCCTCCCCCTCTCTCGCTCCCCCTACTCCCCCCCTTTCTCTCTTTACATCACAGCCCGTCTATCTTAACTTCCATCTCTCTCTCTCTCTCTCTCTCTCTCTCTCACACACACACACACACACACACACACACACACAAACACTCACACACTCATGAAAAAAGGGAAAGAAAATTAGATAGGAATAAAAACAAATCAATTACATTTCAAAACAACACTAGAAGAAAATACCTCATGAAAAAAAACAAGAAAAAAACAAAAAACAAAAATAAGCTTACATCAAAAAAACAAAAATCAAAACAAAAAAATCAAAACAAAAACAATATCAACACAACAAAAACAACAAAGACAAACAAATCAACAAGAAACATATCCCTGGTCGAAGGCAAACAAGGGGGGGTAAGGAGGGGAGGAAGAGGGGAAAAGAGGGGAAAGAAGGAGGGGGAAGGGGGGGAAAGGGAAGAGAAAGATGGAGGGATGTAGGGAAGGGGAAAAGGGAGGCGAAAAGAGGTATGGTGAGAGAGAGAGAGAGAGAGAGAGAGAGAGAGAGAGAGAGAGAGAGAGAGAGAGAGAGAGAGAGAGGGTGGGGGGGCAAAAAGTTTCCTAAGAACAATAAAATGGTAAGCCAGGTTCCAGGTCGTAGGATCAGGTGGATTAATATGTTCCTTCCCTTCCTTCCTTCCTTCCTTCCTTTCTTCCCTTCCTTCCCCTCGCTCCCTATCTTCCTTCCTTCTCCTCCCTATCCTTTCTTTCTTCCTTCCTTCCTTCCCCTTTCTACATCTCTTTCTTCTTTCCTCTCCCTACCTGTCTTTCTTCCTTTCCCTCCCTACCTATCATTCTTCCATCTTTCCCTCATTCCCTTCCTTACCTCCTTCCTTCCCTCCCTACCTTCCCTTCCCTTCCCTTCCTTCCCTATGCCTTCCTTTACTTCTTGCTTCCTCTGTTCACTCCCTTGTTTATATTCAGTTTTTGCAATTATCAACCTTATTTCCTTGTGCCTTGTGTCGTTTTCTTTCTTCAGTCGATCAATATTACAAAATAAATTCATCTATATATCTTTTCTTCCCTCATGGTTGTATTTTCTTCCCTTGCTTCATAATCGCTTCGCTTGATTCGCCGATTTGGGATTCATTAAATTTACTTCCTCTTTATTGAGCTAGAATTAACAGGATATTCAGTTATTTCCCCACCATTTCTTCCTTTATTGTTTTTTTTAATTTGCATTTATATATCACTCCCATTTTTTTATTTACAAGAAAAATAATAATTTTTCTCCCTTCCCTTCTATCAATATTCAGAATTTTCCTCTCTCTCTCTCTCTCTCTCTCTCTCTCTCTCTTCTTTCCTCCCCTCCTTCTTATCATCATAAAATTACACATTATATTCTATCCTACCATACCCTTCCATTCTCTTCCCTTCCCTTCCCTTTTTATCCTATTCTGCCCTTCCTTTCCCCTTCCCTCCCCTCCCATCTCATCCTCTTTCTCTTCACTTCCTTACCCTCCCCTCCCCTCCCCTCCTTTATTCTCTTCACTTCCGTCTACTCCCCTCCCCTCTCCTTCCTCTTCACTTCTGTGCCCTCCACTCCCCTCCTTTTTCTCTTCACTTCCGTACCCCTCCCCTCTCCTCCCTTCCCTCCCCCACTCCCTTCCCTTTCCCTCCCTCCCTCCCCATCCCCCTGGTCGTGGGGATTACACGGCGTTGAACCAAATCCCCCCCACGAAACTTATTAAGGATTTATTGAAGGGAATTAATTTTGGTTTCCAAGGTGATGGGGGAGACAGGGAGAAGGGTCGGCAGGGAGAAAGGGAGAGATGGGAGGGGCAGGGAGGAAGGGAGAGATGGGAAAGGCAGGGAGAGAGAGAGATGGGAGGGAATTGGAGATGAGGGGAGGGGCTGGATGAAGAAAGAACACGAGAAAAAAAAAAAGAAAGAAAGGAGAGGAGATGGGAGTATTGATATTAATTTGCAGGGTGACGAGAGAGAGAGAGAGAGAGAGAGACTATGTTATTTCTTCCTGCAGTCGATTTTCTTGGACTTACTACCTCTTGCTAATAAAGGAAATATTTCTAAAAGTGAGGAAAATCGTCTGAAGAGAGCAAGATTTAAAAAAGAAATGATAAAAGATATGGGTTAAGGGAGGGAGAGATAAGGAAGGAAATTGAAAAGAAGTAGGGATAGAAAAAACTCTCTCTCTCTTTCTCTCTCTCTCTCTCTCTCTCTCTCTCTCTCTCTCTCTCTCTCTCTCTTACCTCGAGTCAGCTGGTGAAGGAAGTCCGCGGGATTAGGGGAAGGAAGTAGGGAGGAAACCATGGAGGAAAGGAAGGAAGGAGGACGGGAAGGAAGGAGAATTGGAGGAAACGAGTCAACATTGGAGGAAAGATAGGAAGGACAGAAAATATAAAAGGAATGATACTAGAGAATAAAGTAGAGAAAATTCGAGGTTGAGAGAGAGAGAGAGAGAGAGAGAGAGAGAAAGAGAGAGAGAGAGAGAGAGAGAGAGAGAGAGAGAGAGAGAGAGAGAGAGAGAGAGAGAGAGAGAGAGAGAGGTCATAGGACAGCCTTAAGGGGAAATGTATTACACTAGCCCACTCAGGAGCTCTCTCTCTCTCTCTCTCTCTCTCTCTCTCTCTCTCCCCTTGGAAGACTTTAGGCCACAGTATTACGGAAGGATCACTCTCTCTCTCTCTCTCTCTCTCTCTCTCTCTCTCTCTCTCTCTCTCTCTCTCTCAAGGAATAGGTCAAGAAAGTGAACAGAAGAAAAATTAATATGAAGAAACAGAAGAAAGAAAATAAGAAAAATACAAAGAATAAAGATAAAGAAATAAAGACAGCCGAAAAGAGGGAAATAAAGAGAGTAAAGAACTAAGAGGGGGAGAAAAGCCTTATTAAAACAGATCAATAAATTCAATATTCAATAAAGAGGGAGGAGTGATAAGCCTATATAATTAAAGAGAAAGAGAGAAATAATGAAAATCTTAATCGTGTAATAAATGTGGGAATCAGCAGACCACTTAGTGAGAGAGAGAGAGAGAGAGAGAGAGAGAGAGAGAGAGAGAGAGAGAGGATCCGCCAGAAATAAAACGCAAAAAAGTGGAAACGAATTAAAAAAAAAATAAGGCAATTAAAGACAATCAATAAAGCAAACAACAGCAGATAAAAAACAAAATCAATAAAAAAAAATAAATAAAAAAAAATGAAAAAAAAGAAATGAAAAAATAAAGGAAATAATAATAATAATAATAATAATAATAATAATAATAATAATAATAATAATAAACTGGTAATGGACGAAAAGTGACTCAATAAAGACCAATAAGTAAGAATTAATAAAGTGTGCCACGCCAAAGACTTAAGGGGTGAGAAGAGGCCACTTGAGATGATAAAGAGGAAGAGGAAAGATGAAGAGGTTAATAGCTCACTTAAGAGGTCAATTTTGGGGATAGGGGATATTGGGGATCTCTCTCTCTCGCTCTCTCTCTCTCTCTCTCTCTCTCTCTCTCTCCCTCTCACTCTCTCTCTCTCTCATCGACCTTCCTGCCCTTTTAAATCCTATCCTCTCTTTTTTTCCTGTCATCCCCTTTCTCTCTCTCTCTCTCTCTCTCTCTCTCTCTCTCTCTCTCTCTCTTTCTCCCTCTCTCTCTCAACACTACCACAGCGTGACCGGGGAGAGAAGGAGGGGAAAAGAGAGAGGAGGAGGAGAAGAAAGAGGAGGAGAACCGGAGGGAAAAAGGGAGACATGGAGGGAAGACTGGGGGGAAAAACTTAAGGTAAAAGAGAGAGAGAGAGAGAGAGAGAGAGAGAGAGAGAGAGAGAGAGAGAGAGCGTGGCCACTTATGATAAAGATAAAGAGGCTGATGGTCCACTTAAGAGGCAAGAGGAAGCAAGAGGAAGCCAATCGGAGGAGGCCCAACCCCACCCTGGACTGGGAGAGACAAGGGAGAGGGAGGAAGGGAGAGAAGGGAGAAGGAAGAGAGCCAGGGAGGAAAGGGAGTGAGTGAGAGAGAGAGAGAGAGAGAGAGAGAGAATGGCGGGGGGGGGGGAGGAACCACTGAGAAATAGAAAAAGGAAGGAAGGAACAAGGGAGGGAAGAGACGGGATACAGTACAAGAGGGAGAGAAGGAGTGAGAGGAGGAGGAAGGGAGGGAAGGGGAGGGAGGGAGGGAGAGGGAGAGGAAAAGGCAAGCCGCAGACCACGATAACTGCACTAGGGGGGGCAACAGGGAGATAGGGGAGGGGGAAAGGGGAGGGAGGAAAGAAGGGAGGGGGAAATGAGAAGACGATGGGAAGGGAAAGGGAGGCTGATAAAAGGGAGAGGGAGAAATGAGAGCCAGGGAGGGAAAAAAGAAGGGGAGCAAGGGAGAGAGACAGGGAGGAAAGGGAGAAGGAAAGGGAGGACCGGGGATATTAGTAAAGAGTATGAGGGAGAGAGGTAGAAGGGGAGAGACGGCATGAGCAAAAACAAGACCGAGGGAGAAACAGGGAGTGTTAAGGGAGCAGACGGGAAGGGAGAGAACAAGGGAAGGGAGAGAAGGGAGGAGAAAGAGAATTAGAAAGGTGGGGGGAAAGGGAAGGGAGAAGGGAAGTGAGAAAAGAGAAGAGAGAGGAAGGGAAAGGAGAGAAGAAGGGAAGAGAAGGTAAATTAGGGAAGAGAGGCAGGAAAAAGGGAGGAAGATGAGAAGAAGGAAAAAACAATGAAGACAAAGAAGAAAAAATATATATATATAAAAAAAAGGGTCAAAGTAATAATCATAATGGAACACACGAAAAAAAAAAAATCCCTAAAAAATCCACATCAAAGAAAAATATGAAAGAAAAAGAAAAACATGAAAAGAGAAAATAGGAACTGACGGGGAGAGAAAAAAGAAAAAAAATATAGGAAAAGGTAAAGAGAAAAATATCAGAAAAAATTAACAAAGAGGAAGGGAGAAAAGGGAGAAAGAAAAGGGTGAGTAATAGAAAAATAAAGAAATAAAGAAAAAAGACAAGAAAATATATATACTTCTCAAAATAAAGAGAAGCTGAGAGAGAGAGAGAGAGAGAGAGAGAGAGAGAGAGAGAGAGAGAGAGAGAGAGAGGAAATGGAAGGGGCGGGAAGGGAGAAAACGAATGGGATTGGTCCAGGGAGAAACACATAAGGTCACTAGAGGCCACAGGGAGGAAGGGAGGGGAGGGAGAAGAGTGAGGGAGACAGGGGGAGACAGACAGGGCGGGAGAAAGAGGGAGGGATACCGAAAGAGAAAGACAGGGAGGGAGGATAAGGGAAGGAGAACGAGAAAGGGAGAATAGGGGGGAAAGATAGGGAGGGAGAAAGGGAGAGGGACGGGGAGGGAAGCAGGGGGAGGGAGGAAGGGGTAAGGGAGATGAGGAGAGGCTGGGGAGATAAGAAGGAAGAGGAAGAGGTAGTTGGATGAAGAGGAGGACAAGAGGAAATGAGAAGAGGCAACGAGGGGAAGGAAGGGAGGAAATGTTAGGGAGTAAGAGTTAAGAGAGAGAGAGAGAGAGAGAGAGAGAGAGAGAGACTAAAGCAAAAATTCAGATACCATAAAACACACACACACACACACACACACACACACAAGGAAATCTGCCTACCAAGAAAATAGATCAAAGGAAATTTACCGGGAAGAGGACAAGAGGAAGAGGAAAGAGGGATCAAGAGGGAAGGAGGGAAGGAAATCTTGAAGACAGCATAAAAACAAGAGGGGGATCTTAAGGTGAAAAATACAATCGCAAGGATCAGGTAAGAACAAAGAAAATGGCGAGAGGGGAGGAGGGGAGAAGACAGGGGAGAGGTGAGGGGAGAAAGAGAGCGGAGAAAGAGAGGGGAGAAGAGAACGAAGGATGAGAGGGAAGAAGAGAGCGGCGAGAGGGGAGAAGAGTGCTGGGGAAGAGAGAGGAGAAGAGAGTGGAGAAAGAGAGGAGAGAAGAGGAAAGAAAGAGAGAAGGGAGGAGATAATATAAAGAAAAAACGGGGAAAGAAAAGGAAAGGAAAGCACCTAGAGAGAGAGAGAGAGAGAGAGAGAGAGAGAGAGAGAGAGAGAGAGAGAGAGAGAGAAAGACAGAACAAGAGAAAGGCAGATGAAAGACAGAACAGACGAGGATAGGACAGAGAAGGAGGAGGAGGAGGAGGAGGAGGAAGGCTAGAGAGAAGATGAGAGACAGAGACAGGAATGGAGAGGATCAAAGAATCAAGAGGAGAGGATCAAGAAAATCAAGAGGAGGGAACCTTGGAGGGAAGGAGTGGGGGGGGTCGTGAAGATGAGAGGGAGGGGAGAGGAAAGAAGAGGATCAAAGAATCAAGAGGAGGGGAGCATCGGGGTTGTGTGTGTGTGTGTGTGTGTGTGTGTGTGTGTGTGTGTGTGTGTGTGTGTGTGTGTGTGTGTGTGTGTGTTTGAGAGGAAGGTAAGGAAGAGGAAGAGGAGATAGGGACCAAAGGATGACCTGAAAAACAAGAGGAAGAGACCAAGAGTAGAGGGATAGTTGAGATGGAAGAGGAATGCAAGAGAAAACAAGAGGAGAGGAGAGGCGAGGAGCAAGAGGAAAGGACATTGAAGAGGGGGGGAGAGGGAAAAAAAGACCAGAGAATCAAGAGGAAGGGGAGGGGGGAGACGACAAGTGGGGGAGTGAGGGCGGGGGTGGGGGGAGAGGAGGAAGAGACCAAAGAAGACCAGGAAATCAAGAGGATGGGGAGAAGGGGGGGAAAGGACAGGCAGGGTGTGGGTGGGGTGGGGTGGAGGAGAGGGCATGCAGGGTTGGGGTTGGGGTGGGGGTGGGGGAGGGGAAGGGGGACATCTGTAACGACCTGCTGATGGCGTTTTAACAGAGGCTCCGGGAGGTATTGGGGAAAAATTCTTTCTTTTTTTTATTACCTAACTTTTTTCCCCCACCGGAGTTTTTGTTGGGTTCCCCCTCCTTCACATTCCCGTTTTCTTTTTGCTTTCCTTTTGTTTTTATATTATTTTTCGCTGTTAATTCGTTTCTCTCTCTCTCTCTCTCTCTCTCTCCCTCCCTCTCTCTCTCTCATATTTAACTATCCATCCATCATCTATCACCCTACCTGTCCATACCTATCTATCTATCAATCCATCTATCTATCTATCTATCTCTGTCTATCTATCTATCTATCCGTTCGTCTCATATCGTCCTCCTCTTCTTTTCTTTCTTTTTTGTCATTTTTTTAGCCATATCTCCACTAGCATTTTTTCAATTTCGTGTCAGTTTTGTTTTTGTTTTTTTCTTAGTGTTATTAACTCTTTTCTCTTTCTTTCTTTCTTTCTCTCTTTCTTTTTCTCTCTCTCTTTCCCTCTTTCTATCAATACATTTCTGTCACCTTTTTTCTCCTTTTTCTTACACCCCGTCGCTTAGTCTTCCTTTCATGATTCTCTCTCTCTCTCTCTCTCTCTCTCTCTCTCTCTCTTACTCCTTTCATCTCCTCCTTCCCTTTTCCCCCCCTCTCTTCCGGGCTATTTCTCTCTCTCTCTCTTTTTCTCTCTTTTCCTTTAAAGTTACACTGGATCAAGTTGTCTGTTTTTTTACCTGTGTTTTTGAGAGAGAGAGAGAGAGAGAGAGAGAGAGGTGTGTGTGTGTGTGTGTGTGTGTGTGTGTGTGTGTGTGTGTAAAGGGAAAAATAATGAAAAGGAGAGGCGAAGAAAGGGAACGAAGGAGTGAGGAAAGGAAGGAAGAAAAAAAATATGAGTGATGAAGAAAACTGAGGAAGCAAAGGATGAGGCAAGGAGGAAAATGAGAGGACAGAAGAACAAAATAAAGGAAAGGAAAGGTGAAGGGAAAAGAAAGACAAAGTAAGAGGGAAAGAGGAAAGAAAGAAGTGAGAGGAACTTGAAGTAAGAAGGAAAGAGGAAAGAAAGAGAGGAAATTAACCCCTTCATCCCGACGATTTTTTAAAGCTAGGAAGAGATTTTTCGAGAAGAGGAGGAGGGGAAAAGAGGGAGGGGAAAGAGGGAAGTGAGGGGAAACAGGGAAAGAGAGGGAAGTGAAAGGGAAGGAAAGCAATAGGTGAAATGGATGTGGAAGAGGAGCAGAAGGAGAGGGGAGGAAAAGGGGAGGCTGAGGAGGGGAGGAAAGGGGGAAGTAAGGGAAGGGGAAGGGGGAAAGGAGAAAATGGGGGAAGGGGAATGGGGAGACGAAAGGGGGAAATTCAGGAGGGGAAAGCGGGGAAAGGCGGAAGAAGGAAGATGAGAATAGAAGGAAGTAGGGGGAGGGGAAGGGGGGAAACATGAGGAGGGGGAATGCGTGAGGAGGGAGGGGGAAGACAACAGGTGAAAGAGGATGCGGAAGGGAAGCAGTGAAGGGGAGGAAAGGAAAAATGGATGAAGATAAGGGAGGAAGCTGAGAGGAACTGATAAGAAAAGGGGAGGAAATGAGGAGGGGGGAAACTTGGAGGGGACGGCTCAAAGGGATGGGGAGATAGGAGGGACGGGAGGGAAAAGGAATAGGGAGGGAAGAAGGAAGGGAGAGATAGAAGGAATGGGAGGGTGAAAGGAGGGATGAGAGGGAAAAGGAATAAGGAGGGAAGGAGGAAAAGGGAAAAGGAGGGATGGGAGGGAGGAAGGAGGGACGGGAGGGAAGAGGAATAGGGAGGGAAGAAAGGAGGAGGGAGAGATAGAAGAGATGGGAGGGAGAGAGGAGGGACGGGAGGGGAAAAGAGATAGAGAAGGGAGGAGGAAAAGGGAGACACAAGGGATGAAAGGGAAACATGGGAGTAAATGGAAGAAAAAGGAAAGGGAAGGCGAAGGAAAAGGGAAGGAAAATACTGAACGAAAAAAAAAAGGAAGGGAGGGAAAGGGGGGAAGGGAGAACAGGAAAAGACAGAGGGAGAGGGAGATAAAGGGAAGGGAGGGAAATGTCCAGAAAGGGGAAGGGAAAGAGGAGAAGACCAAGTGAAGCTAAGAGGAAAATGGAGGAACGGAATAGGGAAAGGAAAGAAAAGGGAGGCAAGGAAAAAGGGAAGGAACGAAAAAGGAAAAGGTCAGAAAAATGGGGAAAGGAAGGAAAATGGAGGAAAGAAAAGGAAAAGGGGAAAAGAAAGAAAGGGGAGGAAAGGAAAATAGGAAAGAGGGAAAATGAATACACCATGAAAGACGTCACCAGAATAAATGAATAATTGGGAAAGGAAAAATAGGAAAAAAAATAGACAGAGGATAAAGCAAGAAGACGAAGACACACCAAGAGGAAGGAAAGAGGAGGGAAAAAAAGAGGGGGGTGAAGAAGAAGCAAGGATGGAAAAAATGAGAAGCGAAATCAAGGAGAAATAGTGGAGGAAAAAGAGGAAGAGGAAGGAAAGAGGGAGAGAGGAAAATAGGTAATGGAGAGATGATATTTGGACTAGGTACGATGAGGAAGAAAGGGGAAAAAAATATTAAAGGAAAAAAAGAACATATGAAGAAGAGAAAGAGGGAATTAGGACGCAAAAAATTACTAAGATGAGAGTATTAGAGGAGGAGGAGGAGGAGGAGGAAACATAGAAAAGGTCATTTAATCAGAGAATGAAAGATGGAAGGAAAAATGAAACTGAGAGAAGGACGAATGAAGAAAAGAGGAAGAGGAAAGAGGAAGAAGAGCAATAAGTTCGAGGATCATACGAAACAATATGGGAAAGAAGAGGAAAAAAAATTGATGAAAAGAGAAGGAAGGGAAGGAAAGAGAGAGATATGAGAGAGTGAGTGATAACGATGGGTGAGGGAAGGGAGGGAGGAAGCAGGAGGGAGGAGTTAAATGAAGGGGAAGAGGAGGAAGTAGGGGGAGAGAGAGAGAGAGAGAGAGAGAATCAGGTCAAGGGAGAGAGAGGGGGGGGATGAGGAGGGGGAGAAGACAGATGAGGGTAGGTGAGAGAAAATATATATCTTGAGAGAGAGAGAGAGAGAGAGAGAGAGAGAGAGAGAGAGAGAGAGAGAGAGTCCTGAATTGCCTCCTGTCTCTACCTCCTGCTTAATGGAGAGTGAGAAAGTGAGATATCTCTTTTACGGGACAGATCAAGTGAGAGAGAGAGAGTTAAATAAAAAGTGTACCATACGATATATTACAAAGACACAGATTGATAGAAAGATACAGATAGATAGACAGACAGACAGATAGATATAGGGTTTATAAACATCATAGGGCGCTTGGACGTGGTGCTCATCTCCGTATCTTAGGCCTTTGAGCTTGTGACATAAAATACGAAATCTGAATCCTCCTCCTTCCTAGAACTAAATAAAATCCAGGTTACCCAAAAATACCCCCCTAGGTGTTACCCTTAGGAGTAATTTTACCTGCGTACTAATAAGCAAAGGTGTGAATGGAAACAGGTAACTATAGACGGCTGAGAGAACCAGGAATCGAACCCGCGGCGTTTTAACAGGCTGGGCGCTTCGTACGTACTAGAAATAATAAAATGAAATGTAAAGAAAAATAATAACACACACACACACACACACACACACACACACACACACACACACACACACACACACATACACACACTAGGCTCAGCTCATCAAACAGACGCGTCGTGTGTGTGTGTGTGTGTGTGTGTGTGTGTGTGTGTGTGTACATATATTCACTCAATCACTCAGCTCTCTCTCCAAATGCACTCACTCACACTCACTCAAATGCACTCACCAGCCTCTCCTCAACATCAAACGCACACGCAAACAGACGCACGCTCACTTCGACTCCCCAACTCTTGGAATAAAGTTATCTTACTCTCCTGTTTCTCCCTCTGTCACTCCCTCTCTCTCTCTCCCCCCCCTCGCCGCAGAATTGAGATATCTCACTTTCTCTCTCTCCCTCCCTCCCTCCCTTTCTACATCACTTACAGAATAGGTGTGTGTGTGTGTGTGTGTGTGTGTGTGTGTGTGTGTGTGTGTGTGTGTGTGTGTGTGTGTGTGTGTGAGAGAGAGAGAGAGAGAGAGAGAGAGAATAAGCGAAGGCCGGAACGTGTCTGAGTGTGAAAGTGAGCGACTGTGAGAGAGAGAAAGAACCAATTAGTGACGATTAGATTAACGGGTAATTCATTTAGACTTCCTTAATTATCAACCATCAATTTGGCCTCCGCGATACTCTTATTTCCGACTTTCCTCCAATATTTCCCTTATCTTTTTTTATTATTTTTTTTTTCAATATTTTACAATTTTTTCTAGGTGGTATTAATATATGTTGCCTCTCTCTCTCTCTCTCTCTCTCCCTCTCCCTCTCTCTCTCTCTCTCCCTCTCTCTCTCAGTTTTACAGTCCTCTTTTCTTCTCTCCTTCCTTCCTTCCTTCCCTCTATCCCTTTCTCCTTTCTTATTTATTTCCTTCCTTCCCTTCCTTCCAATTTCTCCCCACCCCTCCTTCCTTTCTTCCTTCCTTCCTTCCTTCCTACCTTCCTTCTCTACCTCCATCCTTCCTTCCTTCCTTTCTCCCTTCTATCCTTCCCTTCCTCCCTCCCACTTTCACTCCTCCCTCCTCGACCTCCCTGTCTCCTTCCCTCCCTCCTCGCCCTCCTTCCTTCCCTCCCTCCTCTCCCTCCCTCCCTCCCTCCCTTCTCCATTAATCGCCTTGGCCGCACACGGGTCATTACGCCGCTACTTAAGAAACTTGTCATTATAAGGCTATCAAGGAATTACAAAATGACACTCCGCCTTACAAGAAAAAATTAAGACACAAAAATAATTTCCAAGAAAATTAATCTTACCTTGTGTGGAAATTTTGATTATCTTTTTTTGGTTTTGTTACCTGTTTACTCTGAGGAAAAATGTATTGGGGAAACTTATTATTACTATTGTTATTATTATTATTATTCTTATTATCATCGTCATCATCATCATCATCTTCCCAACCTCTCTTCCTTTTCCTCCTTCTCCTCCTCTTCCTCCTACTCCATCTCATCATCATCATCATCATCACCATCATCATCATCCTTTCGCAAATTAGACAAAAATAAAAAATAAATAAGTTAATAAAGGCATGGTGTGGCGTAGATTATTTTTACCATTATTTTTATTATTACTATTCGCTATATATTTTTTATTTAAAGTACTTCAGTAAAATTTCCAGCACTCCGTTTTCTTTCCCCTACGTGGATTTATTACCTGTGTCTTTATTCCTTCCTATTTTCTATTAATTTTATTTTTCATCTTGTCTCTTTCCTTTTACACAATTCTCTTTCCACTCAAACTCCTGTAGGTTAGATTTGTTTATATCTATTAGGATGTTGCTCTCTCTCTCTCTCTCTCTCTCTCTCTCTCTCTCTCTCTCTCTCTCTCTCTCTCTCTCTCTCTCTCTCTCTCTCTCTCTCTCTCTCTCTCTCTCTCTCTCTCTCTCTCTCTCTCTCTCTCTCTCTCTCTCTCTCTCTCATGAGCCACTTTACTACACATCATGGAGAGCAATATTCTTCATCAATATTTTCATACATGCGCGTCATTAACTAGGGAATGGTTTGGTCACTAGACTGTCTAATTAGGTTGTTAGGGGCAATTAGGAGGTGCTGGGGAGAGGGAGAGAGAGAGAGGGGAGAGGGAGGGGAGTAATGTCTAAGTGAAGGTAAGATGCGCGTGGATGAGGAAGGGGAGAAAGAGGGGAGAGGAAGTGGGAAAGGGGACTGGGAGGGGAAGTTGGTGTCTCAATGAGGGGAAATGTACGTGGGTTAAGGAGGGGAGAAGAGAGAGAGGGGAGGGGAAAAGAGGGGGAGGGAAGATCAGGGGAGGAAGTGAGGGAGAGGAGAAGTTGAGGGGACTAAGTAAGGAGTAAGTGAAAGAGAAGAAGGAGTGTGTGTGGAGAAAGTGATGAAAAGTAAGAAATGGTGAGGCAAGTAAGGAAATGGAAGGAAAGTAAGGAAAAATGAGGAAAGTCATGAAAAAGAAAGAAAGTAAGGAAAAGGATGGAAAGTAGGGAAAGGAAAGAGAGTAAGGAAAGGTAAGGAAAGTAAGGAAAGGGCAGGGAGAAGAATAATTGCGTTTTAGGGAGGGTGGGAGGAAGTGGGGAAGAGTTATTGTGTTGGAGGAAGGTTAGGAGGAGGAAGGGAGGGAGCGAGGACGAGAGGGTGATGGAGGGAGGGAGGGAGGAAAAGAGGGTGATGGAGGGAGGGAGGAAGGATACAATGCAGAAGGGAGAAAGGGAGGTAAAGGGGGCGCTGGAAGGAGAGAGGGAGGATAAGGTGTTGAAGGGAGAGATGCAGGAAGAAAAGCTGTAAGAGGGAGGGGAAGAGGAAGGAGGAGGAAAGAGGGGAAGAGGAAGGAATGAGAAGAGGTAGGAGGGAGGGATGAGGATGGAATAGAGAAGGGTAGGTGAAGAATTAGGAGCAAGAAGTAAGAGGGACGAAAGCGAAAAGGAGGAGGAGGAGGAGGAGGAAAGAAAAACGAAAAATTTACTCCATATACTTTTCCTCAACCCAGGCAACTCAGATTTTTTTCTTATATTAAAAAAAGAAAATGTGATACACTAATATATATGCCTAAATCACTCACCATAATGTGTTAAGAGTAAGGAGGAACAGAAAATGAGTGAACAACGGAGGAATATGGAAAAGACCGAAGGGAAAAGAAAAACGGGCACAAATATCTATAGGGAACGAAAAATTGTGAAAAAAAAAAAAAATGGAAGGAGGGGAATTAAAAAAAAAAAAAAGGTGAGTGAAAAAGATCGAGTGAGTGAATTAAAATGATTACCTGGGGAGAAAAAATCCATTAAAAAAAATAAAAAAAAAAACTGGAAGGTGTGGAAAATTATGAGAGAGAGAGAGAGAGAGAGAGAGAGAGAGAGAGAGAGAGAGAGAGAGAGAGAATGAAAGTTGAAAAAAATAGGAATGAGAAAAAACAAAAAAAAAATAAAGAAAATTAAAAACAAAATAAGAGGGAAGAAGGAAAGACAATAATTAAGAAGGAAGGAAGAGGGGAGGGAAGGACTTAATTGAAAAGGTAAGTAGGAAGGGGAGAGGAGGAGATGAGAGAGAGAGAGAGGGAGAGAGAGAGAGCCGACCTGAAAGAGAGGGGGAGTTTGGATTGAAGGAGAGTGAATTAGAGAGGGGGAAGAGAGAGATGAAGAGTGAGAGGGATAAGAAAAGGAGGGGGGGGTGGATTGAGAGGGAAGAATCCCGAAAAGGGAGACAAGAATTGGAGGAAAGACTGACAGGGGAGGAAAAATAAGGGAGAGAAAGAGAGTGTAGGTGAGAGAGGAAAATGAGAGAGGGGGTAAAAAAAAGATGAGTAAGTGGAAAAGAAAGGAGTGAGAGTGAGGGAAAAGGAAGAGTTGACGGAGGGGAGAGGAGAGGGAGCGAGAGAGGGGAATCCCAGGAACTGTTTGAGGGAGAGAGAGGGTGAGAGAGAGTGAGAGAGGCAAGGAGGGGCGATGGGAGGAAAGGAGAGAAGTGGGGGGAGGGCTCATGACTGCTACCATGGGAACAAAGCAGTGATATCTTCCATCCCGTCACCTGATTGGCCGGCGCGGGGAGTGACGTCACGCATCCCCACCAATCACCGCCCGCCCTGAGTGACGTCACATCCCCTGGGCCAATCAGGTGCAAGGATGGCTGTCGCGGGGGCCAATGGGAAGAGGGATTGGGGAGTGGGATGGATGAATGGTATTTATTAAAGAGGTGAATGGGAGTGACAGATGAGAGGGTAAACGGAAGAAACGCCAAGGAAAAATTATATCTTAGGAATTACACTTAAGGAAAAATAACATCTTAGTAATTACACTTAAGGAAAAATATCATCTTAGGAATTACACTTAAGGAAAAATATCATCTTAGGAATTACACTTAAGGAAAATTCTAATCTTAGTAATTACACTTAAGGAAAATTCTAATCTTAGGAATTACACTTAAGGAAAATTCTAATCTTGGGAATTACACTTAAGGAAAATTATAATCTTAGGAATTACACTTGGGGAAAATTATCATCTTAGGAATTACATTTACTATAATCGCATATACGGTTTTAATGTAATAATTCGTAGAGGACATAATGAAGACACAAGGAGGAGTAATAGAGTAATAAAAAGATCAAGAATTTTTTTATGCAAGGAAGAAGGAACCAAAGGCCAGAAGACCGCAAAATTATTCCCTCCAAGAAAAAGAAAAAAAAAGAGAAAGACGAAAAACAAAGAAAAACGAAACGAAGACACGAAAAAATGTAAATAAACTTTCAATCAAAATACAGATTACACAGAAATATGTATGAATTTAATATATATGTATAAAATATTTTGACTTTATATATTATTAAGAAAATAACTAAAGAAAAACTAAAAATTATATGACTTGAGAGAGACCATAAATACTGAGATCAATGCAATATATTTTTTTTAAATGCAATTTCAACAATATTAATCTCTGCAACAATAAACCCGACAAATAGTAATACTGATGATAATAATAATAATAATAATAATAATAATAATAATAATAATAATAATAATGGGTCAGGTAGGCTACCGGCACGAACACACACACAAACACACACACTCCTCCTCCTCCTCCTCATCATCATCATCATCATCATCACCCTGTTCCCATTAACTCCTTGACTCAAATGATTTCTTTTTAACTTTCTTAAGACGCTTTTCTTCATCTTGGGAGAAATTTTTTTTGGTACGGCCTTCCTCAACCCCTTCAGCACGAGGCCTTGAGAGTTGAAAATATCTAAAAAAGGCAAAAAATAATAAAATAACAAGAATCTAAGAGAAACAGATAAATTTCAGGAATAAAACTTAATATATATGTAAGCAATCAAATCAAATCAGGAAACTAATAAGAAAAAATACATATATATAAAATTATCTGACGAATGTTTATAATCACTTGAGAAATAAAACTCAGTAAATAAATATAATCAATAAAGAAAGACAATTATTATTTTTTATCATCGTTTCGTATTGTTTTTATTCTTTGTCATTCTTGTCTTTGATCTTTTTTTTTTCCTCCTCCTCCTCTCCTTCTCCTTCCTTCTCCTCCTCTCCTTCTCCTTCCTTCTCCTCCTCTCCTTCTCCTTCCTTCTCCTCCTCTCCTTCTCCTTCCTTCTCCTCCTCTCCTTCTCCTTCCTTCTCCTCTCCTCTCCTCTTCTCCCCTCTCTTCTCCTCTCCTTTCCCTTCCCCTCCTCTCCTCTACTCTCTTTCCCCTCCTCTCCCCTTTCTCCCTCCCCTCTCTTCCCATTTCTTCCATTTTTTTCCCTCTTCCTTCCTGTCTCCCTGCTGTCCACTTTTTCTCCTTCCTTCATTTCCTGTCTTCTCCTACGTTTCCTCTTTCTTATCCTGTCTCTTATTTTACCTTTTTTACCTCCTCTCTTTCTCCCGCTCGCCTCTTTTCCAGATTTTTCCTCTTGTTTTATCTTCTTGGGTCTCTCTCTCTCTCTCTCTCTCTCTCTCTCTCTCTCTCTCTCTCAAAAGGTCAATCAAGTAGATCTTATATGTGTCAAGGAAAAGGGGGCGAGTTTTTGCCTAATCATCATGACTCAGCAAGATTAGTGCAGGGGAGATTGGGTGATTAGGAACGGATGGAAAGGAGGGAGGAAGGAGAGAGAAATGGAGGAAAGGAAGGTAGGTAGGGAGGAGAGGATGGACAGTGGGGAGGAAGAAAGGGAGGGAAGGGAAGGAGGGGAGGAAGATAGGGAGGGAAAAAAGGAGGGGAAGAAGGGGAGGGAGAAAGGGAAGGAAAAGGGAGGGAGAAAGGGAGGGAGGGGAAGGAGAGCAGGGAGAAAGGGAGGAAGAGGAAGGAGGGGAGGTAGAAGCGAAGGAGGGAAAGAAAACATAAAAACAGGGATAGGTAAATGGATACACAAAGAAACAGACGAAGGGAGGCAGGGAGGAAGCAAGGGAGGAAAGAGGGAGGGAAGAAAAAGAGAAGAAAGGAGCTTGCTTGAGGGGAAGAACGATAGGAAGGGAGAAGGGGGAACGGGGGAAGGAAAAAGGAGGGAGGAAAGAACAGTTAACGTATAACTAAGAAAATATCGAAAGAAGAAATATATCAGATTAATAATGGGTCAATGATCGTTACGCTAAGAGATCGAGTTAGGGTCTTTATCAACGGGGTTTTATATGAGGAAAAAAAAAGTAATGTATTTTTTGTTCATGGGTAGAAATGACAGCCGCGCGAGAGACAGCGACAGACAAATATTATTCCCAGTATGTACAGATGGACATAGAGTTACCCAGACAGACAGATAGATAGAGAAATAGATAGATAGATAGATAGATAGTGTGTGTGTGTGTGTGTGTGTGTGTGTGTGTGTGTGTGTGTGTGTGTGTGTAGATACGTTGTTACATCACCAACTCTCTCTCTCTCTCTCTCTCTCTCTCTCGCTCTTTCTCTTCTCTTTCCGCCACCCCTTTCGCTTCCCTCTCCCTTTTATTCTCAATTTAACTCCCTCTCTCCTTATCTACACCTCGCACTCTCCTCCCTTCCTTCCCAATCTTCCCTGCCTCTTCCCTCTTTCCTCCGATTCATTCTCTTCCTCTTCTGTTTCGTCAGTTTCACTCATTTGTTCACTTTATTCTTTCTCTTTACCACATTCTTTACTATTATTCGCAAAAGATTCAATTCCTTTATTTGTGTGACTTTATTCTCTGTATCATTTCTTATTTACTATCTCTTTCTCTCTTATTCTACTTTCACATTTCATTCATTTTCTCACTTTAAAGCAATTCTTTTTTTTTCACTGCTATTCCTTCCTTCTTATCTTCATTTGCCTCTTATCAGTTATCTTTTCTTTCTTCCTAATCTTCCTCCTTCTCTTCTATCTTTACTTCCTGCTTTCATTTTCTTCATCCTTTTCATCATTTCCCCTTCCCTCTCCTTAATTTATTCATTTTCATCTTCATTTTCACTTCATCCTTCGTTACATCAGGCCTCTCTCTCTCTCTCTCTCTCTCTCTCTCTCTCTCTCTCTAAGAACAAACAAAGAAAGAAACACAGGGTCTCCAGAAATGACACTCCTTCCCTCCCTCCCTCCCTCCCTCCCTCCTTCCATCGACTTCCCTCCCTCCCTCCCTCCCTCTCACTCCTTCCTCCTCCACCTTACCTTTCTCTGCCATCGACTTCCTTCCCTCCTCCTTTCTCTTTCCCTCCTTCACAATATCCTTCGATGAATATTCTGTCTCTGTCTGTCTGTCTGTCTGTTTGTCTCTCTCTCTCTCTCTCTCTCTCTCTCTCTCTCTCTATGATCTTCCTCTTATTTTACATCCTTTTCCCTCCTTTAAATTCTCTCTCTCTCTCTCTCTCTATTAGACCTTCCTTTTATTTTACATCCTCTCCCCACTTTTTTTATTACCTCTCTCTCTCTCTCTCTCTCTCTCTCTCTCTCTCTCTCTCTCTCTTTCTCCATCGACTTCCTCCCTCCCTCCTACTTAGCAGAGAAGTCCAGTCTTAATGGAGGAGGGAGGGAAAACTCAGAACAAAGGAGAGAAGGAGAGGTGGAGGAGAAGTCGATGGGAGGGGTCAAAAGGGAGGGAGTGAGGGAAGGAGGGGAGGAAGGAGGTAGGGAGGAAAGTAACGAGGAAGAGAAAAAAAAGGAAGCTGGTGAGGGAAGGAAGGACAAAGGTGGGAAGAGATGAAGGAAGGCAGGAAGAGAAGGAAGGAAGATGGAAGAGAAGGAGGAAGGATGCTGGAAGAGGAAGGAAGACGAAAGAGGAGGAGGAAAGAAGTTGGAGGGAAGGTGGAAGAAATCTGAAGAAGGAAGATGGAAGGAAGAGGAGGAAGGTAGGAAGAGGAGGAGGATGTGAGTTGGAGAAGGAGGAAGGGAGAAAGAGGAGGAAAGGAGAGAGAGGAGGAAGGAAGTAGGAGGAGAAAAAATGATCAAAAATAATTAGACAAGAATATAAAGAAAAAGTGGAAGGGAGTAAAGGAGGGAAGAAGGGAGAGATGGAGGGATGAAGGGAGAGAAAGAGGAAAGAAGGGAGAGAAGTAGGCCAGGAAGGAAGAAGGGAGTGGTAAAAAGAATAAAGAAAGGAAGAAGAGAGGGGTCAGAAGGCAAGGAAGTGTGGTAAAAAGAGGAGGAGGAAGAGAGAAAGAGGAGGAGGAAGATATATAGGGAGGAGGACAGAGGAAGGAAGAGGAGGATTGACGTAGAGACAGAAGGAAGGAAGGTAGGGAGGAGGAGGAGACTGAGAAATATGAGAAAAGAAACGAGGAACTGAAGAGGAGGAGGAGGAGGAGGAGGAGGAGGACGAAGAGAGAGGAAAGAGGGAGGGAAAATGACGCGGTAGGTAGGAAAATGGGAAAATAAAGAACCGCATAGATAAATAAAATAAAAATAAAGGTATTACTTCATACCATATTGTTTCTAGATGGCAAGGGCCCGGTCGGTCAGTCGCGTCCGAACGATTTTCACACGCAAAGTACTTCACTCTAAGTCCCATTTTGTCCTGCATCTGCCTGTGACTTATACCCTGTTGATTCCAGACGATTTTTATGAGAGAGGGAGAGAGAGAGAGAGGAAGGAAGAAATTTAAGGGGGAAATAAAAAAGAAAGAAAGGAAAAAATTAAAGAAAGGAGAGAAATAAAGGAATGACGAGGTTATGAGTACCAGCGAAAAAATAAACAATATATTAAATAAAGAAAAAAATGAATAAGTAAAAATACGAATAAAGACGCGAATGAAAGGGATTAAGAACAAGGAAGACGAAACTGGATTTTAAAAGCATCAAGGTAATATAAACCAGACAATAATAAGAAAAATAATAATAATAATAACAATGAAAAGAAGAAAAAAGAAGAAGAAGAAGAATACAATAATAATAATAATAATAATAATAATAATAATAAATAAATAATAATAAAAATAGGTTGATACACATGCCAGGGATTAATAAAGGGAGGGAAACGTGAAAAAAGAAAAAATATATATTGAATAGGGATTAAAAAAACATATACACTGAATACATATGAAAACGTAGTTTGGATTTATCTCTATAACTTGCAAAATAGTGTAAAGATTAAGTGAATATACTAAGTGAGAGAGTGTGAGAGAGTGAGAGAGAGGATTGGGTGTGAAAGAGGGCGCTATTGAATGAATGTAGTGCGTGAAAGAGAGAGAGAGAAAAGGGCTTTGCCAAAAAGGGACGAAAGGGAGGGAGGGAGAGAAGGGAGGAGGTAGGGTAAAGGAAGGGAGGGAGGGAGGAAGGGAGAGAAGGGAGGAGGTAGGGTAAAGGAAGGTAGGGAGGTAGGGTAAAGGAAGGTAGGGAGGGAGGGAGAAAAGGGAGGAGGTAGGGTAAAGGAAGGAAGGGAGGGAGGGAGAGAAGGGGGGAGATAGGGTAAAGGAAGGGAGGGAGGGAGAAGGGAGAGAAGGGAGGAGGTAGGGTAAAGGAAGGGAGCAGGGAGGGAGAGATGGGGAGAAGGGAGAGTGAGAAGGGGAGGAATGAGCGACGGAGCGAGGGAGGAAGGGAAATGGGGGGAGAGAGAGAGAGAGAGAGAGAGAGAGAGAGAGAGAGAGAGAGAGAGAGAAACAAACAGAACACGACACAGAAGAAAACCAATGAGTAGACAGACAGACAGGCAGGCAGACAGGCAGACATATGAACAAAGCAGGACAGGAGAACGTGTTGCAAGAATAGAGCCAGGAGTGAGAAAGTGAGAGAGTGAAAATGAGAGTGAGAGGCGGAAAGGAGACGAGGAGCGACATGTGAGAGAGTTAGAGCGTTCGGAAGTGAAGGTAAGTGAGAAAGAGAGCGAGAAAGAGAGAGAGAGAGAGAGAGAGAGAATAGGAAATAATATGAGATGGGTGTGAGTGGGTGAAAGGTATCAGTGAGAGAGAGATGTGAAAGAGAGAGATACGAGGAGTGAGTATGATGTGTGAGAAAGTGAGAGAGGGGGGTGTGAATTAGAGATAGGTGTGGGAATCAGTGTTATGGAGTGAAAGAGGCCAGGAATGGGGTGTGTGGGTGTTTTAATACGTTTGAGTGTGTGCAAGGGAGGGAGGGAAAAAGCCAGTGAGAGAGTGAGACAGGAGTAGAGCAAGAGTGGTGGAGGAAGCGGCATCTCTCTCTCTCTCTCTTTCTCTCTCACACACACCCACACCACATAAAACTTTTCCCTATTTTCCTCAGCCTATTTTTCATATTCACTATTTCTTCCTGACTTTTTTTTTCATAATTTCCTTCATCATTCATTTCACATTCATAATCTTTACACTCTTTCCTTTTTCTCTCCCTTCATCATCTCCGTTTTGTAGTCACTTTTTTTCTCCTATTTCTGTGTCATTTCCCTTCTGATTCATTTCCTCTTCGCTCTCTCTCATTTTTATACACACACAGTCAAGAGGAAATGAAGAATACCTGTGTACTTAGATTTATCGTGAATATTATCATTTTACATTTTAGCCAGTTTTCTTTCTTCATCATTGTTATTCATTTTTCCCTCTCTGTCTCTTCCACCTCCTCTTCTCATCTAATTCATTTTCTCTTCTTCATTCATTTCTTTTTTCTGTTCTTTTGCTTCCCATCACTCCTGTTATATTGCCTTCTCTCTCTCTCTCTCTCTCTCTCTCTCTCTCTCTCTCTTTATTTCTTTTCTCCCTATCTTATTTTCTTTCTTCCATCCAATCATTTTTTCCTTCTTCCTATCTTCTTTCCTTTCGTCTCCCTCCCTCCTTCCTTCTTTCAAGACCTTCACACCTATTCCTCCTTCCATCCCTTCCTTCCTTCCTTCCTTCCATCCACCCACATCACCATCATCATCATCATCATCATCATCACCCAGTTCCCCTTCCTTTCCTCTATAATTCTTCCACTCCCTTCCTTCTTCCCCTTTTCATCCCCTTTCCCCTTTCCCCTTCCTCCCCTCAGTTTCCCATCACCACCAAATCAATGGAACAAATGACAGTCAGACACGCATTCACAAAATTTTTCCTCACCACCTCAAAAAAAAAAAAAAAAAAAAAAAAAAAAAAAAAAAACAATTAAGATTTATGGTTCCGTCCTTAATTTTGCTCAATAGTTTTCAGGTAATCCATAACTATTTGCAGTCTTTTTTTTTTTTTTTTTCGCCACGAGATATTATGGTCAACATTTTTCGGTGTTAGTAGTAGTAGTAGTAGTAGTAGTAGTAGTAATCTATATTATAATGATACGATTTCTGTATGTCTGTATGTTTGCAGTAGTAGTAATAGTAATAGTACGATAGTAATAATCTAAAATGATCCGATTTCCGTATGTTTGTGTTTAGATAGAGCAAAGTACAGTTAAATGCTCTAACTTGAAGAATTAAACAATTTCCAGAACAGCTGGGCCGCCGGTTCCCGAGTTATGACTCATTTCTGACTCAAGATAGGAAGTGACATGGCATCGAGCGAAGGCCGCCGAAGGCGGCCTTTAACCGAGTACAAATCATCATCATCACCATAACAACAAAAACAATAACAATCAAAATCCACATCAAAGTAATAAGCAGCTAAGATAATTGGCAACACTATATCATTAAAAAAAAATAATGCAGCAAAGGGGCTTCCTATATTTCTAAAACCCAGTAATTATCTCAGTAAATGGCAAGCCTGTAAATGACCCCGGCCCCATTTACACCCAAGGGACCCACCATTTACAAGCCCATTTACAAGCCCATTACTATCCACGACCCATTTTTTACACCATCATTAATTCACACTTCTAACCATTTACTAACAAGCTCGCCTCGTTAGTCTCTCTCTCTGTATGTATGATGTTTGTTCGTCTGTCTGTCTTTCCGTATCCGTCCGTGTGTCTGTCTGTCTGCACGTGTATCTCTGCTTCCGTCTGTCTGTCTGCCTGTCCCTCTGTCCGCCTGTCTGTCTGCCTTTTTTTTCCCCTCAATTTCCTAACAAACGCACCAACTAACTAACAAGCTTCCCTCTCTCTCTCTCTCTCTCTCTCTCTCTCTCTCTCTCTCTCTCTCTCTCTCTCTCTCTCCAATAGGGAAACTCATTACCTAACTTGAATCTTTTATATTCTCATCTTTGTCTACCTCCTGTCTCTCATTACTCCATTAAATTTGCTCTCTCTCTCTCTCTCTCTCTCTCTCTCTCTCTCTCTCTCTCTCTCCATAGCCTATTCCCTTCTATACATTATTTTTTCTCTCTTATAAAATTTGATAACTCTCTCTCTCTCTCTCTCTCTCTCTCTCTCTCTCTCTCTCTCTCTCTCTCCATTAATTTGTAAGAGAGGAAGCCATTAATGAAGACTAAAAAAATTCCCTGCCCATTTTCCGCCGCCGGTAACAAGGGAACGGCCTGGTGGGAATTACCGTAAGTGTGACCGTAACTGTGACCGTAATTGTGACCGTAATTGTGACCGTAACTGTGACCGTAATTGTGACCGTAACTGTGACCGTAACTGTGACCGTAACTGTGACCGCTACTGACCGCAACTGTGACCGCAACTGTGACCGTATGTATGACCGAAACTGTGACCGCAACTGTGACCGCAAATGACCGCTACTGACCGCAACTGTGACCGCTACTGACCGCTACTGACCGATACTGTGACCGTAACTGTGACCGTATCTATGACCGTAATTGTGACCGTAAATGTGACCATCTAATCCATTTTCATATCATCATCATTTTCATCATCATCTGACCTTAGCACTCTGAACCTGACCCAATCTGACCCGTCTTCACTCTCACGTCACTCGTCGACCAGATATGCCCTCCTCTTCCCTCACGCTGATTCCTCTCCATCATCGTCTGACCTTTGACCTGTGAGCGTGACCTTGACCTCTATTCTGATCTCCTGGAACGTGATCTTGATATTGACCGCTTCCTTCATGTTGACCTAATGTCTTGCCCTGACCCGACCTCCAGCTATCTAGACAGGAGAAGAGGGGAGGGGAGATCGAAGGGAGGGGAGAAAAGGGGGAGAGGGGTGATAAGAGAGGTGGAGAGAAGGGGGAGACAAGAGATGGGAGGAAACCGCTGAGTTGAAGAAGAGAGGAGAAGAAGGGGAGAGGAGACAGAAAGAGAGGGGAAGGGGGAAGGAGGAGGAGGATAAGGATTAGGGAGGGGAAGGGGGAGGGGAAAGAAGAGGGGAAGGGGGAAGGTCACATCACCTCGTCTTAACGTCCCATCTCACTCACGCCTGGTATACGGAGGAGGAGGAGGAGGAGGAGGAGGAGGAGAGGATGGACTGTAAAGAAGAGTTACTGAAGGTGTATGGATTTAAATTAAAGAGAGAGGAAGAAGAGAATCATAAAAAGAAGACAGAGAGGAAGAGGAGGAAGAAGGAGAGAAGAGAGGAAATGGAAGAGACAAATGACGCGAAGGAGGGAAAAGAGATGGTAAGGAAAGACAAATAAGGAGAAATATAGAGGGTAAAAAGGCTTGAGAGGAAGAAAGAACGAAGAACAGGAGAAGGGATCTGTGAAGGAAGGAAGAAAGAAAGGAGGGAAGGAAGGAAGGAAGGAAAGAAGGATGGAAGGAAATATGGATAACAGGAGGGAGGAAGATAATATATGAGAGAAAAATTGAAATATGAGAATGGATGTAAGGATGGAATAAGATGATATAAGAAGAGGAAGACCTGAGAAGGAAGAAGAGATGAGAGGAGGAAGAAAGAGGAACTAGAAGAAGAAAAGTGCTATGGCGAAGAAGAAAGTAAGGTGACGTGAGGAGAGAAGTGGAAGAAAGGGTGTTGAAGTGTGTGTGTGTGTGTGTGTGTGTGTGAGAGAGAGAGAGAGAGAGAGAGAGAGAGAGAGAGAGAGAGAGAGAGAGAGAGAGAGAGAGAGAGAGAGAGAGAGAGAGGTGATAGGAAAGTTGAAAGGAACGGAGAGAGATAGAGAGATAAACAGAGACAGCAAGGGAAACACACACACACACACACACACACACACACACACACACACACACACACACACACACACACACACAAAGACAAGCGAAGAAAGGAAAAGAAAGCCAAGCAAACAAGAGGACAAGGAAAAGATCGGAGCGCAAACAAGAGCAAGAGGAAAAGAGAGGAGGGCAAACAAGAGCAGGAGAAAAAGTGAGAGAGAAAGGAAGCCAGAGAAATACATAAGTGGGACCTTCTAGAAAAGACCCTCCCCTTAACCGCATGACTCAGCATCAGAAGAAGAAGTAGGAGACCAAGGAAGGGAGCACGACAAGGCAAATCCCAGTACATCGAGATAATCAGCGGAGAGATAAGAGAATCAATGGAGAGATAAGAGATAAGGACGTAAAGGAAAATTGAGTGGACTATCTCGGCCCACGAAGCATACTCAATCACTAGGAAGGGAGACAGGGAGGGGGATGGAAAGGGTGAGATGGAAGGGGAAGGGATAGGCGATGGAACAGGAGAGAGGGAGGTGTGGAGAGAGGGAGGTGTGGAGAGAGGGAGGTATGGAATAGTGGATATAGAAGGTATGGAAAGGGAGAGATGGAAGGGGAAGAGGGGAGGCGATGGAATGGAAGAAATAAGGGATAAGGAACAGAAGAAAGAGAGAGAGAGAGACAGAGAGAGAGAGAGAGAGCCCTTAGCACCATTTCCTAACCGATTTACCTGGCCTTCACACCTGTCCCCCATTTATATTAATATCGAAACACCTGGCATCAAAAACACAGAGGAGGATATTGAGGTGTAATGTCCAGAATGAGTCGCTGATGGAAAGGTGTTAAGAAATACGACCCTGAAGGAGAGGGAGACCGAGAACAAGGTCTACGAGGGAGGGTGGTGCGTCTTGGGAAGAGGGGGGTCGTTAATGAACAGGGGCAAAAATAGCCGTACTCTTTTTGCTTTAAATTGGCCTAAAATTCTCTCTTCCTCTCTCTCTCTTCCTCATTTCCCTCTTTGTCTTTTTCTTGTTATTTTTCGCAATTGTCCTCTTTTCGCTTAATATTATATCTATCTACCTATCTATCTATCTATCTACTGAGGACAGAACTCACTTCCCCATTCAATAATGCACGTAAATTAACATCACAGAATAACAATAACAACATGAACCAATTCCTAAGGTAAGAAAATCATATCTATCTATCTATCTATCCATCTATCTATCTATTTATTTACTATCTATCTATCTGTATATACATGTCGCATATTTTTGAGGAATGGCCATTTTTTTTTTTTTTCATTTTTGAGCGGAAAAAAAAAAACAGTTTTCGTACCCATTTTTCATTTATAGTCGGCTAATATTTTCTTTCATCCATTTTTTTCCATTTTTTTACCTCACACACTGTTTTTTTTTTCTTTTTTACTGCACCCCCCCCAAAAAAAAAAAAATTCCTTTCCATATATACATTCCAGACCATTCTATTCATATATATATTCATTTTATTTTCCTTTCACCCAATTTATCTCATTTTTTTTTTATATCGTTTAAAGTCTCTATTTTCGCAGCTTTCAACACCTTTCCTTTTACTGTTTATTTAGCCTAGTTTTCCCTCCGATCGTATTTTCTTCTTTTAGCTTTCATTTATTCTTTCTTTCTTCCTTGTATCAATTTCTCTCTTTCATTCATCAATTTCTCTCTATCTTCTGGCTTTCATTCATCAGTTTCTCTCTCTCTTTCATTCATCAATTTCTCTCTATCTTTCGTTTATCAATTTCTTTCTCTAATTTCACGCCTTTCATGTCTTTTTTTGTTTTGTTTTTTTACTCTGCGTTTCCCCTCCTAAAACGAAATTCTCTCCCTTTCCATACATTTTTCTTTTTATTTAGTCAACATCCGCTTTTATTCATCCATGTCCCAAGTTTCACACTGGTTTAACTCTCTCTCTCCCTCTCTCTCTCTCTCTCTCTCTCTCTCTCTCTCTCTCTCTCTCTCTCTCTCTCTCCCAGTATTTGGTTCCCTTTCATCTATTTCGTTTCTCTATTTTTTTTATTTTCAATTTTTTTAAAGTCTCCCTTTCCATTTCCCTCTCCGTTTTTCTTCATATTTCCTTTATTTAATGTTTCAGTATTTTATTTCTTTATTTCACACCGTTCCCAACCTCTCTCTCTCTCTCTCTCTCTCTCTCTCTCTCTCTCTTTAATTTCACACCGTTCTAAGCCTCTCTTCTCTTTTTGCCTCAGTCCCTCCCTCTCCCTTCCCCCTCCCCGTTTTCTATTACCACTTCCTCTCCCCTCTCCCTGGAGGTTCTCACTTCCGCCCTGCTACTCTCGCACCTCTCTCTCTCTCTCTTTCTCTCTCTCTCTCTTTCTCTCTAGTTAATAAGTAGAGAAAAATCGTCTCAAATCAGCAAGAATTAAATGAAAAAAATATGTCATCAGAGTGAAGTGGTTTTCTCCTTCTCTATTCTCCCTCCCAGTCAATCTCCCTTCCATCCCTGCCTCCTTCCTTCTATCCCTGTCTA
>NC_137038.1:1132500-1155000 GCF_032717465.1 Coenobita brevimanus
ATTTATATATCTTTTATTTTTTCAATATTATTTTTTTTTAGCATTAGAGACGTGGACGAGAAAATGTTAGCTTCAATTAGAGGACGTGTTTCATTTAAATTATTGTTATTTTTTATTTTTATTCTTATTTACCGCATTTTTTTTTACTAGGTACTTATGCATCTCCAGACAATTTGACCATTAAAAAATCCAATTACCCCTTACGACCCACACCTATTCACAAAACCTATTTACATCACTCCAACAGTTATAAAAAAATAGAAAGCATTCCGAGAGCGCATACCTCCGACAACGCCAATACAATTTATGATTCATTATGCAGTTCCCTTCCAGACGATTACTTCCACGGTCTTACATCAATAATTCTACGGTCTTAGTCTGCCATGTTACACGATTTCAGGGAGCGCATACCCCTGCCAACGCCCAAAACATATATGATTTCTTGCATGCGGATACGGATTCAGCTCAAAATCTATTCAGCTCTTCCTTGACCTACTGTCCACCTATCCACCAAATTCCATTATAATCTGATGACAACTTTTCGGAAAATTCGGTACACAAACAGAAACGGATGCCTACGTGACCACCTCCACTTTCGCTGGGGGGGATAAAATACCACATTCTATATATGTCTATGTCTATCTTCTATGTATCTATTTATCTATCTATCTGTCTACATCTCTCTCTATACGGAAGTCACATAGTCCCAAGAGAAGTATGCATTTATCAAACTATCTATCCGTCTATCTATCCGTCTATCTATCTATCTCACATATACACTGCCCTGATGTGTACAGAACCATCAATCTATATTCCCAATCCTCCATATCTATACACACGACCATTTCCCTCCCCCATACGCATCATTCCCTCCCATTACCATAACACCGACCTTTATTACCGCTATTACTACAAGACTAACTCTCTCTCTCTCTCTCTCTCTCTCTCTCTCTCTCACACACACACACACACACACACACACACACACTACCAAACACAAGCACGGAATAAAACAGCATGGCAATGAGCAATAAACAAGCGAGTAAGATGCCAATGTACGCGAATTGAGAACTATGGTGTGTGTGTGTGTGTGTGTGTGTGTGTGTGTTAAAGAAGAGGGCATGGTAGGCCTCTGAGGGGGAAGTGGGACAATTAAGGAAGATGAAGCCACACCATTTTTTTTTACCTGTTTTTTTTTCATTTTTTAAAACATTCTTTTACATTTTTCGTTTTTTTTTTTTTTTTTTTTTTTTGGGGGGGCTCGGGGTCTAAAGTGTGAATTTTTATATTATGCTAAGTTTATGGCGAGTTTTTATTTCCTTATTTCTGGTTATACATAGACGAACACGTATTATATAGCTAGATTGAAAGTCAAAAAAAGACTGACAGGAAGAGGAGGAAGGGAGGAAGAAGGGAAGGCATGAAAAATGGAAGGAAGGAAAGAAAGAAAGAAGAAAGGAAGGGGGCAAGAAAGACAGGGAAGGAAGACAGAAAGGCAGACAGACAGGCAGACAGGTATGAAGGCAGAGAGACAGGTAAACAAACACACAAACAAAACACTACAAAAAAGCAAGGATAATTCATGTATGTGTGTGTTTTAGCATGTGTTTGTAGTCATAAAAAACTCACTTATCTATCTATAGCCACACGCCTTAATCCTGTAAGGGGTGGCCACAAACAAATCGCCTCTATGTCGCCCTCTGCCATTACCCTGCCCTCCCCCCAACTCACACACCCCCTCTCTTATTTACCCCTCCACTCCATCCCTCCACCTCACTTATGACCCGGCTTTTCTTAATGACAGGGACAAGAAATGAGACTGACTTCATTATCATTAATTACTGCACAACAAACTTATGAAATTCGGTAATATTTTCGTACACACACACACACACACACACACACACACACACACACACACACACACACACACACACACACAAAATCATTACATTCAGACACAGACCTTTTTTGAATCTGTTTTTACCCCACCTAAAAACAAAAAAATCCTTTATTTTTCATCACACTAGAAATAATATCCACATCATCATCACTCATTACTACACTGCATTTTTTGACATTTAGCGATTTTTTTCACAACAAATTCTAAAAGTAAAGGCTTGTAAAGGTAAACACTTGCTTGGTTTTGCTTGTGTCTGCTAAATTTTGCATATTATAGGTGTTGTTTTATTAATCTGACCTCTTCTGATCCTGAGCTGATGGTGATGGTGGTGGTGATGACGAAGATGATGATGATGATGATGATGATGATGTATAGGAAAAAGATGACGATGACGATGATGATGATGATGATGATGATGATGATGATGGATGGCTGTACATTCCCCCTAGTTACTACCACCTCTCTCTGTCTCTCCCTCTCTCTCTCTCTCTCTCTCTCTCCTTCGATCCCTAAATGAAGTGTCCTACTTGTAAAGTGGAATTAGGTCACTGTGATTTTTTACTCGACATTGATAATCTTTACCCCACACACGCAGGCCAACCAAACCACGTTCAACTTGCAAGGAAAACCATCATCATCATCATCATCATCATCATCGTCATCATTATCATCATCATCGTCATCATCATCACCACCATCCTTTTGTTATAAATTATCATCATCATCATCCTTTTGTATTGTTATTATCATTATCATCATTATCATTCTTTGATATTCATTGTCACTATCATCATCATCATCATCACCATCATCATGCCAACCCTAGCTCCCACCACCACCACCAATAATAATAATAATAATAATAATAATAATAATAAAAATAAAGGAAATTATTTTAAAAGGTATGGCACAGTCTCTAGATTACACAACACAAACTAGCTAGTCAATGAGTTACCTAGAGGCACCCAATCTACTAAGCATCCTAGGTATTTAATTACTCCCTAAAATAAAAATAACAATGACCGAATAAAGAAAATAAAACTAAACTAAATATGAATAAAATCCGAATGGCCAAAACTGCCCGACGGTCATTTTTTTTATACGATGCGCAATAACCATTTTTTACTTTTTTTCATATATAATTTCCCAGGTAAAATGGTTGGCTTTAGGAGGCCCTGGTTTTACGGCTGATATTCAATTTGGAAATACCTTTTACCTGAGAGTGTGCAGTCTGTGTTTATGAAGCTTTTATTTAGGAGGAAACCAGGGACGCTCTCTCATATTGCATTGCATGTTGAACGGCAATTATAATGTCGCACGGTAGAATATTATATAGAAAATGTAGATATGAGGCTGCAAGGGAGAATATTATGTAGGAATTGCAGATATCATGTTGTAAGGGAGAATATTGTGTAGGGATTGTAGGTATGATGCTGCAAGGTAGAATATTATGTAGGAATTCACGATGTTGCAAAGGAGAATATTATGTAGGAATTGCAGTTATGATGATGCAAGGGAGAATATAATGTAGGGATTGCAGATATGATGTTGCAAGGGAGAACATTACGTAGGAATTGCAGGTATGATGTTGCAAGGGAGAATAATATGTAGGCATTCAAGGTATGATGTTGCAAGGGAGAATATTATGTATGAAGCATGAGAAGGAATTATAATGTTGCAAGGTAGAATATTATGCAGGAATTGCAAGTATGATGTTGCATGGCCGGTACGTATGTTGCATGAGAAGCAATTATAATGTTGCAAAGTAGAATATATTATGTAGGAATTGTAAATATGATGCTGCAAGTTAATTATGTATGAAAGGCTAATATAACGTTAAAAGAGAGTATATTAATTGTGAAATGGAGTTACAATTCTACAAAAGAGAATACTGAAAGTGAAATGAAATTATGATGCTGGGAGATAGTTACATTTATTTATGACGTTAGAAGGGAAAATAATGTGCACTAGTAGTATCCTTTCGCATCGTTTATAAAGGCTCATTGCGTTGGCCCTGGTACTCTAACGGCGGCTCTATACCCTGCTCGATCTCTGGCAGCCTCCCTATTCCGCCCCTTATCCCTGAGGTCACTCTATAACCTCGTCCCAGTTTTTTTTTTCCTTTTTTTTCGGCCTGCCTCTCGCAATCCTACCCCCGGCGTTCACACTTCTCACCTTCTGCACCCATTTGTCATCCTTCATCCTCCCCACATACCCGATGATGATGATGATGATGATGATGATGATGATAATTGTACCAGTATGAAAAATATCAATTACGTTCCTACCAATAACGTTTTTATCTGTAACGTTTCTATCTTTAAACGTTTTCTTTCTATAACGTTTCTATCTTTAAACGTTTTCTTTCTATAACGTTTCTGTCCATAACGTTTCTATCTACAACGTTTTTTTTCTATCCCAAAACAATAAAAGCCTACATCTTCCACCACATCTAGCCTACATCATCTTCACTGCTCTGTCATTTCCCGTCGTCACTCATTTCCTGTCTCTCTCACTCATTACTTCCTTCATTTTCTTTTTCTACTGAGTTCATATTTTTCTCAGCTGTTTTATTTTTTTTTGTTCGCCCTTTCCTTCTGACTCTCTCTCTCTCTCTCTCTCTCTCTCTCTCTCTCTCTCTCTCTCTCTCTCTCCCTCACCGACTTCAATACCTATAAGGGATAACTTACGCTTTACAGGTAAATAATAATCACCTTTATTATCAATATCCCTTCAAAATAATGTAAAAAAATAATGAAAAGGTGGGATAAGTTAATTAGTATACCGGAAGTTAAAGTCGTCCAGGTAAAGGTAAAATACAGGTGTAATAAAGACTTGGCTGATAAATAATAGGCTATAGTAATAAATATTCCTTCACAATATTAAGAGAGAGAATATTGAAATGAGAAAGAAAATATTGGCGTGAGAAAGAGAATTATTGGATTGAGAAAGAGAATATTGCAATGAGAACAATATTGCAGTGAGAAAGATAACATTGCAATGAGAAAGACAATATTGCAATAAGAAAGAGAATACTGATATAAAAGACAATATTGCAATGAGAAAGACAATACAGCAGTGAGAACGATAATATTGCAATTAGAAAGATATTGCAATGAGAAGGACAATACTGCAATGAGAAAGACAATATTGCAATGAGAAAGACAATATTGCAATGAGAAAGACAATATTGCACCGATAAAGACAATACTGCAAAGAGAAAGACAATATTGCAAAAAGAAAGACAATATTGCACCGATAAAGACAATACTGCAAAGAGAAAGACAATATTGCAATGAGAAAGATATTGCAATGAGAAAGACAATATTGCAATGAGAAAGATAATATTGCAATGAGAAAGACAATATTGTAATGAGGAAGATAATATTGCATTGAGAAAGAATATTGCAATGAGAAAGATAATATTGCAGTGAGAAAGACAATATTGCACTTGGAAAGATAATATTGCAATGAGAAAGATAATATTGTAATGAGAAAGATTAAATTGCATTGAGAAAGAATACTGCAATGAGAAAGATAATATTGCAGTGAGAAAGGCAATATTGCACTTGGAAAGACAATATTGCAACGAGAAAGATAATATTGCCATGAGAAAGACAATATTGCAATGAGAAAGATAATGCAGCAACAAGGTAAGCTAATCAACATATGGAAAAACTTTTGGCGCAATTCTGAGAGATTTTGGTGCCCATTTGGCGGGAAGTTTTGGCGATTTTCTTCCTTGCCAATTTTCCTATGACGCCACTTAGAGAAATTGTTGTTGACGGATGAAAAAATTGGTGGACTGAACAATGGAGGGAAAAAGCAGAAATTGAGAGAGAGAGAGGGGGGGGGAGCGGAAATGGAGAGAGAAGAGCAGACGAAGAGAGGAAAAAAAAACGAAGAGAGGAGGAAAACACGAAGAGTAAAAATGGTGAGGGATGAGTGAAACCAGAGAGAGAGAGAGAGAGAGAGAGAGAGAGAGAGAGAAGCAGACATGGAGACACAGGAGCAGAAATGGAGAGAGAGAGAGAAGAGTAAAACCGGAGGAAGGGGTGTAGAATTGGAGAGAGAGAGAGAGAGAGAGAGAGAGAGAGAGAGAGAGAGAGAGAGAGAGAGAGAGAGAGAAAGGGCAGAAATGGAGAGACGAGAAGAAATGGGGAGAGAGGAGGAATGGGGAGAGAGAAGCAGAACTGGAGATAGAAGCATAGAAATGGAGAGAGTAAAGGAGACACGGAGGAAAGGAAAAGAAAAACGCTACATAGGGTAAATAAAACACTATAACATACAAACCAAGAACAAGCGGAAAAAAAAAAACGAACGGGAATACACAAAAAAACACACGAAAATTTAAACAACAAATAAAAACAGCCAGAAAGAAACACCAGAAAAAACACAGATACAAAGTAGAGATCATCATCATCATCATCATCATCATCATCATTTAATCTACCTAAGAAATGGGAGTGCTATAAAAAAGAAAAAGAAAAAAAGAAGGAAAAGAGCAAATGCATAACAAAAGCCAGAGAGGTCACAAAACAAAAATATGAGACAGGAAAACGAAGGAAAAAACACTGAAAAACATAAAGCCAGACAAACACGACAAGGACAACCAATTCACAAAACACACACACACACACACACACACAAACACACACACACACACACACACCCATGAACTTAACATACTCCCAAATCTAAGTCAGAGAAAGTTTGGATGTACAAATATATCTGACATGCTTTCACTCCCCTCCCCTCCCTCTTCTCCCCTTCCATCCCCTCCCCCCTTCCCCCTTCCCATCCCCTCCCTTTTATCCCTTCCACTTTCTTCTCTTTCATCTTCTCCCTTTCTCCCCAACCTCCCCTTCCTTTTATCCCTTTCCACTTTCTTCCCGTCACCCTCCCCTTTTTCTTTCCATCTCCCCTCCCCCTTCCTATCCACTTCCCCTTCTTCCTTCCTTCTCCCTTCCTCTTTCCCTCCTCCATCCCATCTCCCTCCCATTCAATCCAACCCCACCCTGTAAGTAAAGCAATCCTTCCCTCACACTATCCCTTCCATCCGCCCACCGAAATTCACCAAAAAAAAGGAATTAAGAAAAAATATGATCAGGCGACATTCCCCGAGCGAAGAGTGGCGTCGGGTGAACACTACGAACCTGAGATTGTGTCTGGTTTTTGCTGTGTTTCGTCCGCGTGTATTTACGGTTCGACAGCATACATGGCGCGGGTCATTTCTCAGATTTGCGCATTTTCCTTGGCCACTCCGGTAATCCAGTCATTTCCTGCGGGTAATCCACTAATCCTGAGTCTGGCAACTTTGATTTTTCCTTTCGTTAACTCTCTAAAAACAGGTGAGTCTTGTAACTTTGATTTTTATTTAGATTTTTGTTTCTAGGTAAAGCCCGAGTGAGACTAGAACTTAGAAATGAACCCCTAACAGATCTGCCTTAGAGGGAAATTCATATATGCTCCCGTTGCATGAAAAAATACTCGAGTTAATAAATTTAGTATGAAGGCGGCTGTACAACAAGAAACGTTGTACAGGTAGATAGATAGATAGGTAGATAGATAGACAATTAGATAGATAGATAAATAAATAGGTAAGTTAGATGACCCACATAGATTTCTTCCAATTGTCTTGACCTACTGACACACTTCCTTAACATATGATTTTTTTTTTTCAATTTGCAGTCTTTTCATATTCGCCCAAATCTTAATAAATAATTCCAGTGTTTTCCTATGGTTAAAAAAAAAAAAAATTGTCGACTCTCTCTGTTGCGGTATTTTGTTTTTATTTTTTCTTGGAGGGAGCGATCTTGCGGGCAGGCCTTTGGCTCCTTCTTTCTTACATATTAAAAAACAAAATCAGACCAAATGTTCGTGGATATTACCAAACAAAATTACCTGACCTATTTAATATCGGAATATATGATGGCAATATTAAGAAGCAAATTTTCCCCCCACATATTTAATTTCGAAATATGAAAGGATAATTTTATGACAATATTTTCCCCAGTAAGAGAGACCTTTGGTAAATATTCCAGCCAACATGGAAGAGCCTCAGTCATCTCTCTCTCTATCATCTAATTTTAGCTGATGGCGAGTAAATGTCCTCTCCTATTTCATACACTAATATCCATGTTATTATTAGAAAGACATAACATAGGAAAGACTTTGAAATAAATAACATAAATAACCATCATATTATCATCATCATTATTATTATTATTATTATTATTATTATTATTCCTATTACTATCTCAAGATTTTCCATAATTTTTAGCAGGACCCCTTAAAATTACTTCACAAAATCTCCCATGGCATACAAATGAACGCATCTCATAATAAATATATAAATGCGTCACATATATAATAAAGAAATGCGTCACATATATAATTAAGAAAAGCGTCACATATATATAATAAAGAAAAGCGTCATATATATAATAATGAAATGCGTCACATATATGAATAAAAAAAAATGAAAAAAGGCGTCTAATATATTCAGACCTAATCAATATACATTCCATGGTACTCCCAAAAATCAAAATCGACTCTTCTATATATATTTTCAGACACCAAAGTTTTCCTCACTTCCAAAAATCAAAATCGACTCTTCTATATATATTTTCAGGCACCAAAATTTTCCTCACTTCCAAAAATCAAAATCGACTTTATTACATATATTTTTCAGACGCCTAAATTTTCCTCACTTCCAAAAATCAAAATCGACTTTATTACATCTATTTTTCGGACACCAAAATTTTTTCTCAATTCCAAAAATCAAAATCGACTTTATTACATCTATTTTTCGGACACCAAAATTTTCCTCACTTCCAAAAATCAAAATTGACATATATATTTTTCAGACGCCTGAATTTTCCTCACTTCCAAAAATCAAAATCGACTTTTTACATATATTTTTCTGATGCCAGAATGTTCGCACTCCCTATATTAGACTTTTTATATATTTTCCAGACCGCTAAATTTTCCTCATTCTTAATAAAATGGAAATCGACTTTTTACGTCTATTTCTCAGACACCAAAATTTTCCTCACTCCCAAAAATCAAAACCGACTTTATTACTTTATCGCCATTGGTATTACTTTATTTATTGTTTTCTTACTATATCTACTTTATTAGTGTATTTTTCAGCTGCCTATAATTCTCTCGCCTTCCTGTATATATATCTCTCTACAGTTCAAAGCTACACAAGTTTTTCACTCGTCAAAAATCTCTATAGATACATTTCGATTCCTATCCCTCTACCCTGATCAAAAAAACACACATCAATTCGCCCCAAAAAATCAGAATCAAAATCGAGCATCTAATCACACGTATTTTTATATAATTCAAATTCCCTCAGCCTTAAAAGCCACTACAACCTTTCATTCTCAAACTAAATAAATTTCTATATAAATTTCGGATCCCCCAACTCAAACTTTATCAACATATACTGTATACAGTTAATCCCTTGAAATTATTTATACAGGCTCGTCCTTAAACAGCTCCTCACCAGAAACTCGCCTGGTTGTATCGTTCGTGTTCTGGGGATGGGTCAATCTGCTGGTGTGGGCGTGGGTGTGGCAGTGGGAGTAGGAAATGCGTACAACACACGAAAATTGATCTGGCGTAGCGGAAGAGGAGCGTAATCCATGAACAGTCCAGTATCATCAATTCAGACGTTCCAAACTCCCAAATCAATCTCGGGAAATTCAATATCATTTGTTCAGTTCCGCAATTTTTCCATCTTAGTCGAAATATTTACACTACGAAGCCGTCCACTCTCACCTGATCTTACCCTACGAATCCGTCCACTCTCACCTGATCTTACACTACGAATCCGTCCACTCTCACCTGATCTTACACTACGAATCCGTCCACTCTCACCTGATCTTATACTACGAATCCGTCCACTCTCACCTGATCTTATACTACGAATCCGTCCACCCTCACCTAATCTTACACTACGAATCCGTCCACCCTCACCTGATCTTACACTACGAATCCGTCCACTCTCACCTGATCTTATACTACGAATCCGTCCACTCTCACCTGATCTTACACTACGAATCCGTCCACTCTCACCTGATCTTACACTACGAATCCGTCCACTCTCACCTGATCTTACACTACGAATCCGTCCAAACTCACCTGATCTTACACTACGAATCCGTCCACTCTCACCTGATCCACGAATCCGTACACTCTCACCTGATCAATATGCACACCTGTGAAGACCCCAAAACCGAAATCGAAGTGGGAAAGTGTGGCAGTGGAGAAGGAAATGAATGATACCGGGCATATTCGAGTACTGATAACACTGAGCCGTCTACGGAGAACACGAGAGGGGTTATATATGGACCCGTTATCATCATACATTCAGACATTCACTTCCCTTTTGTATTTTTAATGTATATGTAATTCGGACATTCAAACCTTAACCCCTTCCCTCCAGCAACTTATTTTTCTTATTCTTGGGTCCGTATTTTTCTCAGGTATAGTGGCTCCCTAGCACCTTTTCTTTAGCAATTTAGTTCTGCATATGGCAGGTTAATATCCCACTGCATGTTGTCTATGGAGAGTATGGCGATATTGAAAGGATTTATTTAACACGGAGAGGGGGACAGTAAAGATTAATAAGCAAAATAAATCGCTTAGGAAAATGCATTAGGGAGCTTTTCAAACCAGAGGGTTATAGTGTTTTTATTCTAACTTGGCTTAAAATTGCTCCCTCTCCATCTCGAATACTGAATTGCAACAGTAAATTAACGCTAGATTATGATGCTAGTCACGAAGAAGTGCTACGGCAAGGATGTGGAGCCGTAGCATTGTCTTATTAAACTGCGTGACATAAGCTGCAAAAGGACGAAAATCTGGGCCAAGTTAAGATGAAAAGCGCATAGACACGAGGAAGTGCTACGGCAAGGCTAGATAGCAGCGTAACCTCATGCTAGTCACGAAGAAGTGCTAAGTCCTGATCTTCCTTTGCCACTGAGCTACGTGACATGAGCTGCAAAAGGACGAAAATCTGGACCAAGTTAACGTGAAAGTGAAAGTATTGTTACGAACTTACTTCCACCCTTCCTATACTACCAACACCTTAACTTGGCCCAAATTTTCGTTCGGTTTTCAGCTATTTCACACAGCCCAGTGGAAAAGTAGGACAATGCTATGGCTCAGTATCCTTTCCAGAGCACTTCTTCGTGACTAGCATCATATTTTTAGTGTTAATCTCTGGTAAGAATAAGATACGTCCTCCTACTGAAGTGGTTGATACTCTTTTTACTCTAACTTGGCTTAAAATTGCTGAGATGTGAAAACAGACTGAAAGATTATGATGCTAGTCACGAAGAAGTGCTGTGGAAAATTATGGATAGTAGCATCATCTTTTCCTGCCACATAGCTACGTGATATGAGCTGCACGAGGACGAAATCTTGAGCCAGGTTGGTGTAAAAAGAATATAGATAGAAAGATATATAGATAGATATGTACACATCTCAAATTTCACATACGCCTCGGTGAATAAGAGAAGTATATATAAATGAGCAAAATGCAGTCGGGAGAGAAATATATATTGAAAAACTGCATTCGCTAAAATAAACACATGCATAGCGATAAGGGGACGGAAACCTACCTGTCGCTCCATGACACCTGGGTACCGATAAGGCGATTGATAAGATAGTGATAATGCTGATAGCGATAATAATAATAATAATAATAATAATAATAATAATAATAATAAAAACAGTAGTAGTAGTAATAGCAATACGAAGAATTGTAATAAAGTTTAGGAAATATGAGAACAGAATAATAATAATAATAATAATAATAATAATAATAATAATAACAATAATAACAATAATAATAATAAAGCAGATTTTGGTAACAAGAACTGCGACAATAATAAAGATCATAAAATTGCACTGGTAATAGAAACAGCATAGTAGCGATAATTAATATAGATCATAACAGGATTGATAAATATGCCATAATAATAATAATAATAATAATGATAATAATAATAATAACAATGGGAAGTTAAAATAGCAACGTTGAGAGGAAACCATTAGCCGTGAGCAAGCTAAAAATGCCGACTGACTGCATGCAATTTCGAGCCGAATATTCACAAACCAACTTACGATACTTCTCCTATCGTAACTAAGACATTTTTTGGTAGTGGGAAAGGAGAAAAAAAAGGTGTAGAAGATTCCACAACTGTTTTTCTTCTTTCCTACTTAAAATACAATCTACCACTTTCTTTTCTGCAAGATGGAAGAAAAAAGATAAAAAATTTCCCACTTTTTTGCCTTTTCTGCTTTAAAATAAAAACCTAACTCTCTTTTCCGCAGGATGAAGGAACAAGAACTATGGAAATAATCTTTAACTCTTTCTCCTTGCTTGTCCTCCAAACGCTTCTTGGCTACGTTTTAAAACGAGGGAAAAAAAAACACAAAACATATGAGGGAAAATCTGCCTCTTTTCTCCTTTATTTCTTTCTTACTGCAAATCTGGTCTCATTTTTTTACTTATATTTTTAGGCGAAAGAATAAGACGCAAGGCAAGATTCTTAAATTAGCTCCCTCATTCCCAAACCTCTTAAACAATCTTCCTCCCTCCTCTGCCTGCCAAAAGAAAAACACAAAACAAAATAAAACACATACACACAGACATACACACACATATTAGTCTATTTTCTTCTTGCTGGAAAAACTTATCTTATTTTTCACCTATTTTTAAAGGAAACAGCATGACGTATGGCAAGCATCTTCAACTATCTCCCTCTTCTTTTGCCCTGTCTTAAAACGCATCTTAGCTATCTAATTATTGTAGACGTTTTTCTTATCTTCGAGGCTTTATCACTAATGTATATAAGTGTATGGCTGGTATACATGCTGTTGTGTATTCCTAGATGTGTAGCTATTGTATCATCTATCTATCTATCTATTGTCAGACGCATTAATCCCATAAGGGGTGCTCCTTCCATTTTCAAGCTTTTTTCTTTGCTTTTTTTTTTCTCTCACCTCTATCTTACAAAAAAAAAATACTGAATTTTCTTTATTTTTGAAGGAGGGACGAAAAAAGAAGAAAAAAAAAAGGTATGGACTATGCAAGTACCTTTTTCGTTTCTTATCCTGCAAAGAAAAATTTTTAGCTCCTTTGGCACGTCTTCTCGCCAGTTAAGGAAGCTCCCTAACACCTTTTCCTGGGCGATTTATTTATGGATACGGCTAGTTATAATCAATCTTTATGTTATTTATGCCAACTCCTAACACCTTTTCCTGAGCGATTTATGCTTGGATACGGCCAGTTAAAATCAATCTTTATGTTATTTATGCCAACTCCTAACACCTTTTCCTGAGCGATTTATGCTTGGATACGGGTACTTAAAATCAATCTGTATGTTACTTATTGAGTCCCCAATACCTTTTCCTAAGCGATTTATTTTTGGATACGGCTGGTTAATATCAATCTGTAAGTTATTTATTCAGAGTATGGTGGTATTAGGAGTGACGTAAATAACACAGAGAAAGAAAAGTAAGGAGTAATAAAATAAATCGCTCAGGAAGGGGTGTTAGGGAGCTTTCTTACAATTCGAGGCTGGAGAAAGGAGAAAGATACATGGGAGAAAATTCCGGATATTTTTTTCTTTCAAAAATATGATTATTTTTTTTCTTTACATGTAGAGGAAGAAGAGATGGATTCTCTCTCTCTCTCTCTCTCTCTCTCTCTCTCTCTCTCATCCTGACGCAAGAAGACATATCTCAACCTCACGAATCCTAGGACTTTCTATCTTTTTATGTCTCTATCTATCTATCTATCTATCCATCTATCCATCTATTCTGTCGTTTATCCAACTTAGGAGAGAGATTTTCAAAAACAAGACATTGGAAGTTGAAAAAAATAAAAGTTTCACGAAAATTAAAGTATAATAAAAACGCCACCAATCTAAACCCCGTATTCTAGGCGACAAATGAGACCTTAACACCCCTTTATTAGCGACTCATTCTTAGGCACTCGACATGTATATTCTTTTGCACATTAACGAAGCAAAATAAGTCACTAAAGAGAAATTGTTGCGGTACCCCCTATGTGCCACTTGAAGACGGATTTTTAGTAGCACTGGGAACTCCGTAATGACTTCTCTTTGGTGATTTATTTTTTATATTTGCAACAATTTTCTTGTGTATTATTTCTAACACTGTATTAGAACTATCATCATCATCATCATCATCATCATCATCATCATCATCATCATTTTTATCATCATTATTCTTATCACCATCATCACCATTTTTATCATCATCATCATCATCATCATCATCCCGATCTCTCTCTCTGCCGAAGATGGGGTAACTGAGGGTCGAGATTAAAGAGAAAAATATGACCGAGGTATTGCGTGCAGGATAAGTCGCTACGGAAGAGGTGTTAGGAAGCGCCAAAGCTACTGGCCTTAGGATACGACCCTGATGGACTTAACTCCGACAGGAAATGATCGTAAGTCTGTTTGTGAATTTAAAAACGGCAGCAGCAGGAACGGGCGGGAACGGGGCTTGTGGGCGGGGTTTTTGGGCGGGCAAATTGGCCGGGTTGGGCGGGCTGGCCGGGGCACAAGTAAAAATATGTTAAAAAAAGTGACACCACATGCACATATGGCTGAAAAACTCGTGGCAGAACCGTGTGAAAAAAAGATGATATAAACTTTGAGGAATATTAAAATGGATGTTGTTGATGGTAAAAAACAGGACTTACGACCGGGGTGGCGAGGCGTGGCGCTACCCTACACGACCCTGCCCGACACACCACTAGGGCCGGCACGTCCGATAACTAGGCCTGCCCGCGCAACTCCTAGGCTAGGCTAGGTGGGTACGCCAAACACCCAGGTCGGTACGCCCAACACACAGGCTGGCCCGCCCAACACAAGGCTTAGGCTAGGTCGGCCCGCCCAAAGCCTAGAGGCCTCCGAGACACTACGTACGGCCGGCCCGCCCAAACCTCAACACACCTACGGACGCCCGCCCAACTCCACCTGCAGGCGTCCACACGGCCCCCCTGCCACCCCGCCCGACACTCCGGCAGTCTTGGGAGGACACGGCCGACCACGACAGCGGCAGGGCAGGGCAGGGCACGGCAGGACTGGGCAGGGCAGGCAGGGAACACCACCACCACCACACTACCCTAGCAGCAGCAGCAGCAGCAGCGGGGGCGCCTCACCTTCATGGCTGCGGGTGCGGGCGAGGCCCCTGGGGTGGATGGGGCCCCGTGGGCAGAGGGCACCAGGCCGGGCAGGGGCAGGGGCACGAACAGCATCCCGGGGCAGCAGGGGCGGGTCGGGGCGAGGTGGGGCTGGCCACGTGGGTCTCGTGCCTGCTGCCTCCACCCTCAACACCACTACACCACTACCACTACAGCACTAGCACTACCCCACACTTGCAGGGGGGAGGGGAAAAAAGGAGTAGGAGAAGAAGACGGGTCGGGGTGGGGTCGGGATGGGTCGGGTCGGGTCGGCTGCGGCTATCACACAACACCAACGGTCCGCAGGTCACACACACAGAGGGGGCGGGCGCGCGGCACGTCAGGCTGAGGGCAACTGAGGCAGCTAGGCCAGCCCTCCCCCACCAGCCCTGGCCCCGCCTCGCACGCCCCGCCCCTCACCCTCCAGCACCGCCCATCACCCTCCTCTCCCAGCGTGATAATGATGCCTCCTCACCTCACCTGCCTCACCTCGCGCATCACCACTCACCACCACACCACATCGTCATCACCACCACCACCACCACCACACTGTCTTATGCATACCGTCACTATCACTACTTCATCACCACTCACTACCACACCACACCGTCATCACCACCACCACCACGCTAGACTGTCTCATTCATATCATCACTATCATCACAAAGCATCACCACTCACTACCACACCACATCGTCACCACCACACCAAACCACATGCCGCCACAGCCACTCCATCATCACACATCACCACCACTTACACATCACAGCACACCCTCTTCACACCATCATTTTAGCATTCACTATCACCACACACCACACCACAACCAC
This sequence comes from Coenobita brevimanus, assembly GCF_032717465.1. Lineage (NCBI taxonomy): Eukaryota > Metazoa > Arthropoda > Malacostraca > Decapoda > Coenobitidae > Coenobita > Coenobita brevimanus. The sequence goes on from NC_137038.1 coordinate 1,148,471, forward strand.
ACCACACTGTCTTCAACATATCGCTCATCACACTTGCAAATTTAGGTTTCGTCATCATCACTATCACCACGCATTACCACCACCACCACCAGCCACCAAACTACCTTCTACATTTTATATCATAACTATCATCACAGAGCCTCTCTCTCTCTCTCTCTCTCTCTCTCTCTCTCTCTCTCTCTCTCTCTCTCATAATATCGTTGCTAAATCTAGAAAAGAGTTGCTAAATCAGATATAACGTAGACTCCAGCGTACAGGTAGTTTCGTCAAACTGAGTATATCTTCGTTAATATTAGTATACTGTTATTGAATATACTGTATACTTTCATTTTAACATCGCTGACTTGTAACATCAGATAAACACAACGGTATATCAACAGTAAAGAAGAAATGCTATGGAATGCAAAACAAAGCCACAGTATTTTCTTCTTCCTTCTATAGTACGTAAGTTAAGCTGCAAAGGACGAAAATCTGGGCCATGTTACGGTGAAAAGAGTACAGGATTTGTTATCTTCTTCATCTAAGCAGTGGATAAAAGAGCCGCGCATCTTCAAGGAATTCCAATCGTCTTGCCCTCTATTCCCAAGACTAATTTGACGGAAGTGGTCTTTGGGAGGTGTTAAATAAATCACTCCTTAAGTTCACGGGGTTAGACTCTTCTTACTTACTTGAAGAACACCCGGGAGATTATTTATTACGGCGCGTCTCTCGGTGAAATAATCTCTCCGTGATAAGAGATAATACACAGGTATAATTAAGCTATCGTTGTCATCCCCAGTCTCACCATCATCATCATCATCATACTGTAATCATCGTGTTCATCATCATCATCATTACACGATTTTGTATTATACTGTACTTTCTACTAAAACTCTACGGTCCCATCTTGCCACATTTCACTTACTCCCTCGTTGAAGAGAAGGGAAGGGGATTGAGGATGGTGGATAGGGAGTGAAGAAGAATAGAGGAAGAAGGGGGGGATATGAGTGGGGATAGGAAATGAAGATGGAGAGCAGAAAATATTGGTGTGAGAAAAGGGATATTTGAGATACAGAAAGGGATGAAACATGAGGGTGGAGGAGAGAAGAGTGGGGAACAGGTGTGTGGTGATTAGGAGGGTGTAGGATATGGGAAGGAAGATAGGTAGAGGTGGGGAAAGGGGTGGAGATATGGGATGGGAAGGATAAAGACAGTGGAGGGTAGAGGTGGGGGATAAGAATGGGGAGTGGGGATACTAATGAGAAGTGAGGATAGGAATGGGGAGTGTGGATATGGAATGGGGATGGGGTATGGGGGTTTTGGGATAAGGGATGGCAAATCAGGAGAAGAGCTTCGGGGAGGAGAACAGGGTTGGTGGATAAGGTGATTGGAAGACGAATGATAAATGGGGAGAACAGGAGATGAGATGGGGCAATGATGGGAGAGAAGAGGGAGGAAGGAGATGGGGGATTGAGGAATGGAAATGCGGTATTCAAGATCTCTCTCTCTCTCTCTCTCTCTCTCTCTCTCTCTCTCTCTCTCTCTCTCTCTCCCTTGCTTAAGAAATACGGGGGATTTCCTAGGGAAGTGAGTGACCAACAAACTACCTGAGTGAAATCATAAACCCCACTCACACCTCTCCGTCTATCTCACACACTCATATCAACACTCCCTCCCTCACGCAACCGACACTAAAAATAGTTCAGTTCCCGTTTCCTGAGTATAGCCTCCTAAAATTGGCACTACTAGGAAATTACCTTCCTTGATCTACCGTCTAATATCGTTGCTAAATCTAGAAAAGAGTTGCTAAATCAGATATAACGTAGACTCCAGCGTACAGGTAGTTTCGTCAATCTGAGTATATCTTCGTTAATATTAGTATACTGTTATTGAATATACTGTATACTTTCATTTTAACTTCGCTGACTTGCAACATCAGATAAACACTACGGTATATCAACAGTAAAGAAGAAATGCTATGGAATGCAAACAAAGCCATAGTATATTCTTCTTCCTTCTATAGTACGTAAGTTAAGCTGCAAAGGACGAAAATCTGAGCCAAGTACGGTAAATGGAGTATAGGATTTGTTGTTATTTTCTTCATCTAAGCCGTGAATAAAAGAGCCGCGCATCTTCAAGGAATTCCAATCGTCTTGCCCTCTATTCCCAAGACTAATTTGACGGAAGTGGTCTTTGGGAGGTGTTAAATAAATCACTCCTTAAGTTCACGGGGTTAGACTCTTCTTACTTACTTGAAGAACACCCGGGAGATTATTTATTACGGCGCGTCTCTCGATGAAATAATCTCTCTGTGGTAAGAGATAATAAGCAGATATACTTAAGCTATCGTTATCATCCCCAGCCTCACCATCATCATCATCATACTGTAATCATCATCTTCATCATCATCATCATTACACGGTTTTGTATTATACTGTACTTTCTACTAGAACTCTACGGTCCCATCTTGCCAAATTTCACTTACTCCCTCGTTGAAGAGAAGGGAAAGGGATGGAGGATGGTGGATAGGGAGTGAAGAAGAGTAGAGGAAGAAAGGGGGGATATGAGTGGGGATAGGAAACGAAGAGGGAGAGCAGAAAATACTGGTGTGAGAAAAGGGATATTTGGGATAGAGAAATGGAATGGAACATGATGGTGGAGGAAAGAAGAGTGGGGAACAGGTGGGTGGGGATTAAGAGAGTGTGGGATAAGGGAAGGAGGATAGGTGGGGGTGGGAAATGGGGCGGGGACAGAGGATGGGAATGATAAAGGAAGTGGGGGGGTAGAGGTTGGGGATAGGAATGGGGAGTGGGGACAGGAATGGGGAGTTGGGATAGGGAATGGAGATGGGGTATAGGGGTGTTGGGATAGGGGATGGTAAGTAAGGAGAAGGGCTTCGGGGAGCAGAGCAGGGTTGGTGGATGAGGTGATTGTGGGACGAGGGAAAAATGGGGAAAACAGGGGATGAGATAGGGGAATGGTGGGAGGGAAGTGGGAGTAAGGGGATGGGGGATAGAAGAATGGGAATACGGTAGTCAAGATACTCTCTCTCTCTCCGCCATAAATAATACAAAACTAAAATCCATCACTCCAAAAACTTTGCCAAAAAACAACCTTGTAAAATACCTAGCAGGGGAACACGCTTTAAAAAATGATGAAAGAAAGGAGAAAATTACCCCAGAAAAAGCCAAACCTACGGCCTATCCTTGTCACATTCTTATCCCTTAGTGTGTTTGTGTTAATTTGAGCACTTCTATTTCGGGAACGAGACAAAGGTAACTATCGGCTAAAATGATATTATAACTTTTGTTCCTTCTACCTTGCATTAAAAATCTATCTATCTATCACTCAATCAATCAATCTATCTACCTATCTATCTATCCTACATACACATAATTTTTAAAAGAGCGGAAACCCAGGAAAGAAAACGGGAAAGGGGTCAAATATAAAGGGGACTCTAAAGAAAACAGGAACAGGGCTCAGACGCATAATACTCCTTTTACTCTAACTTGGCCCAGATTTTCGTCTTCTTTTAGCTTATTTCACGAATCTAAGTGACAGGAAAAGATAATATGATCGCTTTACGCCCTTCCCTTCTCATTGCACTTCTTCGTGACTAGCATCATATTCTAGGGTCAATCTGTTGCAACTCGGCATTCAAGACGGAGAGATGGGAATTTTAGGCCGAGTTAGAGTTTAAAAAAAAAAAAAAAGTAATAATCTGCCTGCATAAACACCTCACCCTATGAATGGAACCCTATGGAAGAAAACGAAGGGGGGAGAAAACGGAGTGGGGAGAACACAGAGAAAGAAAACGGGGCGGGGAGAAAACGGGACGGGGAGAAAACGGGGCGGGGAGAAAACGGGGCGGGGAGAAAACGGAGCGGGGAGAAAACGGGGCGGGGAGAAAACGGAGCGGGGAGAAAACGGAGGGCGGCGTCAAAGCTATCAGTGAATTGGCGACGGTGTGTAAGGGTGAGGGTAAGTCCACGGAAATAACACTCATCATTAAGACCCCGTGAGCTCATTATAGCGGGATATTGAGGTGTCGCGACGCTCAAGAAGAGGGGAGATGAGAGGGCTGGATGGGGAGATGAAAGGGGTGGCGGAGGATAGGTAATAGGGGTTGGAGTGGGGATAACAGGTGGGAGAGGAGAGGTGAGAGGGGTGGCTGGTGAGATGAGAGGGCAGGTTGGTGAGATGAGAGTTGGTGGCTGGTGAGATGAGAGTTGGTGGCTGGTGAGATGAGAGGGAGTGAAGAGGAGAGGTGACAGGAGCAGCTGGTGGGATGAGAGGGCAGGCTGAGGCTATGAGAGGGGTGGCTGGTGATGAAAGGGGTGGCTAGTGAGATGAGAGGGAATGGAGAGGAGACTTGAGGAGAATGGAGGTGGTAAAATGAGAGGGGGAAACTGCTCTAAATGTTCTAAATAGAATATGGAGAGAGCATCGCCGAAGGAAATGGAATAGATGGGTTGTTTTACAGGATATGGTAATAGGGAGGGGGACCACACCATACTCTAAGAAATAAAACTCCTGGGTAACAAGAAAATGGGATAAGAAAATGGGGCAGGAAATGGGGCAAGAAGAAAATGGGGCAGGAAATGGGGTAAGAAGGAAATGGGGTAATAGAATCGCTGCTCCGCTTTACTAAGGATGAAAAGCATATATATTATCACTTTCTTTGAGTAGGGAAATTGGGATGGAGTTACACACACACACACACACACACACACACACACATGTACGATACGTAGACCTATGCCTAAGTTACTGACACTGCGTAAATAAATATACAGAAGAGGTGTGTGTGTGTGTGTGTGTGTGTGTGTGTGTGTGTGTGTGTGTGTGTGTGTGTGTGCGTGTGTGTGTGTGCGTGTGTGTTAGATAAAAATTCTGCTTTTTCATCGTAAACATCACGCAGATAAACGAGGAAACGAGAGCACCAAAACCAACCATTTCGAACACATGAAAATGAACACCAATAAACACGAAAATAAATTAGTTACTTTACCTTTGACCTCCATGACCCGGCTCTCTCACACTCACCTGTAGGGAGAGGAAAGATATTTATTAGAGGTGTTTGTTATTCGTTATCAGTTATTCGTTATTGACTTTACTCTCGCTGGCATACTTGACACTAAAAAAATACCCCGTCCTTCACCACGCCCTTTCCCCCACCATAACCCCTCCCCACCATACCCTCCCTACCATAACCTTCACTACCACAACCCACTACACTACCTAACCAGTCCTTATCACCATCCCCAGTACACGGTTTTACCCTATCACTAAAAGCCTAACCCAGCCAGCCTCCCTCCCTATTATATTTCTCCACATTACACTCACTCCACTAAAAAAAAGATCCCACTACTTTCCCCCCCCCTTCTCTTCCACTCCACTAATCCACTTCCTCCCCTCCAAACGCAAGTCTCCCATCCATATTTCCCCAATCTATCTATCCGTCACCACTGTTGCCCTTTTCCGTACTTTCCCATTACCATCTCCCTTCCTCTTCCATATCTTCCCATCACAATCTCCCTTCCATCCGTCTAATATAATAATTCACAACATAATTTTCTTCCATCAGTCCAATTCATTCTTTCCTGTAAAATTTCCCTCTTTTCCAATCTCTCCACCACACTTCCCCTCCTAGCCCTGATAAATAATAAGCGCAGAAATAAATAAATGTGTGCAATAATCAAGCGTTACCTGTATAAATGAGTCGTTGTTTACCTCTCCTGATTAATTAGATTGGGAAACACAGGTAAGATAGATAGATTGATAGATAGATAACAGATAGACAAAGACTCTGTGTGTGTGTGTGTGTGTGTGTGTGTTCTCTCTCTCTCTCTCTCTCTCTCTCTCTCTCTCTCTCTCTCTCTCTCTCTCTTCGTAAATTATCACCAGCAATTTTTATCATCATTATCAAGTGTTTATTGAGATGAGATTGAGCTGCAAGGACAATGTTTACTAATAAGCGAATAAATGAGGGATAATCAGGAATGAGTGAGTGAGTGAGTGAGTGAGTGAGTGAGAGTGTTAGAGTGATGAGTTATATGCATGTGGGTAAAACTGAATGAGTGAATGAAGGATGAGAGAGAGAGAGAGAGAGAGAGAGAGAGAGAGAGAGAGAACCATCCGGCACCACAGTCACGACCACCCCCCCTGGGAGAGTGGATTAGGACCGGGGGTTATTGAGCTCCCAACACCCCACTCCCTACACCCCACTCCCAACACCCCCACTCACCCCACTCCACTCCCCACACCCCACTCCCTTCACACCCCCTACACTTCCTTCTCCACACTCCCCACCTCTCACTTTCCTTTTTTCCTTATCTTCCACCATCTCTCTCTCTCTCTCTCTCTCTCTCACACACACACACACACACACACACACACACACACACACACAGAACCCTCTTCAAAACTTTTCCCCCCTTTCTAATTTCTCCTCCACTTCAAAACCCTCCCCTCTCCAAAAAATCTCTCTCTCTCTCTCTCTCTCTCTCTCTCTCTCTCTCTCTCTCTCCTCTTCTTCTCTCTACCCTCCT
>NC_137038.1:1157500-1185000 GCF_032717465.1 Coenobita brevimanus
TTTTTCTTTCTTTCTTACTTCCTCTTCCTCTTGATCTTCTTGTCTTCTTTCCTTCCTTCCTTTTCATTTTTCCTTTCTTCCTTCCTTTTCTTCTTATTCTTTCTTCATCCTTCCTTCCTTATTTTTTCTTTCATCCTTATATTCTCCCTCCCTTTATTCTTCCTTCCTTCCCTTTTTTCCTTCCTTCTTTATTTTCTACTTCCTTCCTTCCTTCTATTCTGCTCTCTCCTTTTCTCCACCTTCAATTCATTTAGAGCAAGTCTTTCTATAAATATTACTTAATGGATCACTTAAAAAGGACCTCTATGTCTGTGTGGTCTGTGTATCTATGTAACTCTATGTCGTTCTTTACCCCTTATCTATTTTTTTTTTTAATTCATGCTGCCATATATTTCTCATAATATTTACACTCAATTTTATTTTTCATTTTTCACTTCCTCTCTTTTCCTCAGTCATGCCATTTCTTTTTTTCATATTTCTCTTTCCTTATTCATTTCCCTATTTCCCCATTTATTCATTTCCATATTCATTTCCCTATTTATTTCCCTACTTCTCTTGTTTATTTCCCTATTTCCTTATTTCTTCAATCCCCGTTACTTTCCTTCCTTCCCTTGTTCTGCCTTTTCCTTTCTCTCATCCTTCTTGTAATTCTCCTTCTTTACTTCCTTCCTTCTGTATTTCTCCCGTCTTCATTTCTTCTTCCCTCGCATGTAGTAAAATTGCCTCCTTTCACTTCCCGGAATGTCCTCCCTCCCTCCCTTTTATTCTGATTTTCCCTTTAGTCCTTGTCATATTTCTCCTTCCTTCCTTCCTTCCTTCCTTCCTAATTCTTCCCTCATTCTACTCCCTCTTACATCGGCCATCTTTGGATATCTTGAATTCTCCCTTTTTTTTTTCAATCTCTCCCTCCTCTTACTCTGTTTCCTCGCCCTCCTTTCCTTCTTATTTTCCTTCCTTCCTTCCTTATTTCTCATCTTCCTTCTCTCACAATGACCGTCTTCGCAGTCCTTCCACTCTCCCCACCTCCTTCACTTCCTCCCTCACTCTCCCATCCAATTTCCCTCACCCTACTAACTCTCCACCCCTCCACCTCTCTCTCCCACTCTCCCTCTCACTCCTCCATCCTCCCTCCCACTCCTCCACCTCTTCCTCCACCATCCCTCTCACCTCTCTACCTCTCCCTTTTTCTTAACACTCCCTCCATCCTGTCTCCCCGTCTCCAACTTTCCTTTTCAATTCTCCATCCTTCTCCACCCTTCTCCTCCATCCTCTCTCTCTCTCTCTCTCTCTCTCTTTCATTCCATTTTCAGAAGCGGATCACCACTGCATTCACTCTCGTTTGTCTGTCTGTCTAAGTCATAAGTTCGCTTTACATCACCTGACTTCAGCAATCTGTTTTGTCGGCGGAAAAGGTAGACTGTGTGTGTGTGTGTGTGTGTGTGTGTGTGTGTGTGTGTGTGTGTGTGTGTTTGCTTTCCTCTTCCCTTTTTATTCTTTCCTCTCATTCTCCTTCAATCTCTCTCTCTCTCTCTCTCTCTCTCTCTCTCCCTTCTCTCCCCATATTTACCCTCCCCTTTTTCTCCCCTGTAATACTATTAATAAGAAAAAATCGGTCAGAAACCAATATTTATGAAGCCTTACTTTTTACTTTTATAAGAAGAGATAAAAGTATATAAAATTATCGTCCATATTCTTTTTCCATCGTTTTTACTTTTTTTCGTTCACTTATAAAATTTTTCTTACCTGCCAAGTACCTGATATTTTTCACCTGTAGGTTTATTTTGCTTTATTTCTTTATCTATCGTATTTTTTCTATTTCCTTCGTTCACTGGTACCTTATATTTTCCCCTGTCTATTTTCCTTTATTTCTCTATCTGTTGTTCTTTTTCTCTTTCCCTCCTTCCATTTTCCTTTTTCTCATTTATTGTCCTACCTCTTTCTTTACTACATGTTCCTCTACTTCCTTCCCTCCTTTCTTACTTTCTTCTCATCTTTAATCCTACCTCCGTCTTTACTGCATCTTCCTTCCTTACTTACTCCTCTAATCTTCTACTGCATCTTCCTCTTCTTCCCTCTCTCATCCTTAATCTTACCTCCGTCTTTACTGCATCTTCCTCTATTCCTTCCTTCCACTCTTCTTTCTCTAATCCTAACCTCCACATCTAAGCTTTTAAACTCATGATTAATTCAACTATTTCACCTAACCCACTGATTGCTAGGATTTCTCTTAGTAAAATAAAAATGAAAATAAATCAATGAATATCTGGTGTTAAACTGAAGCCCAGTTGTACACAGTCATCGGATTGAAAGGGTTAAGTGATGGATTTACCCCCCCCCCCATGCATAGGCGTCCTTTACTAGTCCTTTCCCTGAGGACTCTTAAGTTTCATGACACAGTGTATGACAGATGACGGGTTTCGCAGCTTAACGTCATGGCACAAACTTCTGATTTCCAACTTGCTTAATTCTGTCTACTTATGTCTGTCTATCTGTCTATCTATCTACCGACTTACCTACCTGTCTATCTACCCGCCCCATACATACCCACCTACCTACCTACCTATCTACCCACCCCACACCCATACACCCACCCACCAATCTACCTACACATCTATCTATCTATCTATTCAACTTCCTCCTTCATTTCTCCCTTGTGGGCTCTCAATCTGTTTATATAGCTAAATATATGTATCAGTATCTGTAATCAGCTATTTATTTCATCTTTTTCATTCATCTTTCCCTTCCCTTCTGCCCAATTTCTCCCTTTCCCTTTCCTTCCCTTCCTTTCACCTCCCTTAATCTCTCCTTTCCTTTCCTTTTTCCTCACCTCCCTTTCGTTTGTTTATAATTCATCTCCCTTCCCTTCCTTCACTCTTCTTCTCCCTTTCTCTTCTGCATTTATCCAATCCTTTTTCCCTTTTCTTCTCTTCCGTTTCTCTTCCTTTTCTTTTGCCTTCTTTTTTTCCTTCCTTCCCTTCCCTTCCCTTTGTTTTTCCTTTCCTGATACCTCCCTTCCTTTCCTTCTCCCTTACTTTCCTTCTCTCTCTCTTTTCTTTCCTTCCTCCTCTCCTCATTTCCTCCCCTAACCTTAACCCGACCATCCCACCTCATCTTCTTTTACATAAATATGGCTTTGCGAGGCTAACCCACCCACCACCACCCTAACCCACCTAACCCACCCACCACCACCCTAACCCACCAAACTAACCCACCCATCGCCACCCTAACCCACCAACCTAACCCACCAAACTAACCCACCCATCGCCACCCTAACCCACCAACCTAACCCACCCACCACCACCCAAAGGCACCTAAACCTCCCACCCACCACCCATCCCCTACCACCCTATCCCACCAACCTAACCCACCCACCACCAAATCATGCCACCCACTAAGCCAGCCAGCAGTTCACTAACTAAATAACCCAGAAATCACTCAATACCCTTTTCAATACCCAAGCCATATTGTCCCAAGCCATTTATTACACCTTCAAGCCACTTACTATTCCAAAAAGCCATCAGACACCCAGATAAGCCAGTCAGTAAGCCAGCCAAGGGGGGAATCATTACGTGACACCCATATACCATGCACACTCCGCCGCCCTACCCCATAACCCGCTAAGCCAGTCCATAAACAAGCCAGTCATTGACCCAGAAAGCCAGTCAGTAAGCCAGTCAGGGCCAAGCCATTAAGTAAAGTGACTGCCATATACCCTGCCCACTCAGCCGCCCTGTGTGTGTGTGTGTGTGTGTGTGTGTGTGTGTGTGTGTGTGTACTTATTAAACGTTCATCGGTGTGTACTTCGTTTTTTTTTTCGTTTTTTTTTTTTTTTTGCTCCAAGCATAGATTACATCCCATTCATCTGATTTTTTCTAGTCAATACGAAAAATGCACACACACACACACACACACACACACACACACACACACACAGAGCTTTGTTATTTTTTTCTTTTCAAAAAGGGTAACCTGAGAGAGAGAGAGAGAGAGAGAGAGAGAGAGAGAGAGAGAGAATCATGCATTTCACAGAGTTTAATATTTCATAGTAATTCGCACATTTCATTATTTTAAAAGCTGGCTGGAATTCACGCTTTTTTTTTTTGTATTTCGTTCAGGTACAAAGAAAAGGTGTGTCCCTAACTTGCATATAAAAAAAAAAACAGGAATATTGTGTATTATGTATCGCTGGTTATTAATATCTATGGATCTAATATTTGTAAGAAAAAAGAAATCTAGAAAAAGATAGAAAAAAGCAATAGGAATTAATATATGTAAAAAAAAAAGAGATTGGGAGAAAAAAGAAAAAAAACAATGGCTAGACCAGGCAGAAAATTATTACTATTAAAAATGGAAATGAGAGAGAGAGAGAGAATTATCTACCTACGTTTTCTTTATCTCCCATTCGCATTTACTCTCTCTCTCTCTCTCTCTCTCTCTCTCTCTCTCTCTCACTTTGCTCCGTGCCTGTCAACGCATCCACGCCTTGATGGTTGGGAATTAAGAACACAAAATTGTCTTGGAAGGAGGAAAGGGGAAAAATGGGGAAAAAGGAATTAAACTGGGGAAAATGGGGAAAAGGAAGGAAAAAGGAGGTAAATGATGATAATGGGGGAAAAGGAGGGGAATGGGTTAAAAGGAGGAAAAGGAGGAAAATGGGGAAAGAAGAAAATGGGGAATGAGGAGGGAAGTGGGGGAAAGGAGAAAAATTGGGAAAAAGAGGAAATTGGTGAAAAAGAAGGAAAATTGGTTACAAGGAGGAAAATGGGGAAAGAGGGAAAAGAAAACAAGGAAAATAGGAAAGAAGGGAAAATGTTAAAAAAATGGGGGAAATAAGTGAAAAGGGGGAAAATTGGGACAAATTGGGAAAGACGCAATTCAGGGACTTCCGTATTTTATGGCTTGAGGTGACAGTGACCGTCGTATCCCTAACACCTCTTCCTTGGCGATTTATTTTTGGATATGGCTGGTTAATATTCTTTCGCAGGTTATTTATGCAGAGTGTGGTGATAGGGGAAGAATTTACGTAAAAGAATAGGACAGTAGGGAGCAATAACCAAAATAAATCGCAAAATAAACACCATCTATCTATCTATTTATTGCCAGGCGCCTTAATCCCGTATGGGGTGGCCACAAACAAATCGCCTCCATGTCACCCTGTCCCTCGCCATTTCACTTTAGGAAAATGTAAATCTACCGGACGAAAATCGAATAGCGACAAGAATAGCAGTTTTTTTTTTTCCTTTTTTCTCAGTATTGTAGCTGTTACCTTAAAAAAAAAAAATCAAGAAATAATATACAGAATTATTTCATACAGTTCCAGGTTTTACTTTTAGATAGAAAAAAAAAATAGCTTTGGACATACACATCGAGAAATATATCAGTCTGACTTTTTTTTTTTTTTTTTTGGCCAGGAATTCAGAAACACAAATTAAACAATATTCTCCTAGTATTTCAGGATTATTGTTTCAGTCACAAGCTCTTCAGTTCACTATTATTATCACTTGGAATATAATGTTCATTGCACACACACACACACACACACACACACACACACACACACACACAAGGATATACGGGTAATCATGTCTGTTTCCAGTTGATAAATTATAAGGCCTTAAATCAACACATAACACCCTCTCAGTTAATAATAATAATAATAATAATAATAATAATAATGATAATAAATCATAATCTTAGGCTTCATGGATTGGTGTACTGTTGGATGGACGGATAAACATATAATCCTATCCTCCATCTATTCCCTATTCCTCCTCCTTTTCCCTCCCTCATCATCTTCCCTCCCCCCTTCACCCCAACTTCCTCTTCCACCCCAAACCCCTTCCCATTACCCCTTTCTCAACCCTTTGCTCTTACCCATTCATTTTTTTCCCTCTCAGTCATTTCTTCTCTCCACCCTGCATTACCTTCCATCCATTCTCCTTCCCTCCTTTACCTCTCCTCCTTTCTCCCTCCCTCCTCATCCCTCTTCCTTCCCTCCATTATCCCACTCCTTTCCATCCTCCCCTTCCTTAAACACCCTCCCTCAATTTCTCCCTGCATACATAACCCCCCCTCCTCAATTTTCCTCCCAAATCCCATTCCATTCCCCCCCTCTATCCTCGTAACCCCTCTTCCCTCCCTTTCCCCTCCTCTTCCTTCCCATCTTTCCCCTTCCTCTTAACCTCCCGTCCCCCTCGTCTTCCCTCGTCTCCCTATCTCTTCCTTTCCACATACTCCCCCTTCTCTTAACCTTCTCTCTCCCCTCCACCACATTCCATTCCATACCCCTTTCCCCTCTCCCCTCCTTTCCCCTCCCCACCCCCTCCCTTCCCCTCCCCACCTCCCTCCCCTTCCTCTTAACCTTCCCTCTCCCCTCCACCACATTCCATTCCATACTCCTTTCCCCTCTCCCCTCCCTTCCCACCCCCTCCCCACCCACTCCCCCACCCTCCCCACCTGCATGTCTACCAGCCAACTTGACGCCATTACTAATAAGGCGTACCGCAACCCCACTAATTAGGCCTGATTATTAGCTAAGCTCCCGCCCTAATGACGCTCCAATCCGGCAAACCACGGCCGTAATTACCGCAACCGTAACCGCAGGCGCATTACCCCCCCCCCGCCCGCAAGGAGGATTACCGCAGCCGCAAGGTAACTAGGGTAATATTTGGGTATTAATTAACAGGTGTGATGCTGCGTGGTAATACCGGAATATAAAGGTATTAGGTAATGATCGTTATGTGGCTGGTGACGAGATAATTATAATTGTAATAATAATAATAATAATAATAATAATAATAAAAATAATAATAATAATAATAATAATAATAATAATAATAACGGTAACAATAATAATCATCATCAGTATCACTACTGTTAATCATCATCATCATCATCATCATCATCAACATCATCATCCCCATTTATGAGTACAAACATTTAAAACTTCTTAAATAATATATACTTCACACATTTAATTCCACAAGGACAAAAAAATAAAAAATAAAACATTTCTCAACAAGCAGAGAATTTCTTACAAAAAAAAAATGATCAAAAAGAAAAAATATGGATCAGATTTAAGAAAAAGGAAAGAAAAAGGAAAAAAATGATTAGGAAGAAAACACAGATCAGACTAAAGAAAGGAAGAGTAAAAACTGAGTTCAACACTACAAATGATTTCTAAACACGAAGATATGTCACACCATTCACACCACTATACATTCTGGTATTATATAAACAAAAATATATATGTTCTGTATTTAATTACTGCATCAAAATCAATTACAAAATCTTCATGTATTTTTTTTCCATTATACAGCATGATTTTGTAATGTTAGGCTATTCAGTACAAAGACGCTTTTTTATCTGTTTCTCATTACAGTCATTATTTTTTTCTCTCAGCTTGGGGAGAAAGCTGAACTACACACACACACACACACACACACACACACACACAAAATCGCCTAGCCAGTAGCAAGAATAAATTATAGGCGACATTGTATGTACCGTATTTATTTTAACAAATCAGTTATGCAATACGTCTCGGGCTGTGGATTTCTCTCTCTCTCTCTCTCTCTCTCTCTCTCTCTCTCTCTCTCTCTCTCTCTCTCTCTCTCTCTCTCGTTAATTCCTACAACCATCAAGTCAGGTCAGGAGTACACATAATGCAAAATGGGTCACACTCAGACGAGGTCAGGGTGAAGTCAGGTGAAGTAAGGGATGTCACGTCAGGTCATGTGAAATCAGGTGAGGTAAGGGAGGACAGGTCATGTGATGTCAGGTGAGGTAAGGGAGGACAGGTCATGTGATGTCAGGTGAGGTAAGGGAGGTCAGGTATGTGAAGTCAGATGAGGTAAGGGAGGTCAGGTATGTGAAGTCAGGTGAGGTAAGGGAGGTCAGGTAAGGTAAAGTCAGGTGAGGTCAGGTACCGTGAAGTCAGGTGAAGTCAAAAGGTCACATAATACAAACACAGGTGAGGGTGAAGTCAGGTGAGGCAAGGGAGGTCAGGTGCAGCAGGCGAACCCAGCTGAGGCAAGTAATATATTTTTCATCATTAATGCAAATATATTCAGAAATTAATACCTTTAAATATGCGATAATTCTGTAATAGCTTGGGCGGGTGTGGAATTATTTCATTAATTAGGGAAAATGGCCGTGACTAGAATTTTGCCCCGGGGTCTCTCTCTCTTTTTTTTTTTTTTTTTTTTTTTTTTTTACCCTCAAAAAAATCCAAAATATGACCCCCCCATTTTATAAACAGGAATCGTATATTTAGATTTTAAGCGTCTTTGGAATTGCAGAAAGAATGCGTTGTGTGAATAAATTTTGTGTTTTATTTCGAATCTTTTTTGTGTGTCTTTTATTTATGAGAAAAAAAAAAAGAAGAATTTGAGTTGTGTGAAACGGTGTTGGAGTTATGTATTTATTTATTTATTTATTTTATTTATTTTGTTTTAATGCAATGATCAGAGTATTTTATTAGGGGTCTTTCTTTTTTTGGAACGTGTCAGAGAGAAACCCCCCAAAAAAATTGAGTTGTGTGAAACGGTGAGGGAATGATTTTATCTTTGTTTTTTTCTACGATGAAGGGTTTTTCCTGTGCTGCATAAATCGCCCGATGGTTGCAGGGATTAACTATAAAGAGAGAGAGAGAGAGAGAGAGAGGGAGAGAGAGAGAGAGAGAGAGAGAGAGAGAGAGAGAGAGAGAGAGAGATCGCTTTTCTTTTCTTTTTTTTCGTTCATTTTTTTTTTTCGTCCACCTAGGTCTTGTTTTTCCTATATTTTCCCACATCATCAACCAGACTCTCAATCAACCCCTTTTCTTCCTTTTTCCCTTTTATTTTTCCTCTTTCCTTTATTCCTATATCTTTTTTTTATATTTTTTTGCGTGGACAGGGAAAAATTATGATAATCTCCCCACAGTCGATCCTTTTCCTCCTTTTTTCCCCCAATTTTCCTACCCATGTATTTTCTTTTTTTTTTCTGTTTTCCCTTTAATGGATTTGTTTATTCTTCCTCCTCCTCATATTTTCCTATCCTTGTCTTATTCTTTCTCGCATTTTTCGTTTTCCTTGTCAGTTCTTTAGCCTCGTTTTTTCCTCTCCATCTTTTTTTTCCTTCCTTTAGTTTTTTCGTTTTTTTTTTTCCTTTTTTCCGCAGCCTCCGCCTCGAGTTATGTTTTTTCCTCTCCTCTTTTTTTTATATATATTCCCTCAAGTATTTTTTTCTTGATTTTTCCCTTTTTTCCAGTAGTATTTTACCTCGTTTCATTTTTTTCCTCTCCATGTCTTTTTTTTATATATATATTTTCCCTCCGGTAATTTTTAGTTTTTTCCTCCCCTTTTTTCCACACTTTCTCTCCTGTAATTTTTCGTTTTTTTCCTACCTCCTTTTAAAATTTTCCTTCCTGTTTTGCTTTTCGATTTTTTTTCTTTTTTTCCCGCAGTTTTTGCTACATTTCAGCGCAGGCCGAATGATGGTTCAGGACCGAATTTTCCGCTCTATTTACAACCACTATCGTTCATTAGCGAAAATTACCCCTACCTGCGTGAACAGAGCCGACCTGTTTACCTGTACCTAATTAACGGGGGCGGGGGGGCGGCCAGGTGTACTGTGGTGGTGGTGGTGGTGGTGATGGAGGTATGGTAATGGTGGGGTTGCGAGGTGATAATGATAATGGGGAGGTTAATGGGAGGGGGTAATGGCAGGAGTTATTGAGGGGTGTTAATGGAGAGATGGAGAGAGAGAAGGTGGCGCGAGTTGGAGGAATGGCAGCCAAATGGTACGGGACAAAGCGACGTGGAGGTGATTTGTTTGTGGCTACACCTTACGAGATTAAGGTGTTTGGCAGCTGATAGATAGACAGACAGATAGACTGATAGATAGATAATGATGCAACATATAACTCTATTCTTCAATGCAGTGGTGGTGATAATGGGGGAGAGGTGGTGGTGATAATGGGGAAGTGGTGATAATGGAGTGGTGGTGATAATGGGTAGGGTAAGTGGTGGTGATAATGGGGTAGTGGTGGTGATAATGGGGTAGTGGTGGTGATAATGGGGTAGTGGTGGTGATAATAGGCAAGGGAATGGGATAAAGGATAATAATAGGATAAAATAAAGAGGAACCCACATAACAACGACATACGGGAATTGGATAAAGGACGAAATAAAGGAATAAATGGGTGTAATAAAGGATAATGGGCTAGGACAGTGATGTAGATGGGTAGGGTATTGCTGGTGACACTGAGTAATGGGTAAGGGGTGGTGATAATGGGGTAAATGGATCGGGCAGCTGGGGATAGTGATGGGTGTAGAAGAATGATGAAGGGTTAGCGGCACGTAATACTGATTCTATTATGTACCTCTCTCTCTCTCTCTCTCTCTCTCTCTCTCTCTCTCTCTCTCTCTCTTTTATCATCATTTTATCACCACTTTCTCAGCGTGCCTTCCCCCTTACAGTGGACACGCAACAAACATCTATCCATACACTAAACTATTATATATATATATGTTTGGGATGGGATGGATGTGGAATGGAGAGGGGAAGTGGAATGAAGAGAGGGAATGGATGTGGAAAGACTGGAGATAAGGATGGCTGGTGGAGGGAGTGGAGAGAAGGAGTAGAGGTGGAGGGAATGGAAAGGAGAAATGAAGGTGGAGAGAGTGGAGAAAAAATATGGAGAGAGAATCGATGTGGAGAGAATGACGAGGAATGTTGGTGGAGGGAATGGAGGGAAGGACTGGAGTTGAAAGGGACGGAATGTAGGAAAGAAAGGAATGGAGAGGAGTGGATGTGGATGATGTGGATGTGGATGGAGTGGATGAAGTAGATGTGGATGGAGTGGATGTGGATGAGTGGAAGTGGATGGAGTGGATGTGGATGAGTGGAAGTGCATGGAGCGGAAGTGGATGGAGTGGATGTGGATGGAGTGGATGTGGACGGAGCGGAAGTGGATGAAGAAGTGGATGCAGTGGAAGTGGATGGAGTGGATGTGGATGCAGTAAATGTGGATGGGGTGGATGTGGATGTAGTGGACGTGGACGCAATGGGTGTTCACGGGGCGGGGTTCGAAGCTCCGAGCCAGCCATCAAACCCAACTGACCGGAGCCTCGCGAACCTAACTTGTCTCTCTCATCTCCTCAATCGCAAGGGGAAAGGGGTTAAGGGAGGGGAAAGGGGTTAAGGGGAAGGAGAGGGGAGGGAAGAAAGGGAGGAAGGAAGAAGGAAGGGAAGGAGAGGGGAAGGTAGAGAGGGAAGGAGAAGGAAGAAGGAAGGGAAAGGAGTTAAAATAAGATGGAACATATTCATATACTCATACCTAATCTCTGTAAGCATGTAAATAAAAGGGGAGACTTAGGAAGCACTACAAAGGGAGATGCAGGGAGTATACTTGATCTAAGGGCGCTGTAACCTAGGGAATAAAGGGTGATAAAGGAAGTAATGGAGGGTGAATAAGGTAATGGGTATCGCCGGCTGTGAAGGGGGTAAGGGGCAGTGTTAGGGCGGTGTAGGCTGGTTAAAGGGTACTGGGGGATGTAAGGGTCGTAACGCGTCTCTCATAGCGACTTATTTTGCACATCAAACTTCAGTATCTCCTATGTTGCTGCTAAAAACTAAGTTAATATTAAAACTAACAAAAAAAAAGTTAACCTGTAATAAACAAAATAAATCGCCCAAAAATAAATGCTAAGAATCCAGTACCACCTTGATCACGCCCCTGAGAGGTATGGCACTAGTCTAGGTCAAGTGGGGTGAGGTGTGGTCTGCTGTCTAAAAGGATGTGAGTTCGATTCTAGGCTAAGGAAGGAACATCTGCTTATCTGAATATTGTCAAAATTTTACCGATTTCCGAAATACCTACCGACGTGTTCATAAAAAAAAAAAAAAAAAAAAAAAACTATCATACCACTTCTACATGAGGCAACCTTCCCATGTATTTTGAGAGGGGGGGGGAGAAGAAAGGGGGGAGTGAGATGACGGGGGGAGTGAAATTATAGGGAGGGGGAGAGATGGGAGGGGGATTATAGTGGGGGAGAGAGATGGGGGGAAGTGATGAGGGAGAGCGATATTAGGTAGACAGGGAGAATGAGATTAGGGGGCAGGGGGAGTGAATCTAGGGGGCAGGGTGAGTGAGATTAGGAGGGTGATCCGAGGGAAGCCCAGTGTCACCATCAAGCATTATAACTGTACAGGAGGACCAAAGTTATTACCAATTTCCTTGTGCAATTGAACACTACAAATATATCACTTCCCTCCCTCCTCCATTCCCCTCCCCACCACTCCCTCCCCTCCCTTCCTCCTCCATTCCCCTCCCCACCACTCCCTCCCCTCCCTCCCTCCTCCATTCCCCTCCCCACCACTCCCCTCCCTTCCCTCTTACCTCCATTCCCCTTTCCACCACTCCCCTCCTCTTTCCTTCCCTCCTTTCACTTCCCTTCCCTTCCCTATCCTAAATATCATTCCACTCCGTTCCTATCCCTTCCCTTTCTCTTTCTTTCACGTCTCCCCTTCCCTCGCCTCTCTCTCTCTCTCTCTCTCTCTCTCTCCCTCATCACCTTCCTCCCGCCTGCAAACTTGTCTCGTCTCTTGCAACTTGACGACATCATAAAATATAATAATCGATTGCAATTTTCTTCCCATACTTCCTTGCCAAAAAAAATAACACAAACAACAAAAATAACATTAACTCCTTTACTACCATATGTGGATAGATTTTTTTTAGTTTTTTCTAAGTTTCTCAAAATTCTTACATTAACCCCTCGCAGTAGTCATTGTTATTATTATTATTATTATTATTATTATTATTATTATTATTTCTTCATTTCCTCTTCCCTTCTTCCGTCCTCTTTCCTCCTGCTTCTCCTCTACAGTCCTCTATAATTCCTTCTTTCCTTCCTCTCCTTCCTTCCAACCCTTCCAGTCCTTCATTCCCTTCTCCTTTCCTTTTTCCATTCCTCTATTTCTTCTCATCTCTTATCCCATTCTTTTCTCTTTCTTCCTCCTTCCTTTTTCTCTTTCCTTCCCATCGGTTTTCTCTCCCTTTCGCCTTTTCCTCCCCTTCGGCTTCCCCTCTCTTCCTTCTCCATTCCTTTCCACTCCTCTTTCCTTCCTTCCTTCCTGCATTCCTTCCTTCACTACCACTGCATTTTCCTTCCTCTATTCCACATTTCACCTTCTCTCTCCCTTCCTTAATTCGCTCACTCCTTTTAATTCTTCCCCTTCCTCCAACCTCTCCCCTTCCCCTCCTCCCTTTTCCCCTCCATTCCTTTAATGCTCCCCTTCTCTTCATTCCTCTCCTCTTCCCTCCCTCCTTCCTTCCCTCTTTTTTCTCTCCTTTCCTTCCTGTCTACCTCTTCAACCTCTCTCCTTTCACTCCAACTTTTTTTCCTACTTTCTATGCACATCTTTTCCTTCACTCTTTTCTCTTCCCTCCTTCCTTCCATCTTCCTTCCCTCCATCCCTCATCCTTCCGTCTTCCTTCCCTCCCTTTCTCCCTCTCTCCCCTCCTTTCATTCCTACTTTTCCCCCAATCCTTCTTTCAGTGGATATCAATTTTCCTTCACTCTTTCCTCTTCCCTCCTTCCTTCCGTCTTTCTTCCCTCCCTCCCTCCTTCCCTCCCCTCCCCCTCCCCTCCCCTTAGTATTACCACCGCAACACACGAGTCTCCCCTCCATACCATCACCAAAGTGTTGCCAATTCAAAGACAGAACCCTATCGAGAGAAACGGATATCCTCCAACTCTCCTTAACTCTCTCTCTCTCTCTCTCTCTCTCTCTCTCTCTCTCTCTCTCTCTCTCTCTCTCTCTTTTCCATCATCATCGCCCCTTCCTTCTCTCCTTTCCGCTTCTTTCTCTCTTCCTTCTCCCACCTCCTCCGTGCCTACTCTACCTTCCCTTCCCTCTTTTCTCCCCCTCCCCTTCCTTCTCCCCCTCCTCCCCACCTCTACTCTCATCCAACCAATCGCCCTAGTCTGATGGCTCCCTAGTCTCCCCCTCAATCTTTTTCTCTCTCTCTCCTCTCCACCTTCTCCTCCCCACTCCCTTTTCTTCTCTGATCCCTCTGACCCTACCCCCCCTTTTTGGTCTCTCTCTCTCTCTCTCTCTCACACACACACACACACACACACACACACACACACACCCTCCTGTTTTTTACTTCCTCACATCTCCTTCTTCCTCTTCCTCTTTCGATTTACTGCCTCTTCCTTCATCTCCTCCCTCTCAAATCTCCCCAGACCCCCTCCCCCAGCCTAGCCTCGCCCCCCTACCCCCAGCGCCACTCTCATCACACCAATCGCCCCAGTCTAATCGCTCCCCAGCTCCCCATCGCTCGCTCCCCCGGGACCTCTGTATCGTCTTGTTTTGATTGCCGGCTCGCACAAACAACTCCAGCTAAACAAGTACCGATAAACAAGGTAGGAAGGGAAATGAAGGAATAAGGAAGGAATGGGAAGGAAGTAAGGAAGAGGAAAGAAGGAAATCAGGAAGGGAAGGGAAGGGAATCAGGAAGGGAAGGGAAGGAAATCAGGAAGGGAAGGAAATCAGGAAGGGAAGGGAAGGAAATCAGGAAGGGAAGGGAAGGAAATCAGGAAGGGAAGGAAATCAGGAAGGGAAGGGAAGGAAATCAGGAAGGGAAGGGAAGGGATTGAAGAAGGGAAGGGAAGGAAATAAGGAAGGGAAGGGAAGGAAATAAGGAAGGGAAGGGAAGGAAATAAGGAAGGGAAGGGAGGGAAATAAGGAAGGGAAGGGAAGGAAATAAAGACAAGGACAAACAAGGTAGGAAAGGAAATGATGGAATAAAGAGGAGAGAAGAGATGAACCGATAAACAAAGAGGGAAGAGGAAATGAGGAAATAAAGGAGAGACAGGACCAATAAAGAAGGTAGGAAGGGAAATGAGGAAATAAAGGGAAGAGGGAAGGATCAATAAAAAGGGTGGGAAGAGGAAATGAGGGAATAAAGATGGAAATGAGAGGGGGTTAATAAAGCAGCCAAGGAAGGAAATGTAACAAGACCATTAAAGAAGGTAATAAAGGAAGTGAGGGAATAAAGAGAAGGAAGTAAGAGGGAGTAAAGTAAATAATGGAGGAAGGAAATGGGATAAGCAGGAAGGAATAAATAAAGTGGATCAATAAAAAAGAGCAAGATCAATATGCAATAAAGGAAGAGGGAAAATAAAGACATATTTCTCTGCCTTGCTATCAGTCTACTTCCTCATGCAACATCTTCAAGGAACCTCTCTCTCTTATCCTATGCTATCTATCTATCTATCTATCTATCCATCCATCCATCTATCTATCTGTCAATCCATCCATTCATCCATCCATCTATCTATCTATATATCTATCTATCTATTAATAAAATTTCACCACCATGCATAAAGATTTCGTGGTAGATGCCATTCTATTTGGAGCGCAAATCTAATAATAATAATAATAATAATAATAATAATAAAGTGATGATACTGAATTTCTTATACGTACTTCCCTTCCCTATAAAGTAAATAAATAAATAAATAGTGTCAAAATACTGAAAAAAATAACACGAGAGGTCTACCTAAAGTCGACCAAAATATTCTATCTATCTATTTATCTACCTATCTACCTATCTATAGCCAGACGCCTTAATCCCGTAAAAGGGTGGCCACAAACAAATCGCCTCCATGTCTCCCTGTCCCCTGCCATTACGCTGCCTTCCCCCCAACGCACGCCCGTCTCTCATATACCTCTCCACTCCACCCCTCCGTCTCATCCTCGGTCTTCCCCCTCCCCCTCCACAAAGACAAATCTAAGGCTAATCAAATCACAAAATGTTCTATATAAAAATGTAATTAGCTTCTTAAATACACTTTTCGAAGAACACTTTTGGTCTTGTCTTTAAATTCATCAACGTCAAAAAACAAACATGCAAACACAGATATCAATTCCCCCCCCCAAAAAAAAAAAACATACAGCTGAATGTAAAAAAAAAAAAATAATTATGACTATCTGAACAACACGAACCAAAAACAAAACAAAACAAAAACAAAAACCCTCGAGATATCCACGTTAGCAAGAGGCAATTTCGGTGCCACGGTGCATTTCAGCCCCAAACATCCAATTCGGTTTAGCGCAGCGAGTTCGGTCATTACATTCGGTTTACGGATGGGTTAATGTAGTTAGCTGGGCGTCGTTGGTTGAAAAATACCCTTGTTTTTTTAATTGGGTTGGGTGTAATGGATTCTGGGCCGATTTGGTATGAGGGAGCCGAATGTGCACGATTGGGATGGTGGTGGTGGAGGAGGAACGGGGGTAGTTTTGTGGATGTGTGTGTGTGTGTGTGTGTGTGTGTGTGTGTGTGTGAAATTATATTGATAAACACCTCAACTCGAACCAAAAAATACTCCCCCCTTCTCTCTCTCTCTCTCTCTCCCTCTCTCTCTCTCTCTCTCTCTCTCTCTCTAATTATTCCACTTCCAGGTACTATGTTAGATTAGGGAGGGATTTTACAGGTAAGGAGGGAGGGAGGGAGGAAGGGAAGGAGGGAGGGAGGTAAGGAGGAGGAACAGGTGGGAGGGAGAGATTTTTGAGACAGGGAGGGAGGAAGGAAGGTATGAAAAATTTCGAGAGAGAGAGAGAGAGAGAGAGAGAGAGAGAGAGAGAGAGAGAAATATGATGAGAGACGAAAAAGAACAACTGGGGGAAGAGAAAGGCAGGAGGATAGAGGTAGTGAGAGAGGAGGGAAAGGAGGGAGGAAACAGGTAGAGAGCGAGGAGGGAAAGGAGGGAGGAAACAGGTAGGGAGAGAGGAGGAAACAGGGAGAGATGGAGGGAGAGAGATGGAGGGAGAGAGGGTTGGATCGAGAGCTTTTGAATACTGCACCTGCTCTAATTGGGTTAAGCACTTTACCTGCCCATCAAAGGTGAGGCAAGGCAGGGCTAATGCACAATCCACATCCTTAAAAGTCCCGGGTCAAGCTATTGGGGAGAGTGGGGGGAGTGGGGAGTGGGGAGAAGGGATGGGGAAGGGTAGGAAGTGGGGGGAGAGTGTGGGAGAAGGGAGCGGAGCAGTGGGGAGAAGTGTGAGGAGTGGGGGAAGAAAGGGAAGTGGACGGAGTGAAAGAGAGGGTGAGAGGAGTTGGGGAGCGGAGAGAGGAGTGGGGAGAAGAGGGAAGAAACTTCAATAAAGGATGAAGAGAAGAGTAATTAGTGAGAGAGGAGTGAAGGACGGACTAAGAGAGAAGATGGGGAGAAAGGGGTGGTGAGTGGGGAGGAGGAATGATGAGAGGGGTGCAGTGTAGTGGGGGGATGCTGAGAGGGATGAAGCGTGGTGGAGGAGGGGTGAGAGGGGTGAAGTGTAGCCCAAGAAGTGGGGAAATGATAGTGAAGTGAAATGAAGGTGAGACAGGTGATGATGAGGTGAGGAGAAAGGTGATGATTGATGTGTGAAGGTGAGAGGGATATGAGGTAAAACGGCCGTGAGTGGGAATGGAAGGGAGAGGGGTGAGAGGGAGAGGGAGAGGGGTGAGAGGGAGAAGAGGGAGAGGGGTGAGAGGGGGAGGGGTGAGAAGGAGAGGGGTGAGAGGGAGTGGGGTGAGAGAGAATGAGAGGGGTGAGAGGGAGAGAGGTGAGAAGGAGAGGGGTGAGAAGGAGAGGGGTGAGAGGGAGAGGGATGAGAGGGAGAGGGGAGAGAGGGAGAGGGGAGAGAATAAGAACAAGGCCAAACAGAGCTTAAACAAAAACAATTACCCGCACTCCCCGGAGGTCAAACAAAAACAAATAAAAACAAGGAAATCAAAGCAAGCAATTTCACGAAAAAGAAAAATACCACAAAAGCAAAAAAAAAAATAATAATAATAATGAAAACGCAATCAAAAAAACAGTTACGCATCTTCGGCAAAACAAAAATAAAGAAAATCAAGCAAATCAAAGCAAGTAATAAAAAACAAACAAAAAAAAACAAGATAATAGACAGGTAAAATCAAGCTAAACAAAGACGAGAAGAAAGCTGGAAACAAATAATGATAATAATAATAATAATAATAATAATAATAATAGTAATAATAATAATAATAATGATGATAATAATAATAATGATAATAATAATAATAATCCCGGGTTGTTCCCCCTTGACCAATCCTGCTTTTATTTCTTTATTCAGTAAAAATTATGACTGGAAAAGCAAACTCATGAAGGAGCCAATTTGCTAGTGCACGAAGGAGGGAAGGAAGGGAAGGAGAAGAGGAAGAGGGAAAGAAAGGAGAGGAAGAGGGAAAGAAAGGAGAGGAAGAAAGAAGGGATGGGAGAGAGAAGGAAGGGAAGGAGGAGAGAAGGAAGGGAAGGAGGAGAGAAGGAAGGGAAGGAGGAGAGGAAGAGGGAAAGAAAGGAGGGGAAGAAAGTAGGGATGGATGGGGAAAGGATGAAGGAAGGGGCGAAGGAGAGTAAGAAGGTAGGGATGGAGGAGGAGAGGAAGAAGGAAAGTAAAGGGGGAGGAGAGGAAGTGAGGGATGGAGGAAGACAGGAAGGAGGAAGGGGAGGAGGAAAGACTGAGGAAAGAAAGGGGGAAGAAGAAAAATGGAGGAAAGACGAGACAAGAAGCAGGAGGGGAAAAAGTGTGAGAACAAAATTATGGAAGGAGGAGAGAAAGGTAGAAGAGAAAAGGTAAAGGAAAGAGAAGATAATAAAAAGGTAGAAGAGACTAAAGAAAAGCTTATAAATCTGAACAAAACAATGGACACCTCTGAAAGCCGCACTCGTCCCAACAGCATACACCATCCCAGCACATCACAAAAGGTGTCCTGCGTCTTTGGAAACGGACACATCCCAGATTCACACTACAAGCACCTCAGACGCACCCCAGACACGTTCCACCAATGCCTCCCCACCCCCACCGCCCCAATACCCACCCGCCCCTCAACATCCCCCCTCAAAAAAGAAAAATATTGACGGCCATAAAATTCTACGGTTTCAGCCTGACAGATTTCAACCTTCCACGAACGTAGTGATTCGGTGAGTGAGGGAGTGACACAGTTAGCGACATATAGATCTGACCGCCCTTGGTGCCACAAAAAAAAAAGTTGATAAAAAAATAAACAAATAAAATCAGGGTGAGTAAAAAAAAAAAAAAAACGCACACGAAAACTTCAGACCTTAAAATACCTCAAAAAAAAAAAATAAATAAAAAAAAAAAAAAAGACTGGCTACCTCTAAAAATAAAGTCAGAGTAAATAATGCAGATCAGTAAATATAGGCAGCCCCTCACCCCTCAAAAAAGAAAAAAAAACGAAACAAAAAAAAGCGAGTGAAGGCTCTAAGAAGTGAGACGTATAACCAAGACTCTCCCAAGCGCCTTTCCATTTTCAGACCACAAAATAGTTCGGTCGTACAGGTTACATTCTGGACTAGCCCCGGGTCCCTACGCCCTAAAGAGGATTTCATGGGATAAGGTGTTGCCATTTTGATACTGAAACCTATGCGGGGAAAAACGGAAAAGAAAATTAATAGAACAGAAAATCAAAAAAAAAGATTAATGAAGAGAAAATGAAAGGACAATTAAAAGAGAAAAAAAGCCGAAAAGAAAAAAGGGAAAAAAAAAGCAAAAAAATCGATTAAAAATAAAACAAAAAAAAAACAAAAAAACAAAATAAAGTCAAAAACATCTAAAATTATTAATAAAGAAAATAAAGACTACAAATATTCACCAGTAGGAAAAATTATATACTGAACCAAACCAAAAAACTAAAACATATAAAAAAATAATCTCAAAAACGCCAGGGAAAGAATAAAGACAGATAATAGAAGGAATAAAGAAAAAAAATACCTGCAGTGAAATAGCAGGTTAATAAAATACCAAATGAATAAAGAAATGAGGAAATGAATAAGTAAAATAAAGCACATACACCGAGCCAGAAGGAAAATTAGGCTAAAAAAAATATATAAATTTTTTGATTAAATAATGTGGACTGAAATAGCACACCCCTCCCCCCTCCCCCCAAAAAAAAGGGTGAATAGAGCAAGTTAATAAAAAAAAACTAGAAAAAAAAACAGCTAAATGAAAAAACGCACATCGATAAAACAGACAACTCTCCAGTGCACACAGGCGCACACAAACATACATACATACATTATACACTTACACACGTATACATAGATTATTCTTTTCCTGATTTCTTTACCTCGTTCCTTTCTTTCTCCTCTTTTTGCTCTTTTTCCTCTCTCTGTACTTTCCTATGCAGTCTCTCTCTCTCTCTCTCTCTCTCTCTCTGCCTGCACGAGCCTGGAGGTGATTAGTTAGCGGTGATGAACTAATACAC
Organism: Coenobita brevimanus; assembly: GCF_032717465.1. Taxonomy (NCBI): domain Eukaryota; kingdom Metazoa; phylum Arthropoda; class Malacostraca; order Decapoda; family Coenobitidae; genus Coenobita; species Coenobita brevimanus. Next base: position 1,177,791 of record NC_137038.1, read on the forward strand.
CCATTAGGCCATCCCGGTGTAGTTAGCTGGCCTTTAATTACCCCACGACACGAGACCTCACGGCGCTAATGACTGCACCAAGACCCCGGGGGGCGCGGAGGGGGCGGGGGCTGGAGGGGGGGTTGGGGCTGGAGGGGGGCGGGGAAAAAGGTATGTGCTTGTTAGTTGGTTTCTGCGTGAGGGTTGAAATGGATGGATGGATGGATGGTTGGTTGGTTGGGTGGATGGGTGGGTGGAAGGATGGTTGGATAGGTGGGTGGATGTGTGGGTGGGTGGATGAATAGGTGGGTGGGTGAGTGGGTGGTTGGCTGAATCAATGGTTGGATAGGTGGGTGGATGTGGGTGAGTAGAGAGGATACTGTGGATGGGTGGGTGGATGGGTAGGTGGGTGGGTGGATAGGTGGATGGATGGAAGAATGGATGAATGGATGGATGGATGGAAGGAGGAGATTGGTAGGGAATGACTGGAAATTTTGGTTGGTTTGTCGCTTGCTTGGATGGAGGGTGAGTGTTTGGAGGGAAGTTGACGAGGAAAATAAATGCAGGATGGAATCGAAAAAGCATATATAAACAAATAATAAAAGGAGATGGGATGACTAGGAGAGAAAAGAGGGATGAAGGATGGGAAGAAAGTATGGAAGGGGTTAGTAAGGATAGGATTAGATGGGTGAAGGATGTAGGAGGAGGAAGGATGATGAAGGATGCAAGAGGGATGAGAAGAGGGGATGATGAATGAGATGAAGAAGGGACGGTGGAATGAATTACAAGAATGAGAGAAGAGAAAGGAAAGAAAAGAATGAGGAAGAGAGGGGAGGGACGAGAATGGTGGGGGGTAAGGGAGAGAAGATGGGGATGGGGGAGGGAGGGAAGGGAGGGGAGAAAAACAGTGAAATGATGGAGGAGAAATGATGGAGGGGAAGCGAGAGAATGAGGGGGATGATTAGGGGGAGGGGAGAATGTGTGTGTGTGTGTGTGTGTGTGTGTGTGTGTGTGTGTGTGTGTGTGTGTGTGTGTGTGTGTGTGTGTGTGTGTGTGTGTAAAAGGGTGCACACAGAAAAGAGGCCGGATCTTTCATGAGCTATTGAACAAGGCCTCTGTGTAAAGCAGAGTGAGAGCAGCTCCCCCCCCTCAGTGTGTGTGTGTGTGTGTGTGTGTATGTGTGTGTGTGTGTGTGTGTGTGTGTGTGTGTGTGTGTGTGTGTGTGTGTGTGTGTGTGTGTGTTTATTCTCGATTCCGTCAGACGATGTAATTCAGCTAGAGAGAGAGAGAGAGAGAGAGAGAGAGAGAGAGAGAGAGAGGAGGGAAGGGAAGGGAAGGTGGGAGAAAACCAGCCATAAAGCAAATGAAACTAGTCAACAACAACAATAATAATAATAATAATAATAATAATATCTTAATCATAATAACAGTAGTAGCAGTGCGATCGACTTGGCAGATAAGTTTCACAATACTAAGTGTGTATTCAATATTGTTCACATCCATTTATTCAAAGTCGTATCACCTGATCTTTAATCATAGTTTTAACACCTAGAATTCTTTATTATTTTATTTATTATTTTTACCTGTACGCTCATTATAGGTAACTTCCTGGGTTATATTATTCCTGGTTTATATTATTACCTTTACCTGGGTTTATGTTTACCTCATTAATGTTTATATTATTATCTTTACCTGGATTCATGTTTACCTCATTAATGTTTATATTATTACCTTTACCTGGGTTTGTTTACTTCATTAATGTTTATATTACTACCTTTACCTGGGTTTATGTTTACCTCATTAATGTTTATATTATTACCTTTACCTGGATTAATGTTTACTTCATTAATGTTTATATTATTACCTTTACCTGGATTCATGTTTACCTCATTAATGTTTATATTACTACCTTTACCTGGGTTTGTTTACCTCATTAATGTTTATATTATTACCTTTACCTGGATTCATGTTTACCTCATTAATGTTTATATTATTACCTTTACCTGGGTTTATGTTTACCTCATTAATGTTTATATTATTACCTTTACCTGGACTATCTTTAAAGGTGTAATTTCCTTTCCGGGGGCTTTTTAATGGAGGCGTCATTAACTTGAACGATTATGCAGAAACACTTAAGGGTAATTTGATGTGATTTGCGGCGTAATTACAGGTGTACGGCTTTGACTCATTGGCCTACTTATTATTATTATTATTATTATTATTATTATTATTATTATTATTATCATCATCATCATCATCATCATATCTAAGGGGCCATATAGGAGAAGACAAAACCTGAGAGAGAGAGAGAGAGAGAGAGAGAGAGAGAGAGAGAGAGAGAATAGGGTAAGAAAACTAGAGCTACTGTCTTAAACCCCGTCAAGAAAAAAGACAAGTCACCAGCGAGTTGATCTCCAAGTGATAAAAACAATGGCTCAAGAAACCCTGAAGGCTCTCCCCACACCCACCTCGACCCCCGGCTAGAAAAATGGAGGGAAGAACGAGGCTGGTTGAAAATACATTGGAAGGGAACTAAAAATAGGGAGGGAGGGGGAGAACTGGGGGAGGGGGAGGAGGGAGAGTGGGGGAGAAGAAGGGGGTGGGGTGGAGGAAGAGGAGGAGGAATGAGAGATGGAGGGAGGACGGGAAGAAGAGAAGGAGGGACGAATTGGGATGGGGAAGGAGATAGAGGAAGGGTAGTGAGGAAGAAATTGAGGGAGGAAGAAGGAGGAAGGGAGAAGGGAGGCGAAGGAATGAGAGCTGGTGCAAGGATAGTGAGAAATAGACGAAAGGAGGAGGAGGAGGAGGAAGAAGAGAAAGAGGAGGGGACGGAGGAAGGAAGAGGAGGGAGGAAGGGAGGAGGTGAGAAGGGGGAACAGGGAAAGGACTGATGAATGGAGGATGGGGAGAAAACACGGAGGGAGGAACGGGAGGGGGAGAGAGAGAGATGACGGAAATGAAGAAGGGAGAGGAAGGAATAAGGAAAAAAATAACACAGGCGGAAGAAGGAAAGACTGGAAGAAATTACGTGAAATTTTGCCAGGGAGGAAAGAAAAAGAGGGAGAAATGAAAGGAGAGACGGAAGGAACAAAAGAAAAGGAGAGGAGGAGGAGGAAAGGAGGAGGGAGGGAGGAAGGAAGAAAAGTTGGTTAGGTGTAAAATAGGGCAGGTAAGTTTCCCCCTCCTCCATCTTACCCTCATAAACGATTAAAAACTGAAGGAAGGAAGGAAGGAAGGAAGGAAGGAAAGAAGGAAGGATAATACAAAGTGAAAGAGAGCTAGAGAGAAAAAAGGAAAGGGCAGGCGAAGGAAGGAGTGACAGGGAAAGGAAGCGAAGAAGACACAGGGGCGAGAGAAAGGAGAAAGGAAGGAGGAAGGATGAAAGGAAAAAATAGGGAAGGATGGAGGAAGAAAGACCGGCCAGGTGTAAGACAAGGCAGGTAAACCCTCCCCCCCCACTTCCTCAGTCTTACGCACATAAACGTTGCAACAAAAACGGGGGTGGGGAGGGGAAGGGAGGGGGGGAAATAGGGGAGGGGAGAGGGTAACCGGGGAGGGAAGGGGGTAACCGAGGAGGGTAGGAGAGGGGGGAAAGATCAGACAGAAGGTAGGAGAAAAGATGAAAGCAGGAAGGCGGGGAAGGAGGAGGAGGAAAATAAGACGAAGTGAGAAAGGGAGAAAAAAAACTGAGGAAGGTGGAGAGGGAATGGAGAGAAAAGATGGATGGTAAGAAAGGTGGAAGCAGGGAGGTAAGGAGGGAGGGGGGGATGGGAAGGGGAGGAGAAGATGAAGGAAAGGAGGGAGAAAAAGATCGGAGGATGGTGGGGAAGGAAAGAAAAAAAATCAGACGAATGGAGGGAAGGAAAGGGGGAGAGAAGGAAGGGTAGAGGAAGGAGGGAGGGAAGGAGGAGGAAAAGATTGAGGGAGGGAAGGAAGGATGAAGGTTACTGGAGACAGAACACTCAGGCTCCTATGACTCAATCGCTTGAATAAAATCGCTTGGAGTTAGGTAGAAAAAAATACTAGAGTTACCCCAAACATTCGACTTCAAAAATGGAAGGAAAACAGAATGCATGGAGCAAGAGTAATGAAGAAACAGCAAAGAAAACGCACTTAAAGAGAAGAGAAGAGAAGAGAGGAGAGAAGACAGAAGAGCAACGAAGATTACAAAAATGGGAGATGGAGGGAGAGGATGTGAGGAACAGGAAGGGAAGGAGATTGCAGTGAGAGATGAAAAAGAAAATGAAATAAAAATGGATGCAATTAAGGAAAGAGCAGAGGAGGAACTATGAAAAAATGAGGGATAGAAAAGGTGCTAACAGGAAGAGAAGTGGGTTGCATCATCATCATCATCATCATCATCATCGTCTGCATCACAATCTAATCATAACAATCGCCCTCCTATTAATCATCATCATCATCATCATCATCATCATCATCGTCATCATCATCATACGAGCAAAGAAGAAATCAGAGAAAGGATAAACTATATATGAAGGAGAACTATCACCGGAATACCAATCTACAAAGGTGGAGTGGAAGGGAAGAAGGGAGGGAGGGTGAGAATAACTGATAGGGAGAATAAATAAGGGAGAAAGGGTGAAGAATGAAGAAGAAGGATGGATGCTACTGAGAGGGGAGGAAGGGAGGAAGGAATGAAGAGTGGCAGAAAATAAAGAATGATGAATAATAAAACCATGATAGGCAATAAAGACACACGAAGAGGAGAATGGGTAAATAGGGAGGCGAAAAAAGGTATGAAAAAAAAAAATGAATAAAGAATAAATACAAAATAAATGAAACAAAACTCATTTAATCTTTATCGATCACTCTTTCTACGAGTTGGGAATTATTATTATTATTATTATTATTATTATTATTAGACCATGACTATTCTCACGGTTACTACACTACAACAGGTAATTACAGCCTTAAATGACCACTATATAAAACACCTGTAACAAGGCATACGAGTAAATGAGGCTGGTTAGTGCTTTTTTACGCCCCGCCTAACAACCAGCAATAAAAAAAAAGGGCCTGTGTATTTATTTACCTTTATTCCCTTTATGAACGAATGAATAAAAATAGAAACATGAATATAAATGAAAAAGGTCACTCGCCAATGCATTTCTCTCTCTCTCTCTCTCTCTCCTTTTTTTATTTCTTTTCGTTTTCATATAGTGTTTCAGTCAACTTTTTTTTTTTTCAATTTAGATCCATTTATTTCCTGTATGAGCGAAGAAATATGGAACACGTGCATAAATCTCTCTCTCTCTCTCTCTCTCTCTCTCTCTCTCTCTCTCTCCCCCTTTTTTCATTTCTTTTCGTAATCATTTTACATTGTCTCAATCTCCACATTATTTTTTTTTTTCAGTTTACATCCTCTTATTTCTGAGCGAAGAAATAAGGAACTGGTGCACTATATTTATCATTCACTCTCTCTTTTTTCATATTTTTTCGTTTCCATATTCTAAAGTAATGGGCCAGCCTCCACATTATTAACCTTATTAAATTCAGTTTCGTTTATTTCCTCAATGAGCGAAAAAATAAGGCACTGGCAGAAAGCATTTGTCGCTCAATTTTTTTTTTTTTTTTACTCAAATATTTCACCACATTATCTATATTTTAATTTGGTTTTTTTTTATTATTATTATTTCCTCAAAGACCGAAAAAAAAAAAAAAAATGGGTCAGAAAGAATGCATTTGTCCCTTTTTTTTTTTTTTTTTTTTACATTTGAGACTAAAAAAAATATATATATATATCAAATTATCGATATATTTATTAGAAATTTAGTTTTTTAATTTCCTCAATGAGAGAGAGAGAAAATGTCACCCATGGAATGCATTTATCACTCACTTTTTTAAACATTTAATTTTCAAACTAAAAATTATATATCAAATTATCTATATATTCATTAGATTAAGTTTTTATTTCCTCAAAGAATGAAAAGTAGGTTACTAGCATAAAGCATTTGCGGCTCAGTTTTTTTTACATTTAATTTCAATTCTAAAAAAAATATTATGGATCTGTCTACATGAGTTTTTGTTCAAATTTTCTCAAATGACAAAAACAGGTCACCGTCAGAATCCAGTTAAATATAAGACAATAAAAAAAATATATTATAAACTTATCTATATATTTGTTGCTTTATTTCGTTTTTTTTTAATTCATAAAGCGAAAAACAGGTTACCGGTAGAATCCAATTATCTCTCATTTTTTTACATTTAATTTCCAGACTAAAAAATATACACACATCACAAAATTATCTATATATTTAGTGTTTTATTTCGCTGTTTTGGTTTCCTAGAAAAACGAAAAATTAGGTCACCGGTAAAAGCCAATTGTCGCTTATTTTTTTATTTTTATTTTTTTCAGAGTATTAAATAATTAGATATCATATTATTTATTCATTTACCTTTTTATTTACGTTTATATATATCTTCAGTGAGCGAAGATAAAGGTCACCAGTGGGGTTCATCTGCCTATCATTCTTTCCCATTACCTTTCGTCCTCACCTAAAATCTATCACTAATTATCACTTATTCATTTATTACCTTATTTATTCCCTTATTGAACTAAAGAAGATGAAAAACGCTGGTGGAATGCATCTGTCGCTCACTTTCCATTCTTCTTTATATTTCGCTTTCAAATTCTTGCACACTCACTTTTTTTTCCCTCACTTTTTTCTCTCTTTTTTTCCAGTCTCATTATTTTTTTTCCCTCGTGCAGTAATTAATGAAGGACGGTAGTAATTTACCTCACACGGCATGGAGGGAAAGAGGGGGTAGGGGGGAGGGAAAAAGGGAGGGAAGGAGGGACAGGGAGGGCTGGCGAGGGGGGAAAGAGGGAAGGCTGGAGAGAGGAGGGAAAGAGGGAGGGCTGAACAGAGGAGGGAGAGAGGAAGAGCTGGAGGAGGGGAAGGAAGGAGGAGAGGGAGGGAGAGGGGAGGGAAGGAGGAGGAGGAGGAGAAGAGAGAGTGGAGGGTGAACAGACTGGAGGGGCGGCAGGGAGAGAGGGGGAAGGGGAGGGAGGGAAGTAGGAAGGGTAGAGGAAAGTAGGGAGTACGGAGGAGGGAGTAGGAAACAGGAAGGGAGGGAGGGGAAACACAGTAATGTAAGAAAAACACGGAATATGAGAGAGAGAGAGAGAGAGAGAGAGAGAGAGAGAGAGAGAGAGAGAGAGAGAGAGAGAGAGAGAGAGAGAGAGAGAGAGAAACGGGAAAGAGACAAA
>NC_137038.1:1192500-1200000 GCF_032717465.1 Coenobita brevimanus
TAAAAAAGAGAGACGATTATGTTAGTGTTAAAAAAGTAGAGGTGGTGAAGGGAGGGGGATAGGCCTAATGGAAGGGTTGGAAGGGAGGGAGGAAAGGGGGAGAAGGGAGAGAAAGGGAGGAAAGATGGAGAGGAGAGGAGAGGGTGGAGGAGAGGAAAGGTAGGGAGGAGAAGAGGTGAAGAAAGAAAGAGAGACTAAGGGAGTAAGTGGATGGAGGGCGATGGATGAAAGAAGAAAAGGAGGAAGGGGAGAGAGGAGGGGAGAGAAGAGATGAGGAGAGGAGAGAAGAGATGAAGAGATGAGAGGAGAGAAGAAGAGAGGAGGCACAGAGAGACAGAGAAATAGAAAACGCAGATAGAAAACGGAGTCGCGGTCCCCTTCCCTCACCTCACCTGGAACAATACCTGTCTGATTGGACTTTTTTTTAATAAACAAATGAATCCCCCTGTACTGTTTCCGGGACTGGCCGCCATCTTTATTTGGAGGGGGGGTTATTTTATTTTGTTTCCTTTATTTGATGGGTCTTTACTGCTTTTATTTATTTTTTTTTATATGGAGGTGTTATAAAATTTTCTCAGTTTTTTTTATTTTCTCTTGTTGGTAGTCTGTTTATTTTTCATTCTTATTTTGGTAGTGTATTCTCTCTCTCTCTCTCTCTCTCTCTCTCTCTCTCTCTCCATTCAGCCACTAACCCTCTTCCTCCCTTTCCCTCTTTCAATCCTTCATTTTCTCTCCCTCTCCCTCCCCTTCGTTACCTCTTCTTCCCTCAGTTCTCTCCCCTTCCCTCTCTATTTTTTTCTCTCTCTCACACACTATCGTTCATCCTTCATCCGGTTTTCCTTCTCATCTGTTTTCCTCTTTTCAGCATTTTTCCTTTTTCCTCCTCTCCTTTTTCTTTCTCACACTTTCGTCCATCCTTCATCCTTCTTTCCCTCTCATCAATTTTCCTCTTTACTCATTTTCCCTCCATTTCCCTCTTTCCCCTTTTCCTTTGCTTTTCTCTTGAGTTATTCATCACCTTCCCTTTTCTTCCCTTTTCCTCAGCCTTTTTTTCTTCCCTTACATTTTCCTCAATCTTCTTTTCTTCCCTATCATCTTCCGCCATCTTCTCACCCTCTAATTTCTATCTCTTTCCTCTCCTCTCTTTCCTCCTCTAAATTTATCTTCTTTTCCTCACTTTTATTTTCCTCCTTTTCTCTTTTCCTGCTTTTGTTTTACATTTCTATCCTTCTTTCTTCCTCCTTTCGTTCCTTCTCATTCTTTCTTTTCTTTTCTTTATTTTCTTTCTATTTTCCCTCTCTTACTTTCCCTCGTTTCCTTTGTCCCTCTCTTGTTTTAACTTTATCACACCTCCACCTCCTGTTCCTCCTCCTCCTCCTCCTCCTCTTCCTCCAGTTCCTCCTCCTCAATCTTTTCTTCACAGTTAATCTTCCCCATCGTCCTATTTTTCCTCCCTTCCCCTCAAAAAAAAAAACTTTTCTCCCTTACTTTCAACACACACACACACACACACACACACACACACACACATACACACACACATTAATACAGACTGTTCCATACACATTCACATACAAAAAAAAAACATACAACACAGAAACAGCTCAATGGAAACTTAAATTTTAGACCAATGACAATTAGCCTAAATGAAAGACACCTAAAATTCCATAAAAGTACCAAACCGAAAAAACACGATTCCCAAAAAAACAAAAAGGGTAAAAGAAAACAAAATGTATATCCCCACGTCCTGTGAAAAAGTGGCGAAATCGAAAAAAAAAATAAACCATTAAAAAAACTCGAAAATACCCAAGGCAATATACACACTTTAATATACCTAAAAAATCCCAAAAAATAAATACGCCCATTAATTTTAAGATATATGTAAAAAAGGTAAGAGACATATGGAAGAAAAGAATGACTGGAAAAGGAGAGAATAGTAAAGGACGATGTAGACATAATAATGATGAGGACGATAAAGCAAAGAAGGAAGTGAGATAACAGATAAGGAAGCAGGAAAAAGAACTGAGAAATTAAAGAAGGAAGTAAGAAAATAAAGGAGGAAGTAAGAAAATAAAGGAGCTAGAAATAAGAAAATAAAGCAAGAAAATGAAGAAAAAGTAAGAGAATAAAGGATGTGAGAAAGTGAGAAAATAAAGTAAGAAAATAATGAAGGAAGAAGGGAGGAAATAAAAGAGGAACTGAGATGAAAGAAGAAAGAAATGAGAAAAAATGGAGGAAGTGAGATACAAAGAGAGGAAGACGAGGAAGTGAGATTAAGAAAATACAGGAAAGCGTGAAAATAAAGGAAAAAGACAGAATAAAAGAGGAAGGAGTGAGAGGACGATATATAAGAAACTAAGAGGAGGAAGAGGAAGAAAAGAAATGGCTTCAAAAAGGACAGTTGATAATTAAAAAAAAAAGGAAAAAGGAAAAAAGAGGAGGAAGGAAATGGAAAAAATTAAAGAAGGAAGAGATGAGGAAAAAGCAAAAGGGGAGGAAAGGCTGCACCGAAATGAAAAAAAAAAAAAAAAAATTGAGTAAGAATGGCGAGACGATCAATACAAAATAGGTGGAAATAAAGCCAAAAAAAAAAGGAAACAAAAAAAAATAAAATAGGGAAATGAGATGAAAAAAAAATGAGAAATGAAAAAATGAGAGGAATGAAAAATGACAAAAAATGAGGGGAATGAAAAAATGAAAAAAAAAAAAGAGAATACAAAAATAAAAAAAGAAGGGAATGCAGGAAAAAATGAGGAATGAAAAAAATGATGGGAATGAGAAATGAGAAAAGATGAGGGGAATGAAAAAAAAAAAAGTGAGGGAAATGAAAAACAGAAAAACGAGGGAATGAAGAATGTGAAAAAATGGAGAGACGAAAAAACAAAGAATAAAGGAGAGCAAATAAGCAAAGGAAGAAGAAAGAGGCAATTAATCAGAATATGGAAGAGGCAATGAAGCAAAGATGACGATTAAGAAAGTTAGGAGGAAAGATATGAGGCAGAAGGAAAGAAGGAATAAAGGAGAAGCAAATAAAGGAAGAAGAAACAAGAGGTTATTAATCAAACTTGGAAGAAGTAATGAAGCAAAGATGATGAAGAGGCAGCCAAAGAAAGGAGGAAAGAAATGAGGTGAAAGGAAAGAGAAATAAAACAAAGGAGAAAGACATATTGGAAGAGGGAAGGGAGTGATAAATCAAAGGAAGAAAAGACGCGATAGAAAATAATATAGAAAGGGAGAGATAATGATGCAAAGAATAAAGGGAGGAAGAAGAGTAGATGGGAGGAAGAAGGGTAGAAGGGAGCAAGAAAGGAAGAAGGCAGGAAGAAATGAAGGGAGGAAAAAAGGAAGATGGATGGAAGAAAGGAAGAAGGGTGGAAAAAGGGAGGAAGAAAGGAAGAAAGGAGAAAAAGGGAGAGGAAGGGAGGAAGAAAGGAAGAAGGGAGGGTACAGTAAATAAAAGGGAGGTGGATAATGAAGAGGAGGAAGAAAGGGTGATAAAAGAAGGGGAGATAAAGATGGAAAGAGAGATAAAGATGAAAGGCGAGATAAAGAAGAAATAAAGCTGACAAAGATGATGCAATAAAGTAACTAAGGAGAAAGAAAAAAGGGGCAAAGAAACGGGAGAGAAAGAAAGGAGGAATAGAACACAAGAAGAAATAAAGGAGTAATAAAATAAAGAACGAAGGAAGGAAGGAAGGAAGGAAGGAAGGAGAGAGAGAGAGAGAGAGAGAGAGAGAGAGAGAGAGAGAGAGAGAGAGAGGAAGTAAAAAAAAAAAAAAACACAAGGGTACGAAAAAGAGCAGCATGAGTCATAACGAAAAATAAAACGAAAAATAAATATTAAAAAAAAATATAAAAATCATGTGTACCAGGTATCCATTAACAATATAACCAAAATACAAAAAACACAAAAAAACAATATATAAAAAAATTAGAAAAACAAAAGTAATTACAAAGAGAGTTTCTAATCTCAAACAGCCCAGGGACATGCGACTCTTACCAAAGGACATGTGACTCTTACCTAAGGGACATGTGACTCTTACCTAAGGGACACGTGACTCTTACCTAAGGGACATGTGACTCTTACCTAAGGACATGTGACTCTTACCTAAGGGACATGTGACTCTTACCTAAGGACATGTGACTCTTACCTAAGGGACATGCGACTCTTACCTAATGGACATGTGACTCTTACCTAAGGACATGTGACTCTTACCTAAGGACATGTGACTCTTACCTAAGGACATGTGACTCTTACCTAAGAACATGTGACTCTTACCTAAGGGACATGTGACTCTTACCTAAGGACACGTGACTCTTACCTAAGGGACATGTGACTCTTACCTAAGGGACATGTGACTCTAAAGGGCAAAGAATGTGAGGAAGACGCAATTAAAGGATAAATAAAGAAGAAATAAAGGGTGGATGATAAAGAGGGAAGAATAGAAGTAGAAATCAATAAGGAATACCATATATATTGAATAAATGTTAAAAATAAAAAAATAGAGGAAACAGGATGAAATAAAGGAGAGAGCAAGAGAAAATAAAACAAGGATGAAGGAGAGGTTAAGAAAATAGGGTAATAAAGAGGGAGAGGAATAAAGACGAAAGTAAAGGCGATAAAGAAATAATAAAATGTGATGAAATAAAGGAGGGTAAGAGGAAAGAAAACAAGGATGAAGGAGGGTAAGAAAGAGGGTAATAAAGAGGAAGAGGAAATAAAGGATGGAGCGATAAATAGAAGGATGATAAAAAATAAATAATAAAAAGAACGAATAAGAGAGCAATAAAGGATGATGATGGAGAAAGAATGGATGATTAAAAAAAATGAAGGAATGATAATAAAATATAAGTAATAAAGGAGAAGGAAGAGGCGATGAAACAAAGACTAAAAAGACGAAAAAACAGATGATCGAGGAGGGTAAAGAAAAGGAGTAATAAAGAGGAAGGAAAAAGACAATGTGATAAAAAAAATAAAGACAAAATAAGGTGATAAAATAAAAAATAAAGGAAAAAGAGTGGTTGAGGTGACAAAGAGAGGATGGTGGTATAAAATAAAGGAAGACAGTAAAGAGGAAAGGTAAAGAGGGAGGAGGAAGAAGAGGAGGTGACAAAACATATGATAGAGAGAGGAAAAAGAGTGGTAATAAAGAGGGAAGGAGAGAGAGAGAGAGAGAGAGAGAGAGTAGGGAGTCACAGATAAAAAATATGAAAAATAAAACACAAGGAAATTAAAGAGACAAATTAAAGAAAAAGGAAATAAAAGAAGTGATAAAGGATGAAGAGACTAAGAAAGAGGTGATAAAGAGAGATGAAGATGAATACGTGATAAAGAGGGGGTGAAAAAGAGGGGTGAAAAAGAGGGGGTGAAAGAGAGGGGGTGATAGAGAGGGGATGAAAAAGAGGGGCGATATATAGGGGGTGATAAAGAGGGATGAAGGAGAATAAGTGATAAAGAGGGGGTGGTAAAGAAGGGGTGATAAAGAGGGGGTGATAAAGAGGGGGATGAGAAGAGGGGTCAGAGCTCCCCCGGCGACCCTGATGGCAAATCTTGGTAATGGAGAGAGGGGGGGATGGGGGAGGGGGAAGAAAAAGCTGGGAGAGGGAGAGAGGAGAGAGGGAAAAGGAATGGAGAGAGGAAGAGGGAGGAAGGAAATGGGAGAAGAAGTGGGACAGGGAGAGGAAGAGGAGGGAATGGAGAAAGGGAGGGAGGGAGAGAGAGAGAGAGAGAGAGGAAAATGCTTGGAAAGGGAGAGAAGGGAGAGGGAAGAGGAATGGAGGGAGGAAGGAAGGTGAGGAAGAGGGAGGCAGGGAATGAGCAGCAGAAGACTGACAGAGATGAGGCGGAGGGAGGGAAAGAGGAGAGAAGAGGGAGGAAAAGGCTGGAACGGAGAGGGAATGGAGGTGGGAGGAGAGAGTGGAAAGAGAGGGAGGGATGGAGGAGGAGGAAGAAAGAGTGGAGAGGAAAGGATGAGGAAAGAGAAGGGAGAAGGGATAAATGATGGAGATGAGTGGAGGGGAGAGAGGGAGAGATGGAGGGAATGGAGGGTGGAGAGGGGAGGGAATGGAGGGAGGAGAGGGGAGGGAATTAAGAGAGGGAGAAGAGGGGGAAAGAGGAGGGAGAGGAGGAGGGAAGGAAGAGAGGTTCTGTGGGGAAAGGAGATGAAAAAGTTGGGAGAGGAATGCGTGCGAAAGACTGGAGAACGAGATGAGTTAGAGGGGAGAATATAAAGAGTATGGAGGAGGAGGAGGAGGAGGAGGAGGAGGAGGAGGAGGAGGAGGAGAAGGAGGAGGAGGAGGGAGGAGGAGGAGGAGGGAATGGAGAGAGGGAGGAAAAGGCCAAGGGAGAAAGGAGATTGAAAGAATGGAGGAAGAGAGGGGGAAGATTGGAGGAAGAGAAGACAGAGAATGGAGGAAGATAGAGAGGGAGGAATGGAGGAAGAGCAGGGATGGAAGGGAGGAGGAGAAGGGTGAAAAAGGGAGCTATAGAGGGAGAAGATTTAGGGAGAGAGTCGAGGAGGAAGAAGGAAGGGAGACTGAGAGGAGGGAAGAAAAAGCTGTGACAGAAGGAAGGGAGAGAGAGAAATGAAGGAGGAGAGGGAGAACAGGAGAAGGGGGATGGAGGGAAGAGAGAAGTGGGGAGAGGAGAGGGGAGAACGAAGGGAGGGGGAGAGAGAGAGAGAGAGAGAGAGAGAGGAGAGATTAGAGAGGACAGTGGAAAGGGGAAGTACGAGCTATGAAGAGATTACGACGAAAAAAAAAAGTTTAAAAAGAAGAAAATAAAAACAAAGTTGAAAAAAAAAAAACAGGAAATAAAAAGCAATACAAAAAAATGAAAAAAAAAAAATATTGAAGAGAAAATAAAAAATAAAAAAAAAACCTGAGAAAATAAAATACAATAAAGAAAATTAAAGACAAATCAGAGGGAGAAATAAAATGAGAAAAACACAAAGCAAAAAGACAAAACGGTAATCGAAAAAATATGTAAAACGAAAAGGAAAAAAAAAATCATTAGGAAAAAATCAGGAAAAAAACGGAATACTAAGAAAAAGGAAAAGAAACCAAAGCAGGAGAAATGGGGGGGAAAAAAAGGGGGAAAAATAGAACTGAAAACGAAAAATAAAAAAAACAGAAACCCAGAAAACTAATAAAAATATACATAAAAAAAAAGGAAAAACAGGAAAAAAATACAAGGAAAAAACCAAAAAAAAAAAAGAAAAAAGAATATATGGAAAAAAAATACAAAGGAGAGGGAAGGGAAGGAGAGGGGGAAACAGAAGGAAATATTGAGGGGAAGGGGCACTGCGAAGGGAGGGGAAGGGAGGAGAGGGGAGGAGAAGGGAGGAGAGGGGAGGGTAGAGAGAGAGATGGGGGAACAAGAGGCAGGTAAAGGAGGTAAGAAAATTGTATGGGAGAGGAAGAGGGGAGGGGGAGGGGGAAGAGGGAGGGGAGGGATGAGGGGAAAATGGATATTGGACGGTGTTGAGGGAGGGGCGTGGG
>NC_137038.1:1215000-1247500 GCF_032717465.1 Coenobita brevimanus
AGTGTATCATAAACAAGGAAATAAATAAATAAATGACCCCGAACACCCTGCCTCACCCTGTCACCTCCCTGCCTCACCCTGTCACCTCTCTACCTCACCCTATCACCTCCTTGCCTCACCCTGCCAGCTCCCTGCCTCACCCTGCCACCCCCCTGCCTCACCCTGTCACCCTGCCTCACCCTGTCACCTCCCTGCCTCACCCTGCCTCACTCCCTCTGCGCAAATAATACAGGAGAAAGACAAGGTGAACTGTCATCTCCTCTGTCTATTATATGAAGGAGTGTATCTGCCTGAGGGAGGGAAGGAAGGAAGGAAGGAAGGAAGGAAGGAAGGAAGGAAGGATGGAAGGAAGGAAGGAAGGCAGGAAGGAAAGATGGAAGGAAGGAAGGAAGGAAGGAAGGAAAGCTGTTTGTCAGAGAATAGGCACTAACTAACATAACTATTCTTCCTATCCTCATTTCCCTCCCATCCCCAGCCCTCATCCTCCCTCCCCACTTTCCCATCTCCCTCCCTTTACCCTTCCTCCCTCCCTTTTCCTCCACTTGGCGTCAATGAGAGGGAGGGAGGGAGGGAGAGAGAGAGGGAGGGAAGGAGGGACAAAGGGAATGAAATGGATATGATCAGAGAGAAGGATAGTTAGCATAGGTGATTGGGCGAGGGTTGGAGAGAAGGAGGGATGGAGAGAAGGAAGGATGGAGGGAGGGAAGGAAGGATGGAGGGAAAGAAGGAGAGAGAAGGAATGATGGAGGAAGAAAGGGAAGGAGAGAAAGAGGGAGGTGTACATGTGGTGAGAAAGAGAGAGGAAAATATATATATAGAAGAGGAGTGAAGAAAGTTACAAGTAGGAGGGGGAGGAGGAGGAAGAGGAAGAGGAAGAGGAGGAGGAGGAGGAGGAGGAGGACAAGAAAAAACAACAATTATTTAGAAGAGAGAAAGAGAGATGACAGAGAGAAAGGAGGGGAGGAGAGGGAAGAAATATTAATGAAGAGAAAGTCTAGTATAGAAAGAAGAGAAATAAAGAAAATAAAAAAAAATGAAAGCAGAAGATAAAGAAGAGAAGCAGGAGGAGGGGGAGTGGCAATAAAGAAGAGAGAAAGAGAGAGAAGAGGAGAGGGAAGAGGAAGGAGGGAAGAACGGAGATATGGAGGAAAGAGAGAGGCAATTAAAGACAGAGTAATAACAGGAGGGAGAGAGACAAAGAAAGGGAGAATAAATGGTCTGAAGGAAGGAAGGAAGGAAGAAGGGAGGACAGAGGAAGAGGTGGTGAAAGGAGAATGAGAGGAGGGAGAGAAAATGAAAGAGGGAGGAAGGGTGACAGAACGAAAATAAGAAGGTGAACAGGTAGGAAAAGAGAAAAAGATGAGACGAACAGAAAGAAAGAAAGAAAGAAAGAAAAAACGGATGAGGTGTGAGAAAGGAGAGAAATGGGAAAAGAAGGAAGAGGAGAAAGGACGAGCAAGAAGAGAAGGAAGAGAGAGAGAAAAAGAGAGAAGGTAGGGTTGGACAATGGAAAAGGAAGAAAAGGAGAGAGAAGAAAGAAGGAAGAAAAAAAAGAATGAAGGATGCACTTCCACATCGCCTTCCACATTCATTTCCACTTCCACAATCACTTTCACATTTACTCACTTCTTCATTCAAGCCCATACTCACTTCCACATCCACATTCAATTCCACCTTCACTTCCACTTCCACATTCACTTCCACATTCACCTCCACATTCACTTCCACACTAATTTCCACCTTCACTTCCACATTCACACTCACATTCACATCCACATTCATTTCCACATTCACTTCCACATTCATACTCAGTCACTGCCACATTCACTTCCACACTCATTTCCACATTCACTTCCACATTCACTTCCACATGCATTTTCAGTGGATGGTTTGATGTATCATAAACAGAAAATGAATAACAAGGCGAGATATCATGTAAATCAGCATTGAGGGAGGGAGGGAGGGAGGAAGGAAGGAAGGAAGGAAGGAAGGAAGGGAGTGAGGGAGAGAGGAAAGTGAGGGAAAGAGAGGGGAAGAGGTTGGTGGAGAGGGGAGGGGAGGGGAAAGGTGAGAGGGGAATGGTTGGAGGGGAGGGAAGGGGAGGAAAGGGGAATGGGTGGAAGTTGGAGGTGAGGTGAAGAAGGGAGGGGGGGAGGGAAGCTGGCAGGCAAGGAAGGAAGGAAATGAAAAGAGAGGGAAGGTGGAGAAGGAGAGAGAGACGTGAAGATAGTGGGGAGAGAGGTGGGGGAGGGGAGGGAAATGAGGGAGGGAAGGGAAATGAAAGAAAATGAAGGAAAGACGGGAACTACAAGAAGGAAATGAAACCGGGAAATAACAGAGGAAAAAAAAAGTGAAGGGAGGTGATTAAGAGAGGGAGGTTTAGTGCAAATGAGAGAGAGAGAGAGAGAGAGAGAGAGAGAGAGAGGGAGAGAGAAAACGAACAGAAATGAGAAATCGAAAAAAACTGAAAATGTTACGATAAATTATGGAATTCTGACCAACATCACTGACAAACAAAAACCTTCCTAATCTTAACAATCATCAAATATCGTTCAGTTTCCATATTTTTTCATTCAGCGTTTCATATTTTTTCATTCAGTTTTTCATATCTTTTTGCTCCGATCGTGAGGGCAAAAATATACACTCTTTCTCATACAGGATTTATAACCAAGAGTGTATTAATCAAGGTGTGTGACTGAAATCAGGTGAGGAAGAGGAAGTGTGTGAGTGAGGTGTGTGTGTGAGAGAGAGTAGAGCTAGCTTTAAGTGTATGTACTCCTCATCTCCACTCAGAGCGAGGCTGTGTGTGTGTGTGTGTGTGTGTGTGTGTGTGTGTGTGTGTGTGTGTGTGTGTGTGTGTGTGTGTGCGCTGCATCTGTACAGAGAGGCTTCTCTGCGTGTGTGTATAATGTATGTTTATGTAAATCAAAGTGTCGTGATTCGCCCGCGCACACACACACACACACACACACACACACACACACACACACACACACACACACATTCTTAGTCACCAGTTTTTAACATTGTGTAGCCTAACATCTTTTCGTTCTCCTTTGTTTCTTCTTATTTTACTTTATCTTTAATTCATTTTTCACCAACAATCCTTTTCGTCCTCTTCTTCCATGATATTATTCTTTTTCTTCTTCTAAGGCTCTCCTCCTCCTCCTCTTCCTCCTCCTCATCATCATCATCTTCACTACCACCTGCACCACCACCACCACCACCACCATATTGACACCTAAAGCATTTCACTTTTCCCCAAACTATATTTAATACATACCTAACACCCCCTACCCCTGGCCAAATGCACGCCTCCTGGACAAATGGTTCTGTCCTGTCTGGCCAAAATTCTCGCTATGAGTAATTGAACCGAACTGGACATTATTACAAAATTTGGGGAGTCTCGCCTTTCAAAATTACGAGGGAGCGGGGAAATAACATACGTCGCTCGCAAATACCCCCGTTGCACGCAGGAATTACGGGATCTATTGTGCAATGTAGGTTTTGCGATACGTCATCTATCACGTGTTGCAAAAGACCATTACATTGCAAAATACTGTACATATATTTCATACCTTATTCATTCAGCATTATACACTTCTGCAATGCCGTCTATTATCTATTGCAAAAGATGTAGCCAGAATTAAAAAAACAAGTGTAGCCAGAATAAAAACAATATAGCCAGAATAAGAAAACAGCCAGATAATAAAAACAATGTCACTTAAAATCAAAACAATACACTCAGGCTAAAAACAAATTGCAAAATATGACCCAAAAAAAAAAAAAAAAAAGTGTCTCTAAAATAAAAACAATATAGCCAGAATAAGAAAACAGACAGAGGTCACTAAAAATCAAAACAATAAATTCAGGATAAAAACAATGCATTCAGTAAAGATTAAAAACAACTTTCGCATGATCATGGCCTTAAAACGATGAATAAAGAAATAAAAACCCTTCAGCATACTAGTAAAGGGATGAAATTGCCAATGTGAGTGTGATCTGGGTATTGAGTGACGTGGGGGGTTGAGGGGGACGTGGGGGGTTGAGAGGGGGACGTGGGGGGTTGAGAGGGGGACGTGGGGGGTTGAGAGGGGGACGTGGGGGTTGAGGGGGACGTGGGGGGTTGAGGGGGACGTGGGGAGTTGAGAGGGACGTGGGGGGTTGACGGGGACGACGTGGGGGTTGAGGGGGACGTGGGGAGTTGAGAGGGACGTGGGGGGTTGACGGGGACGTGGAGAGTTGAGGGGGACGTGGAGAGTTGAGGGGGACGTGGGGGTTGAGAGGGACGTGGGGGGTTGACGGGGACGTGGGGGGTTGACGGGGACGTGGGGGTTGACGGGGACGTGGGGGTTGAGGGGGAAGTGAGGTTTGAGGGCGACATGGGGGGTTGAGGGAGACGTGAGGGGATGAGGTTGGGTGGAGGTCGTGAGGTTGGGTGGAGGTCGTGAGGTTGAAAGGTGAGGTTGTGAGGTGAAACGTAAGGTATAAAGTACTATATAATACTTCCTGTCATTCGTACTGAACCGGAAATGAATAATTAGGTGGGAACGAGGTATGAATGATGAATAATACAGGTGTGAATGATGAGGTATGAAAGGAGGCATGAGGTATGAAGAATGAAGGAGTGAGTGATGAATGAAGGGGTGTGAGAAAGGTGGGAGGAATAAGCAGTGACGATGTGAATGATGGGAATGAATGGTGATCGATGAATGATGAGGTGTGAATGAAGACAGACAGACAGATAGACATTTACAGATAGATACAGATAGGTAAACAGATAGATAGCTAGATAGGCATACTGACAGGCATATATAGACAAGAAAGCAGGGGGAAAGACAGATCGATAGAAATGAACTGACAGACACAGATATAGATAAATAGATAGACAGACAGATAGATAAATAGGTAGATAGATATAATTATAAGGTATGAATGCTTTAATGCTCCGTCCACAATTATTATTTCTCTCGCTAGTAATGCCATTAATCATGTGCTCTCGCCTGGCTCAACTCTCTCTCTCTCTCTCTCTCTCTCTCTCTCCATCTTTACTTTTCCATTCTCATTTCTTCCCCACTTCCTTTCATTCCTCTCTCCATCATTTCTCTTCTCCCTCCCTCTCTCCCCTCCCCCCTTTCTCCCTCCCTCCCTCCCTCACCACCATCTCGTTAACATAATTTCCCAATCCTTCCCTCTGTTTCATTCATCCATCATTCTCTTTCTCTCTCTCTCTCTCTCTCCTTTCTACTCCCAATTCTCCTTTGCTCCCACCTGAATCCCAGTCCCACCCCCCCTTTACCTCTCTATCTCTCTATCTATCTATTTACCTTCTCTCCATTCCTTCCTTTCCCTATCTTTGTTTTTCTCTCTCCCTCCCTCTCTCTCTTTCCTCTCTTGTCTTCTCTCCCTCTCTCTCTCCCTTTCCTCCCTTGTCTTCTCTCTTTCCCTCCTTCCTTCCCACTCTCATTCTCTCCCTCCCTCCCTGCCTCTCTCCTTCCCTCCCTCCTTCTCACCCTCTTTCTCTCCCTCACTCCCTCTCTTTCCTCCCTTCTCTCCCTCCCTCCTCTCCCTCCATCTTTATTCATTATGCCCTCCACACCTTCCCCCCCTCCCCCCCACCTGTCCCTCCCAGACCTTCTCCCTCGTTTTTCACTGTTTTACGCCTCCCTTGCTCTCTCTCTCTCTCTCTCTCTCTCTCTCTCTCTCTCTCTCTCTCTCTCTCTCTCTCTCCACTTCCTTCCTCATCTTCCTCCTCCTCTCACTCCTTGTTCAATCCCTTCCGCATCCCACTCCCATTCCTCTCTCTCTCTCTCTCTCTCTCTCTCTCTCTCTCTCTCTCTCTCATCACCACATCATTAATTACACCTCCATTCTCGAGCTTGGAATAGAGTATAGCTATTATAATTTCCACGATTTATACATTTATACATCATACACAGAAAATACAGCAAAATGTATATAATAAATCTTTTCTTCATTCATACACATAGAGATATACATACATACATACACATCAGAACACACATATACATACATACATATATATATACACCAGAACATATATATACACACATATACCTACATATACACCAGAACACACACATGCATTCATACATACATATACATACATACAGAAATATACATCAGAATATGCATAGATTTATTTTTTAGTGATTAACACATGAGAAAAGCGTTGGTAAATATATATGAATAATTATGGAAAAATGTATATGGTTTCAAAAACGTATTTTGACTTTTTTCTCTCCCTATTATCCATCCATCCATCTATCCAAACAGCCAAGCGAAGTCAAGCAAAAAAAAACGAGCGAAGGGAATAGCGAAAATCTCATATCAAAAGCACAGACGAAGGAATGAGAAAAAACGATGATTGAAAATGGAAAAAAACGAAAAGAAATGAAAATACCTGAGTGAGTACAGAGGAAGGAAGGAAGGAAGAAGGTTAATTGATAAGAGATAAGGTGAGAGAGGCTGTGTGTGTGTGTGTGTGTGTGTGTGTGTGTGTGTGTGTGTGTGTGTGTGTGTGTGTGTGTGTGTGTGTGATAAGAGGAAAAAGGTGGAAGCCGTGTGAATTTGTGTGTGTGTGTGTGTGTGTGTGTGTGTGTGTGTGTGTGTGTGTGTGTGTGTGTGTGTGTGTGTACGTATATGCTACAGCCTGAATATATATTTTTCTGAAAACCTGCGAAGGGTGCGACCATGTGTACGTGCAGGGACGTGTGTACGGATATCCATGTACACCTCTCTCTCTCTCTCTCTCTCTCTCTCTCTCTCTCTCTCTCTCTCTCTCACACACACACACACACACACACATTTACTGAAAATTTCTTACCCCCACCAAATCCCATTATATTTTTTCCCGTTTCAATTTACTTCTTACTTCTTACCTGTTCCGCCTTCAATATTATTTATCTTTTTTATTAATTTATTTCGTTTCCTTGTCACTTTGAGCGATGCAAAATTGTTATCTTAATCTATCATCATCATTATCATCATCATCATTATCATCATCATCATTATCATCATCATCATCGTGTGTGTGTGTGTGTGTGTGTGTGTGTGTGTGTGTGTAACAGGATATCCACTCTTGCCTCACTGCTAAGATCGCTCTAGGCTCACAGAAGATGTGTTAAGGTAGAACTGATGAGAGGAAAGAGAGGAGGGGGGGAAAGACAGGAGGGGAGAAAAGAGAAGAGAGGAGACTAGAGAAGAGGGGAGACTAGAGAAGAGGGGAGAAGAGAAAGAGAGGAGGGGAGACTGGAGAGGAGGGGGAGATGAGAGGTGGAGAGAAAGGAGGAGGGCAGAAAAGAGAGGAAGAGGAAAGGAGAGAAGAGGAGTTGAGAAGAGGTTAGGAGACAGGAGACGAGAGAAAAGAGAGAAGAGAGGAGAAATAAGAAAATGAGATGAGATAAGAAATGAGATGAGAAAAAGAGATGAGTGTACAAGAGAGAAAAGATGAGGAGAGGAAGAGGAGAGGGAAGTGAAGAAGATAAAGAGGAGAAAGGAGAGAAGTAGTGAGAGGAGTGGAGAGAAGAGGAGAGAATGAAGGGAAGTGTAGGGAAGGAAAGTGTGTGAAACTGAGAGAGAGAGAGAGAGAGAGAGAGAGAGAGAGAGAGAGAGAGAGAGAGAGGCGAGGCGAATTAACACTGATTTTCTGATCTTGTCTATTCATTCTTTCTTTTCTCCTAAACTCAAATCTCATCCTTCTATTCTCACCTCACACACACACACACACACACACACACACACACACACACACACGCACACACCTATATATTTTTCCATTTTTTTTCTTTTTTTCCATTCCCAGGACGAACGGGGCTTCATTAACCATTTTACGCAATTACGATCTGCCTAGTTTTTTTTTTTTCCAGGATGCCCAGACACTCTCAGATTTACTGCTAATTAAATCTTGATCTATGTTCAGTGTTGGGGAGGGGGAGGGGAGGGAGGGGGGAGGGTGGGAGGGGGGAGGGAGGGGAGGGGGAGGAGGAAGGGGAGGGGGAGGGGGAGGAGGAAGAGGAGGGGGAGGTGATGAGAGGAGCGGAGGAGGGAAAGAGGGAAAGGTAAAGGAAGCGTGAGAAAAAGAGGGGGAAGAGGTGGGGGAGGGGAGCAGAGGAGAGAGGAGAGGTGATGAGAGGAGAGGAGGGAGGAAAGAGAGAAGGAGGGCAGGGAAGAAAGGGAGGTGAGGAGAGGAGACGGGAGGCGAGGAAAAGGGAAGAAGGAAGAGAAGGGGAAGAAGGAAGGGAAGGGGAAGAAGAAAGGGAAGGGGAAGCATGAGAGAAAGAGGAAAGAGGGGAGAGGGGGAGGGGGAGGAGAGGAGGGAAAGGGAGGATGGGAGGATGAAGGATGAAGGAAATGGAGGAAGGTGGATTGAGAGGGAGGAATGAAGAAATTTAAGGAGGTTGTGAGAGAGGTGGGCGACAGGGAACGGTGGGAGGGGGAGGCGAGGGAGGAGAGGGAGAGGGGAGAGGGAGGGGGAGGCGAGGGAGGAGAGGATGAGGGTAGAGGGAGGGGGAGGCGAGGGAGGAGAGGGAGAGGGGAGAGGGAGGGGGAGGCGAGGGAGGAGAGGATGAGGGTAGAGAGAGGGGGGAGGCGAGGGAGGAGAGGGGGAAGGGAGAGGGGAAAATGGTGAGAAACAGAGAGGGAGGCGTGGAGAAGATAATGGAGGGGTAGAACAGGGGGAGAGAGGGAGAGTTGGGGGGAGAGACGGGGGTAGAGAGGGGGAGAGGGGAAGCTATGGATGATAACTTTGGAGGGAGGGAGGAGAAAGAATGAAGGGAAGGGAGGGAGGAGAGAGAATGAAGGGATGGGAGAGAGGAGAGAGAATGAAGGGATGGGAGGGAGGAAAGTGACGGAGAGAAGCACACAGGGAGAGAGAAAAAACAGAAGGGAGATATAATAAGAAAGGGAGAGAGGGAAAGAATGAGAAGAGAAGCGGGAGGGGAAAAAAGGGAGAGAGAGGGAGAGAGAGAGAGAGAGGAGAGAGAGAGAGGGGGGGGGAAGATAGGAAGGGAAATTAATATATATGGAAAATGAGGAAAGAAGAAAAAAGATGAGGTCAAAATGATGTTAATTAGGTGGTAATGATGAGAAAGAAAATGAAGATGCCTGGGTACATTGAGGGAGGGAGGGAGGGAGGGGAGGGGAGGGGAGGGGAGGGAGGGGGGAAGGGAGGGAAGAGTAAGGGGGTAATGAAAAAACAAAAACAATGAGGGAGGAATGCAAGGGAGGGGAAGCGCTAATAGTTCACACACACACACACACACACACACACACACACACACACACGAAGATAGACAGTGATAGACAAGACAGACTGCATTACGAAACAAAACAAAAAAAAAAACTAAAGCAACGAAACAAAATGAAACAAAATGAAACACATATTAATGAAAAGAGAAGGACTTAGAAAATAAAAAAAAAACTTTATAAATTCCAGAAAGACAAAAACTAGAGAAACGAACGAAACTCAATGAAACTCTGGCCTACACTACAGTCAGATCGATCGCTACACATAATATAGATAGATAGATAGATAGATAGACAGATAGATGAATGAAACAGTAACTCATTTGATAGATGGTATTGTCTACTGCTGAAATGGAAAATGATGCACACACACACACACACACACACACACAACCCCCCCACCCCCACACACACAACCCCCATCCCCCTACACACACAAAACTCCATTACCACCCCATTCACGTCTAAAAACAGAGCCCGGTTGAACCCAAATGGAACCCAATCGAACCCCAGGGGCACCTCATAGCGTGCATACCCCCGGCCCCCCCAGCTCAAATCGGCCCTCCTTTGTTCCGCAACTCCCTTCCATGAATGATTTATCCCGAAACGTTTGAATCACATTAGAGTCCCGTTTGGGTTTCGAGAACTGCCCGAATTTGGATGGGTTTTTGCATAAATCCATTGACAATTGGATTTTTTTTTTTTTTTTTAGTTCTCCCCCTTTTTCCTCCTCGATTTTCCTTTTTTTTTTTTTAGTTCCCCCATTTTTCCCCCCCCGATTTTTTTTTTTTTAGTTCCCCCATTTTCCCCCCCCCCGATTTTTTTTTTTTTTAGTTCCCCATTTTTTCCCTCCCCCATTTTTTTTTTTAGTTCCCCCATTTCCCCCCCCCCGATTTTTTTTTTTTGTTCCCCCATTTTTTCCCTCCCCGATTTTTTTTTTTAGTTCCCCCATTTTTTCCCTCCCCCATTTTTTTTTAGTTCCCCCATTTTTTCCCTCCCCCATTTTTTCCCCCATTTTTTTTTTTTTAGTTCCCCCATTTTTTCCCTCCCCCATTTTTTTTCCCATTTTTTTTTTTAGTTCCCCATTTTTTCCCTCCCCCATTTTTTTTTTTAGTTCCCCCATTTTTTCCCTCCCCCATTTTTTTCCTTTTTTTTTTTTAGTTCCCCCATTTTTTCCCTCCCCCATTTTTTCCCCTTTTTTTTTGTTCCCCCATTTTTTTCCCATTTTTTTTTAAGTTCCCCCATTTTTTCCCTCCCTGATTTTTTTTTTTTTTTTAGTTCCGCCCTTTTTTTCCCTCCATGATTTTTTTTTTTATTTTTTTTTAGTTTCCCTCATTGTGGGAACTCCATTATTTTTTTTTTTTTTTTTTTTTAGTTCTCCCCCTTTTTTTTTCCCTCCCCCCCACTGTCGAATTCGATTTTTTTTTTATTTTTATTTATTTTTTTTTTCACTTTCCCCCTGATATTACCATGGATTTTTTTCTTGTACTTCAGCGTCCATTATATATATATATATATTTTTTTTCAAATTCCCTATACCCTGTACAACGAATTTTTTTTTTTTTTTTTTTTTTTACTTCCCCCCCTCTCAAAATATCATGATTTTTTTTTTTTATCCTGGTGCCCTTTAGATTTTTTTTTTTTTTTTATAACTTTTCCGATCTCTGTACTTATCTGGATTTTTTTTTTTTTTTTTTACCTTGGCCTCCATTAATTTTTTTTTTCACTTTCCCCTCTGTAGTACTATGGATTTTTTTCCCTTGTCTCCATTGACTTTTTTTTTTTCATCTTTTTCCCTCTCTGTATAATTATGGATTTTTCGTATTTTATTATATTCTTTTTTTTCCACTTTGGTAAGATTTTCGATTTTTTTTTCACTTATTTACCTCTGGCTCCAATTTGATGTATTCTCTCTCTCTCTCTCTCTCTCTCTCTCTCTCTCTCTCTCTCTCTCTCTGGCCTCCCTTGCATTTTTCAGAGGGGGGGGGAATTTTGAGTTTTTATTTTTTAATGTTCATACCTTTTTTCTTTTTTGGTCTCATCTTGGTTAAATAAATTCTTGCTTTATTTATGCTTTTTTCTAATTATTTTTATTATTTTCCCTTCTTTATTTCTTAAGTCCGTTCAGTTTCCGCCTTATTTTAAATCTTTACTTCGTACCTTAAAATTCTTCTGTTTTATCGCTATTTGTCATTTTCACTCATTAATATTTCTAAAACATTTTCAATAATTCTACTGATAAAGCAAATTAAAAAAAAAAAAAGCACACGTCTGATTACTAAAGAAAATCTTAAAAATTAACAATAAAACTAAAAATAACTGAAACTCCCAATAGCTCGAGATAGATAGATAGATAGATAGATAGATAGATAGAGATAGATAGATAGATAGAGAGAGAGAGAGAAACACCAATTATTTCACCCAATATACACCAAAACAGAAATTCCCAAACTCGCCCAGGTAAATTAATGTATCAATTCCAAGTTCTTCCCGGCCCGTCCAGGTGTTTAATACCTCTATCAAAAGGGGTTATTGAGGCAGGTGTATCAGGGTAATAAGGGGGATTAGGGACTGGGGATTAGGGATAAGGGGGATTAGGAATGATAAAAGACTGAGCAAAGTGTAAGGTGTTGTTATTCCTATCAAATGTGGGTTATAAAGACAGGTGTATCAAGGTAATGAGGGGATTAGGGGATTAGGGATAAGGATGTAAGGAAACCACCTCCACTACCACAACTACCACCACCACAACTACCACCACTACCACCACACCTCGTCTATTACCATTGGGTATCACTTGAGAGGCGCTTCTTTTCCATTCCCTTGCTCGGTCCTAAACTCTTCTTCATTTTCCTCCCCAATTCACTAAACGCTCTCTCTCTCTCTCTCTCTCTCTCCTTACTTCCATCATCGTCCCCCTCCCTCTCCCTCTCCCTTCCTTTCCCTGTCACACTATTTTCCCATCGTCTGTGCTCCCTCCTTCTCCTACCCTTCCTTCACACCTCTCCCTCTCCTTCCCTCCTTCTCTCCCTCCTACTCTTCCTCCTTCCCTCCTTCTCTCCCTCCCTCCTTCCCTCCCCACTACACATCAACAGTTCGTCTCATCCTGACAAGTTTCCGAATTGAACGAGAAGAATTGTTTCCTTCATGATGGATCTCTCTCTCTCTCTCTCTCTCTCTCTCTCTCTCTCTCTCTCTCTCTCTCTCTCTCTCACCAGTGCTCCCTTGCTCTTTTTCTTCCTCTTCTTCTTCCTCCTCCTCCTCCTCCTCCTCCTCTTCCTTCTTCTCTTGTAACCAGATTCGTTCCTTTCCTTCCTCTCTTTTCCTCATTTGCACATTTTCCTGCTTTCATATATTCTCCCATTCCTTTCTACATTGTTAAAAAAAAATATTTCTTCCCATTCTTCAATTATTCCTTATTCTTCTTCCTTGTTCCTTCCTTTCTCTGTTTTTGCTCTTTTCCTTGACTCTCTCTCTCTCTCTCTCTCTCTCTCTCTCTCTCTCTCATTCCGATCCCCTCCATCTCATTTTATCTGATGCTTATTCGCTCCCATTCTCTCTCCTTCTCTCCCTCGCTCCATCATCCTCCATCTGCCCGACCATCTATTTCTGGATCTATCTCCTCAAGTGCTCTCTCTCTCTCTCTCTCTCTCTCTCTCTCTCTCTCTCTCTCTTTCTACCTGTTTACCTATCTACCTGGCTGTCTTACTACCTCATTCTGTCATTCTCTCTCTCTCTCTCTCTCTCTCTCTCTCTCTCTCTCTCTCGTCCGTGTGACAGGTGACAGAATACACCTATAAAGAAAACCTACCTGTCCTTCTGAATGATTGATCCCTCTCTCTCTCTCTCCCTCCCCCTCTCTCTCTCTCTCTCTCTCTCTCTCTCTCTCTCTCTCTCTCCTGAGAGAGAGAGAGAGAGAGAGAGAGAGAGAGGCGAGGGAAGGTGAGAATTGGGAAAGGTGAGGGGAATGCAATTAATTACAAACCCTCTTATTTTCCCCTCTCTCATACACTCCCCTCTTCTCTGCCTCTATATGTCTCCACCTCCCCTCACCCACACCCCTCTCTTCCCTCTCCCCCTCTCCCCTCACATCCCTCTCCTCTCCTAACCCTTTCCTCCCTCCCTCTTACCTTTCCTCTATACTCTCTTCACCCCACCTTCCTCTCTCTCTCAAGCCGACCCAAGCTGAACGTCCTTTGAATACATGCATCACTATTTCACATTCCCTGTACAGAGAGCACCGTTTACACGTGGTACAGCCCTTCAGTATGTGGTGATTGAGTGTTCATACATTAGGCGTTTTTCCATCCACTCACTGTATAGTTCACCAGAAAGTTCACGAAGCTTTCCTAGTACCAGCGCTCCCACACCGGCAGACGGAGCACCACGCCCCATAACATAGCACCAATATTCCTTCAATCTTGGAGTGACCTTAACCTTGCATATTCACCTTCACCGCCTCCCTCAGGGCCTCACCTCGCTTCGTGCTCGTCCTCCACCTCCAGACACCTCCTCTCTCGCCTCACCCTTAGCTCTGTCACCCTCCACACCTTTAAGGAGATCCTCAGTATCTTCAAGACAATCCTCAATATCTTCAAGACAATCCTCAACATCAAGACGATCCTCAACATCTTCAAGACGATCCTCAACATCTTCAAGACAATCCTCAACATCAAGACGATCCTCAACATCTTCAAGAAAATCCTCAACATCAAGACGATCCTCAACATCATCAACATCCTCACCATCATCAAGACAATCCTCAATATCTTCAAGACAATTCTCAATATCTTCAAGACAATTCTCAATATCTTCAAGACAATTCTCAATATCTTCAAGACAATCCTCAACATCATCAAGATCCTCACCATCATCAAGACAATCCTCAATATCTTCAAGACAATCCTCAATATCTTCAAGACAATCCTCAATATCTTCAAGACGTTGGGGAAGATTTCTCGTAGTGAAAGAATAGATAGAATTAACTTTTCCATTTATCATAACCTTCTTCGATATTTCTCTCCCCCTCTCTCTCTCTCTCTCTCTCTCTCTCTCTCTGATATACAACTAGAGGAGGTATAGATGACAGAAACATATGGAAGGGGAGGGGAGAGGGGAGGGAAGGGGAGGGAGAGGTGGAGGGGGAAGAAATAGGAAGGAAGGAGGTATTGGGACAGGCAGGAAGAGAGTGGAGGGGAGGGGAGGGGAGGGGAGGGGAGAGGAGGGGAGGAGGGGAGGGAGGAGGGAGGGGAGGGGAGGGGGCAAAAAGGGAGTGGGTGAAAGGGGGAGGAAAGGTGGAGATGAGGAAGGGGAAAGGGAGATAGGCAGGGAGATGAGAAAGAGCGAGGGATGGAAGGGAGGGAGGGAAGAAGTGCGAAGTATGGAGGGAGGAAGGAAGAAGGTGATGAAGTAAGGAAGAAGGGAAAATGAAGGAAGAGAAGAATGAAGGAAACGTAAGGAGGAAGTAAAAGACTGAAGGAAGGAAATTAAGGAGAGAAAGGACGGAAGGAAGGAAATGTAAAGAGAGAAAGAGAGAGAGAGAGAGATACTGTGTGGTGTGTAGGAGGGATAATGGTTTAGGTAATAACGGCATAACCCACACTCCATTCCCTCACAGGTAGGTAGGTAGGTAGGCAGGTAGGTACGAAGATACGTAGGTTGGTAGGCAGGTAAACAGATAGGCAGGTAGGTAAGTAGGTTAGGTAGGTAGGCAAGTAGGTTAGGTAGGTAGGTAGGTAGGTAGGTAGGTAGGTAGGTAGGTAGGTTGGTAGGTAGGTAGGTAGGTAGGCAGGCAGATAAATAATTAGGTTGACAGGCAGGCAGATAAATAATTAGGTTGACAGGCAGGCAGGTAGGTAGGTACAGATAGATGGATAGAAGACAGATAGGTAAATAGGTAAGTAGGAGGGTAGGTAGGTAGAAGTAGGTGAGGTGTATTGTGTAGGTACTGATGAGTGCTATAAATCTACCCCACACCCTTCTCTCTCTCTCTCTCTCTCTCTCTCTCTCTCTCTCTCTCTCCTTGCTCTACCATCACAAAGCAGAATGTACTAAGCCTCCCATTTATTACAGTAATCCCACAATGCTCTCTCTCTCTCTCTCTCTCTCTCTCTCCATCGAACACTGCTGCATGCCCTCCGTTATGAAGAAGAAAAACAAACTAAGAGTAAAATGAGTATCAATGACAAGTGAGAGAGAGAGAGAGAGAGAGAGAGAGAGAGAGAGAGAGAGAGAGAGAGAGAGAGAGAGAGAGAGAGAGAGAGAGAGAGAAATTTAACCCTTGCAACACTAACTTCTTCATTCACTTAAATCTCACTATCTCAAGACGCTTTCTCTCACTTCTTTAAAGGCCTCTCGTGCTGAAGGGGTTAATGAAGGAAGGAAGGAAGGAAGGAAGAGGGAAGACAGGAAGGGGAGAACGGGGAAGATGATGAAGTATTAAGTAGGTAAACAGAAACAGAGAGAGAGAGAGAGAGAGAGAGAGAGAATGGAAGACACAGATATATGTAATTACTGACAAACAGAGGGAGGAGGAAAATAGATAATATGTGTAGCGAAGATAGTTAAGTAGATAGATAGATAGATAGATAGATAGATAGATAAGCACTGACAAATAGACACAGATTAATTAACAACTTCGTACCCCGCTAGACACAGACACAGACACACACACACACACACACACACACACACACACACACACACACAGCATCTTATTATCAATGCATCAGATTATTATGCCAACACACCTCAAAAAAAATTAATGAAAATAAAAATAAAAAAGTCAGCCTCATTTTGTAGTGTGTGTGTGTGTGTGTGTGTGTGTGTGTGTGTGTGTGAGAGAGAGAGAGAGAGAGAGAGAGAGAGAGAGGGGGGGGAAAGGAGGTGAGAGACTAAGGTAGAGAGGTAAGATGAGGCAATTGAGAGGGAGATGAAGCAAGGTGAAGGAGGATGAGGCAGGAAGAGGCAGGGTGAGGCAGGGTAAGGCAAGCAGTGTCAGGCAGAGTGGATGCGAGGGGCGAAGTAGACAGAGTTAGGCAGGCAGGGTGAGGCAGGCAGGATGAGGAAGGGTGAGGCAGGCAGGGTGGGTGAGGCAGTGTTTCCACCTGGGCGGGTTGTGAATTATTCATTCCCAGGCAGACCTATCATTAGTTACCAGGAGCAGTAAACACTCCTCGTCCTCCTCCTCCTTCTCCTCCTATCTTCCTCTTCCTCCTCCCATCTTCCTCCTCCTCCTATCTTCCTCTCTCTCCTCCCATCTTCCTCCTCTCCCTCTCCTTCCTTTCTCCTCCTCCTCTGTCTATTGTTAATTCCATCTTCTCTTCCTCTTCCAACTTTCCTCTTCCTCTTCCTTCCTTATCAACTGTTCCTCCTATCTTCCCATCCCTCCATCTGTTTTCCTCTTCCCTTACTCTTCCCTCCTCCCCTTCTCTACTGTTTCTACTACCTTCCTCTTCTTCCTCCTATCTTCAATTTCCCTCTCTTCCCCTCCCCCATATCTTCCTTCTCCATTTCCATCTTCCCCTCACTCCTCCATCTTCCCACCTTCCCCTCCCTCCTCCATCTTCCCTCCTTCCCCTCCCTCCTCCATCTTCCCTCCTTCCCCTCTCTCTTCCATCATCTCTCCTTCCCCTCTCTCTTTCATCATCCCTCCTTCCCCTCCCTCCTCCATCTTCCTTCCCCTCCCTCTTCCATCTTCCTCCTTCCCCTCCCTCCTCCATCTTCCTCCTTCACCTCCCTCTTCCATCTTCCTTCCCCTCCCTCTTCCATCTTCCTCCTTCCCCTCCCTCTTCCATCATCCCTCCTTCCCCTCTCTCTTCCATCATCCCTCCTTCCCCTCCCTCTTCCATCATCCCTCCTTCCCCTCCCTCTTCCATCATCCCTCCTTCCCCTCTCTCTCCCATCTTCCTCCCTCCCCTCCGTCTGTCATCTTCTCTCCTTCCCCTCTTTCTTCCATCATCTCTCCTTCCCCTCCCTCTTTCATCATCCCTCCTTCCCCTCCCTCTTCCTCCTTCCCCTCCTTCCTCCGTCTCTCCTTCCTCCTTTCCCCTCCACAGCTCATTTTCAGCCTCTCATGTTTTCGTCCCTTCCCATCTTCTTCATTTTTCTTTCCACTTTGTTTCACTCAGCAATTAAACATCAACTCACATACACAACACGCCCTCTCTCTCTCGCTCTCCCTCTCTCTCTCTCTCTCTCTCTCTCTCTCTCTCTCTCTCTCTCTCTCTCTCTAGCTATGTACCTATTGTATTTATCTGTCTCAATTATTTATCTATTTACACACACACACACACACACACACACACACAATGCTCCTTCCTTTCTCGCTCGTCCTCTTTAAGCCTATTTATCTATCTGTCCCTATCTATCTATAATATATATATGTACTCACAGAATCCCATACTCTCTCTCTCTCTCTCTCTTTAATATTCATGCCCCAGTCACCTCTCTTTTTTTTTTCCCCAGTTTCATTTAATGCCTTTTTCATCATTCATTTTTCACTGAGTAAGATGACTCTCTGACCTCGCTTCACTTCCCTTCAATTCATCACCTTTTTTCTTTTTTTTCTTTTTCATTCTTTTTTTTCCAGTCTTGACATGAGCGTTTTAATCAGATTTGTTGCGTCTCTTTTGTATGCCAGGATGGTGTGGGTGGAGAGAGAGAGAGAGAGAGAGAGAGATAGGCTAAGTGAGAGAAAGGGTAGGGAAGGCTTGGCTGCGGGGGTATGTAGTAAGGAGGTGTGTGTGTGTGTGTGTGTGTGTGTGTGTGTGTGTGTGTGTGTGTGTGTGTGTGTGTGTGTGTGAATGGACTTTCTATTCTGAATCGATTATAATTATTGTCTTCGTATCTTGCTGTCTGTCCATTAATTTTCTCTCCCTCTCTCTCTCTCTCTCTCTCTCTCTCTCTCTCTCTCTCCAAGACCCGGGGACCTGAATGGCCTTCAATTAGTCACTCAAAAAAAAATAAATTGAAAAAAAAAAAATCCCTCCCCATCGTATATAATTTCCCTAAACTCACCTTTTTCCCCCGCTCGTTACGATGGCGGGGAAAAAAAAGGAAAAACGGGGGAAAAAGGGAAAAATTATATATCCTAACATTCCCCCACTCTCGTCAAAAAATAAATGAAAAATGAAAATAATTGTCTCAAAATAATCTTTAAGAATTTTTTCCAAGTATTAAGGTCCCCACTTCCCCCCACTCTCTCTCCTCTCAGCCTTTCCCCCTACCATTTCCCCTTACCCCTTCCCCAACCTCCACTTCCCCCTTTTTCCTAACTTTTTTTCTCTTACCTTCCCTTACCTTCTTTCCTTCCTTCCTTCCTCCACTTCCTCTATCCACTATCCTTTCCCTCTCCCCTCCTTTCCCCTATCCTCCCCTCCCCTATCTTCCCCTTCCTTCCCCTCGCTTTGCCTTACTCTATACTGTACCTCTTCCTCTTTACTTCCCCTCTCCCCTCCCCTCTAACTCCTCCCCTCTCCCCTCCCCTACCCTCTCCCTTTTAACCTCCTTACTTCCCTTCTCTCCCCTCCCTTTCCCCTTACCCTCTA
Organism: Coenobita brevimanus; assembly: GCF_032717465.1. Lineage (NCBI taxonomy): Eukaryota > Metazoa > Arthropoda > Malacostraca > Decapoda > Coenobitidae > Coenobita > Coenobita brevimanus. The sequence continues at coordinate 1,233,816 of NC_137038.1, forward strand.
CTTCCTCCCCTCTAACCTACCCTCTACCCTCCCTCCCTCTTTCCCCTAACCCTCTACATCTTCCCCTCACCTGTCTCCTCCCCACAGCCTTCTCAGTAAAGCCAACTCTTCTCTTCACCCTCAATTAAAGAAAGTAAGAAAAAAGATAAAAATAAATAAGTCCTCCATTTAAGACCCCATTTTCTCCTTTATTGTCTTCTCTCGTGTCTTTAATTCTCTTCCTTTCCTTTATCATTTTTTATTTTGTATATTCTTCGCTTATTTTCTTTCATTTTCTTTCCATAATTTCCTCTAAGTCTCCTTTAACTATTCAACTTTGAGAGAGAGAGAGAGAGAGAGAGAGAGAGAGAGAGAGAGAGAGAGAGAGAGAGAGAGAGAGATTTCACTTTTTTTTTTTTCTTAAGTTCTGATACACCCCTTCTCACCTCCTGCCCCCCCCCCCTACTGTCTCTCTTTCTTCCCTCTCTCTTCTTGCTTCCTTTCACTCTTCTCTCTCTTTTTCTCCCTTTTCTCCCACCCCCTCTCCCCCACTTCCACTCCTCAATAGCTTCCTGCGTAAAGCCGACCCCCAACACTCACTTTTCTCCCCCTATCTCCCTACCCCCTATCCCTACTTCCACTTCTCAAAAGCCTGCTGTGTAAAGCCGACCCCCAACAGGTACTTAGGGCCTGAGAAGTTTTCCCTCCACACCTGAGATGCCTAATGACCCTCTTCCCGTTTTCTTTAGGCCGGCGTACTCTTTTTTAATTCCCGTTTTCTGAGGAATCAAGGAGGCGTGGCTTCTCACTCGCTCCTTGGCTTGGAAAATGGGTGAGAGAGAGAGAGAGAGAGAGAGAGAGAGAGAGAGAGAGAGATGGAAGGGGGGGGCTTAGTTATTTTTATGGTAATTATTTATTTTCCTCACTTGTCTACCTGTCTGGTTACTGAGTGCAATTACCGAAGCCAGTATTACCTCAGTTACTACTACTACTACTATTACCCTTATTACTACCACCACCACCAATACTACTACTACCACCACCACCACCACCATTACCACTTACTACTACTACTACTACTACTATATTTCTGTGTGGTCTAAACTCTACCACGTTCATTCATTGACCTCTTCAGTAAAATCATCCTGTATTAAGTTATGCTTTGGCTTGAGAGTTGCAGACCGAGGATGAGGTGTGGCTGTCAGCTGGAGAACAGGGATAATGAACACGCCTGGATAGTGAACATCTCTTATAGTGAACCCCTGAACTGAACCTTAGTACACACACACACACACACACACACACACACACACACACACACACACAATAAATCCGACCCTGCCGACTAAATCCCGCCCCTACCGACTTAATCCCGCCCACATCAACCAAATCCCGCCCACAATGACAAAATCCCGCCCACAAACGCTAAAATCCCGCCCACAAACGCTAAATCCCGCCCACACCAACTAAATCCCGCCCACACCAACTAAATCCCGCCCACAAAAGCTAAATCCCGCCCACACAAACTAAATCCCGCCCACACAAACTAAATCCCGCCCACTCCCACCACCACCACCCAATTTCCACCCACCCACCCACCCATCCACCTCTTTACCATTAATCTTCTGACCATTACTATTAGTGTCTATTTTACACCTCTCATTTTAGAAGTAATTCCTATGGACTTGAGTTAATTAGGAAGATAAATTGAAGGAAGGAAGGAAGGAAAGGAGGAAGGAAAGGAAGGAAAGAAGCAAGGAAAGGAAGGCAGAGGAAGGAAAGAAGCAAGGAAAGGAAGGCAGAGGAAGGAAAGAAGCAAGGAAAGGAAGGCAGAGGAAGTGAAGGAAATATGGAGAAGGAAGGAGAAAGGTGAAGGAGAGAGAGAGAGAGAGAGAGAGAGAGAGAGAGAGAGAGAGGAGACATCAATTGTATTTGCCCTTCATTAGTAAAACCAGGGAGGGAATGGGTGAGGGAGGGAGGGAGGGGAAGGGAGGGAGGAAAGGAGAGAAAGGGATAGTGGTAGGGAAAGAAAGGAGAGATGAGTAAGGAGAGAGAAGGGATAGTGGTAGGGAAAGAAAGGAGAGATGAGTAAGGAGAGAGAAGGGAGAGAGGAGGGAGGGAGGGAGATAGGAGAGAAGGGAGAGAGGAGGGAAAGGGAGAAGAAAGGACGAGAGGAATGGGAGAATGGAAATGAGAGAGAGAGAGAGAGAGAGAGAGAGAGAGAGAGAGAGAGAGGAAGGGAGAGAGAAAAAAAGGGAATGACATAGGAGGAGAGGATAAACACTAGAGAAATACGAATAGAGGGGTGAAAAGGGAGAGCCAGGTGAGCACACACCAATACCTGTTTGTCTACCTGTCTATCTACCTGTCTATCTATCTATGCAGGTATCTATCTATTCTCTATCTACCTGTCTGTCTATCTATGCAGGTATCTATCTATTCTCTATCTACCTGTCTATCTATGCACGTATCTATTTTCTATCTACCTGTCTATCTATCTATGCAGGTATCTATCTCTCATCCTGTATGAAGAATTTTACATGATTTTGTTTCTGTCTGCCCCTCTCTCTCTCTCTCTCTCTCTCTCTCTCTCTCTCTCTCTCTCTCTCTCTCTCTCTATCTATCTATCTATCTATTACCACACCTATCCTGCCTAACTATCAGTCCAAAATATGAACAACCAATGAGAGATTCGTAAAAGTGAAGAAATATTAACATATAAAGTGACACACACACACACACACACACACACACACACACACACACGCAGAGATAGACAGACAAACAGACAGATAGATAGACAGATAGACAAATATATTAGATAGACAAAACGAAACAGATTAAGACGTAAGTATAGCCATACTACAATCTATTTCAAATCAAAACAGATAGACGAATAGATAGAAATAGATAGAAAAAAGAGAACTGATAGATAAACAGATAGACATATAACGCAGATACAATAAATAAAAAACAAAGCAGACAAACACGCAGACAGACGAAGAAAAAAAATCCGAAAAAAAACACGCCAAAATAAAAATCACCCCCCTCAAAATGACAGATTAAAAGAAAATGGGGAGAAGAGGGAGGGTAATGAAAACGGGCCTAATAACATCTAAATCACCTAATTATGAAAGATTAATTAAACAAAAGGAGTAATGAGACAGGAAAAGGGAGTTTGGGGGAGAGGGAGGGGATGTGGAGGGGAGGGAGAATGGGGGGAAAGGGGAGAAGTGATAGAGGGGGGCCTAATTAAAATATAATTAGCAAGGAGGTTAATGGGTTTTGAGAAAGGATGTTGTTCTTAGTCTCTCTCTCTCTCTCTCTCTCTCTCTCTCTCTCTCTCTCTCTCTCTCTCTCAAGATACACCTGCCTCATTTCTCTCCATTTGCTTTCTCGTTCATTCTCGTTTTGTCTCGCCCTTTCTCTCGCTTTCTCTCTAACCTTGTACTCTCTCACTTTCACTTATCGTATCAGGACTCTCTCTCTCTATCTATCTATCTATCTATCTACCTATCTATCTATCTGTATATCTATCTATTTTGTCTATCAATCTATCCATCTATCTACCTACCACAAACAATGTATTAAATCACCCCAATTCTTCTCTCTCTCTCTCTCTCTCTCTCTCTCTCTCTCTCTCTCTCTCACCTGGCCCCACTCTTCACTAATCACACTCAATTATCGAGGCACGGGATAATCACCTTTACCGACACTAACGACCTCGTTCGCCCCCCCACTCGTGTCATTAGCACCAACTTTATTACCAACACCTCTTTCTTTATTATTATTATTATTATTATTATTGGTGGTGGTAGTAGTAGCAGTAGTAGAAGTAGTAGTAGTAGTAGTAGCATTATTATTATTATTATTATTATTATTATCAATTAGGTAGCTTCCAGTTTATTATGATCCTTTATTATCACACACACACACACACACACACACACACACACACACACACACACACACCTGCCAAACTTCATTCAGACACACAGGACTACCCTATTCAGTGACTCTCTCTCTCTAACTCTCTCTCTCTCTCACCATTATACACATCTAATTAAAAAATATAAAATTCTTGCACCAAAAACTCGAAACATTAAAAAAAAAGACGAAAAAATAAATAAATTGTCGATCACAGGCTTCTTTTAAAAGTTCCCCCTGTGAAAAGAAAAAGTTAAAAAAGAAAATGGGGCGCGGTTCATTAGGCAAGCAGCGAGGAGAGCGATGTTTGCCGTAAATCATCGTTCATAAATATTAGCGAGTGAACTAATGTAGCGAAAAGCTGAGAGTCGAACGCAGTGTTTGTTTTTACGTCAGTTTTTTTCGTCGTTTTTCGTATTTTTTCGTTTCTATTTTTATTTTTTTTTTTTTTTTGCTTTTTCGTATTTTTTCGTTTTATATATTTTTTTTCGCTTTTTCGTATTTTTTCGTTTATAATTTTTGTTTTTCGCTTTTTCGTATTTTTTCATAATTTGTTTTTCGCTTTTTCGTTATTTTTTCGTTTATAATTTTTGATTTTTGCTTTTTTGTATTATATATATATTTTTTTCTTTTTCATAATTTCTCACATTTATCTCCTGTTTCATAATTTTTCACCATTTTTTTCCTCTGTTTTTCTTATTTCGCGTTTTACCCTGTTTCATATTAATTTTTTTCCACCAATATTTTTTTCTTTTTTCGTAGTTTTTCTTAATATTTCACTTTTCTCCTCCTGTTTTGTATCAATTCTTTCAACAATATATATATTTTTTTCTTTTTTCACTGTTTTTCATATTTATTTTACTTATCCCATGTTTCGTACCAAATTTTTCACCAATAATTTTTTCCTTTCCTCTTTTTTCAAATTTTTTCACTTTCATCCCGTTTCGTATAAATTTTTGGCCCATTTTTCCTTTTTTCGTTTTTATTTTTATATATTTTTTCACCTTTTTCCCCTGTCTTGTATCGATTTTTTCACTCATATATATATTTTTTCTTTTTTCAGTGTTTTTTCATATTTTTTTTTCACCATTATCCCCTGTTTCGTATCACCTTTTCACCAATATTTTTTTTTTTCCGCTGTTTTTCGTAATATTTCACTTTCATCCCGTGTTTCATCCCGATTTTTTTGGTCTACGTTTTCTATACTAATCTATATCAATTTTTTTTTTCTTCTTTTTCGCTATCTTTCAGTTTCGATTTATTTATTTTCCACCACGTCGGCTATTTTTTCCTTATTCTCTCATATTTATCCCTCTTAGTCTCGATTAATTTCTCTCTCTCTCTCTCTCTCTCTCTCTCTCTCTCTCTCTCTCTCTCTCAGGCAAGCGAGGACTTCAAAAATTTTCTTACGCAGGAGCAGGAAAGTTATAATAATTAATCAAGTGTAATTTTTTAATATAATTTTTTTCATTTATTTTTTTCTGTTTATTAAAAAGAGGATATTTTGTCTATGAATTTCTCAAGCATGTGTGAAGGGAAACAGAATTTATTTTTTATTTTGAGATTTCCACATTATTTTTATTATTATTATTAGTAGTAGTAGTAGTAGCAGTAGTAGTAATAGTAGTAGTAGTACCTTCGTCATCATCATCATCGTCATCATCATTATCATTACCTTCGTCGTCATCATCATCATCATCATCATCATCAACCTCATTATCAGTATTATTTATTTATTTATTTTTGGTGTTTTTTTTTTACTTCTGTACCTACATACTTTAGACAGACACAAACAGGATGATACGTGAATGGAGTAGATACTGATAGACATCTAATCATATCTATCTATCTATCTGCATATGTAGCTTTCTATCTATCTATCTACCTTATTTATCAACTTTCTTTCATACTTCAGTCATGTACGGGAAGAGGAAGATTTTAGCTACCTGCACACACACACACACACACACACACACGAGAGAGAGAGAGAGAGAGAGAGAGAGCAAAAAAATAAAATAGGACCCCATGGCATATTTTTCCACGTCCATCTCACAGAAAACGAGGGTCGGGTGTCACTATTACAAGACATTTTTCAAACTTTATTGTTTTTTTGTCTTTTTTCTTTCTTTTTTTTTTTCTGGCGGGATAGGGCGGTGACAGCTGGGTGGGGGGTTAGGGGAGGAGGGAGGTGGAGGAGAGAAAGGGTTGAGAGAGAGAGAGAGAGAGAGAGAGAGAGAGAGAGAGAGAGAGAGAGAGAGAGAGAGAGAGAGAGAGAGAGGTGAATAGACGTTGTGTGAAAGTGAGAGAAAATGAAGGGAAGAATGAAAGTGAGTGAATGCATGATGTAAGAATGATAAGTGTTACTGAGGGTGAAAGTCTGTGAGAGAGTGAGCTATAGTGAGAGTGAGCTAGAGTCAGAGTGAGCCAGAGTGAGATGGAATGAGAGTAAAGTGAGTGAATGTGATCAAGTGTAAGATATGTGAGAGTGAGAGCAAGGGAGAGAGTGAAGTTGAGTGTATGTGTGTGAGAAAGTGAGTGAGTGAGATTGTGAAAGTGAGTGAGAGTGTGAAGGCATGTGAGCGAGAGTAAAGGCTTAAAGCTGAGGGTAGAGTGAGGATGAGAGAGAGAGAGAGAGAGAGAGAGAGAGAGACTATACTAAAGTGATACTCTCCCTCACCCTCACTCACTGTCACTTTCAGTCTCTCTCTCTCTCTCTCTCTCTCTCTCTTATAATTCTCCCAACCTTTCTCCTTTCATCTATCCCTCCTTCTTTTCCTTCCTTCATCTTCCTTCCTGCTTTCCTCTTTTCCTTCCCTTCTTATATTTCATTACTTTCCATTTTCCTCATTTCCGTTTCCCCATCCCTCTCCTTTTCCTTCCTCCCTCCCTCCTTCAGTCACTCCCCTCCTTTCCCCTCTTTCCCCCTCTCCTTCCTTCCTTCCCTCTCTCCCTCCTTCCCCTCTCCCGCACTCCTAGCTTCCCTCCCTCCTTGAGTCACTCCCCTCCCTTCCCCTCTTTCCCTCCCTCCCCTCTTTCCCTCCTTCCCTCCCTCCCTACCTCCTTCCCTCCTTCTCTCCCGGAATGGAACCACAACAGAGGAAGAATGTGAGGGAGGGAGGCTGGGCAAGAATAACAAGTGAAGGTAGAGATCACTGTCTGTCTGTCTGTCTTTGGTCCTCTCTCTCTCTCTCTCTCTCTCTCTCTCTCTCGCCCCAGCTTGTCTATCTTATTAATCTACCTCTTATCAATATGCCAATCAACATCTAACAAAACAAAACAACGATAATAACAATTATATATAAAACAATCTCACACACACACACACACACACACACACACACACACAACCACGTAAACATGTATAATTTCTTTACTTAAACTTCTCAGAGAATTTCGTCTTTTTTTCAGCTTATTTCCTGTAGCTCAGTGTCTACAAGTACGGTTCTGCTTCCTTCCCACAGCACTTCTTCGTGACTAGCATCATATTCTAGTGTCTACCTCACGTTATAACTATGCATTAAAGTTAGGGTCATGGCAATTTTGCGCCTGGTCAAAGTGAACGGAGTATATTTTGAGTTTTACGAAATTTTGAGTTTCGAAGTTTTGAAATTTTCGAAATTTTGAGTTTTTCGAAATTTTGAGTTTTTCGAAATTTTGTGTCGAAATTTTGAGTCTTTAGAAATTTTGAGTTTTTCGAAATTTTGAGTTTTTCGAAATTTTGAGTTTTTCGAAATTTTGAGGCTTCCATTAAAATCAATAATATTTTTTTAATCACATTAATTATCAGGTACACAATTAAAAGAAAAAAAAACTATCGTCCCAATTCCGTCTGAAGAAAATTGGCACCACTCGAAATAGAAAGAAAACCCCTATCTCTACTACTGGGTGTTTCAAAAAGGATCGATTTTTCCCCAAAGTATTCGTTCAGTTCCGGGAAAATACTTGTGTGTCTGTACGTAGTGATCGATCATTTTGTACGTGGGGTGGACGGTAATATGTGAAGATTTTCGTACTTACACATCGTCCTTGTTCGTCCTGCGTCCTTCCCTCCGTTCGTACGTACCTGAAAAAAAAAATAAATTAATTAATTTGACTTATCATTGTTCTACATGTGATTTATTTTCTTTTTTTCCTTTTTTTTCATTTTTCCTGTTTGGTTTTTATTTTTAGTGTATATATCCTCTCTCTCTCTCTCTCTCTCTCTCTCTCTCTCTCTCTCTCTCTCTCATCGTTCAGGAAATGACACTCCAGCCGAGAGATTAGAGAGAGAGAGAGAGAGAGAGAGAGAGATAATGTCCCAGTGGAGGTAATTTTGATAATGGCGTTCAGGTGACGGGATGAGAATGTATTAAGAGCTGATGCCATGCTCTCTCTCTCTCTCTCTCTCTCTCTCTCTCTCCCTGTATCTTTCCTCCACTCCCTCCCTCTATCCTCCCTTCCTTCTCTCTTTAATTCTCCTTATTCCTCTCTCTCTCTCTCTCTCTCTCTCTCTCTCTCTCTCTCTCTCTCTCTCTCTCTCTGTTGCACAAACTATTGCCATGTTGCAAAGGTAATCCACCCCGGACCCTCTGCAACATTTATATATATACCCAAAATACTGTGTGTGTGTGTGTGTGTGTGTGTGTGTGTGTGTGTGTACTTTGCAATGTTCATAAACTGCCGGTGGAGGAAGGAGGAGTTAGGTCTTGTGTCAGATGTTGCAAAGGTGTATTTCCTATTGCAAAGGTGTATTTCCTATTGCAAAGGTGTATTTCCCTATTGCAAAGGTGTATTTCCTGTTGCAAAGGTGTATTTCCCTATTGCAAAGGTGTATTTCTCCTTTCCACACTATATATTACGAACATCTAAACGTGAACCCAGTGGACTGTAGGCTGAGAACTCTCTTCTGCAGTTTACCATCCTTCCTTTGAGGGAATAATAATAATAATAATAATAATAATAAACAATGGTGGTGGTGGTGGTAGTAGTAGCAGTAGTAGTAGTAGTAATAATAACTAGAACCATTTATAAGACCACACTGAAACTCAATTCCCCAATGACAACACAACAACCAGATAAAGAAAATGGCGACTCAGTTACCAATTATCATAACTTTAATTATCGCCTTTATGTAAGTCCACCCTACTTCCTACCAGCTCAACAGAAAACGGGAATTAAGGGGGGGTGATAAAGATGGTGTTATGGGGAACTAATGAAAATAGGAGGCCCCGGGCGACAGAAAATGGGGGGCGAGGGTCACTTCTCTCTCTCTCTCTCTCTCTCTCTCTCTCTCTCTCTCTCTCTCTCTCTCTCTCTCTCTCACACACACACACACACTACAAGACAAAGATATGCAGACAGACGGACAGGCAGACAGAAAACAGAATGGGTAATGAATACGGAATTAATGAGTGAGGAAGGGGAGGGGAAGGGAGGGAGGGAGGGAGGAGGAAGAAGAGGGGGAGGGGAGGGAGGAAGGAAGGAGTATAGGGAGTTAGGAATAGGGAGACGTAAGATAGAGGGAGAAAATAGAATGAAAGTAAGGGAGAAAGAGTAAGAAGAAAGGAGGCGAGAATGCGAGGCAAGAGGAAGGGAAATAAGAGGAAGGAAGAGGAAAGTTGAAGGGAAGATGGATGATCGTAGATGGAGGAAGGGAGAGGGGAGGAGGAGAAGAGAGGGAGGGAGAAGGAAGGAGAGGTGAAGATGATGGTAGGGAAAGAGAGGGTGATGGAGGCAGTAGGAAGAGGGAGAGAGGATAAGGAGAGATAGAGAGGGAGTGGATGAGAGGAAGTAAGCGAGGAAGAGGAAGAGAAGGTAAGGAAGGGAGGGAGGGAGCTGGAGGGGGAGGAAGGGAGAGAGGGAGGGGAAGGGAGAGAGGGAGGGGAATGAAGTGCAGGTTCCTGAATACAGCCATTGAAAAAATATGCTAATGTGGTTGGTCTAGCATACACACACACACATACACACACACACACACACACACACACACACACATTAACAGTATATATATTGCTTACTAACAGAAAAAAAAAAATAATATGGATTTATACTCAAAATATTTCAATGCACTAAGAGTAGCGATAAGAAAAGTTTGGTTATAAATAAAATCTTAGTTTCCATTAAGGATTTTGGGGAGATTTATATTTTTGATTTTTGGTTTTGATATGATTTTAATTTTTATATTTTTTTTAATAAGGATTTTTTTATTATTATTATTTATTTATTTATTTATTTATTTTTTTTTTGGTGGTGGTGGTGGTGGTGGTGGTGGTGGTGGTGATGATGATGATGATCATGATGATGATGATAGGAGGAGGAGGAGGAGGAGGAGGAGGAGGACAGGAAATGAGTGAAAAAGGAGAAAAAGTGAAGGAAGGAAGGAAAGAAGTGTAAAGGGAAGGAAGGAAGGAAAGAAGTGTAAAGGGAAGGAAGGAAGGAAAGAAGTGTAAAGGGAAGGAAGGAAGGAAAGAAGTGTAAAGGGAAGGAAGGAAGGAAAGAAGTGTAAAGGGAAGGAAGGAAGGAAAGAGTACAAGAAGAGTAAAAGAATGGAGAAGGAAGGAGGAAGTAAAATGAAAAGTAAAAGAAGGAAGCAAGGAAGGAAGGAGTGAGGGAAGAATAAAAGAAGGAAGAAAGGAAGGAAGGAGTGAGGGAAGAGTAAAAGAAGGAAGGAAGGAAGGAAGGAGTGAGGGAAGAGGCTGGGTCATCAAGGAAGCCAGGAAGTAATACAGGAAGGGTATCTTAAGTGTCTCCTCCCTCCTTCCTTCCTTCTTCCTCCTTCGTTCTTCCTTCTCTTCTTCCTTCCTTCCTCCTCCTCACTCTTTTTCTTCACTCTTCCTCCACTCCCACAGCCTATTATTCTCTTTCTTCTCTTTCTCCTTTCCTCCCTCTTTTCTTACCCCTCTCTCTTAATTTCTCTCTCCTTAAATCCATTCTCCCCACTTCCCTCCTTCCTTCCCCCTCTCCCCCTCGTCTTCTTTCCTTATCTTTCCCCTTTACTTCTTTACTGCTCTCTCTCTCTCTCTCTCTCTCTCTCTCTCTCTCTCTCTCTCTCCCGTAGACAATACAACGGACCAGAAGGAACAAAGTTTCTTTCAATTGCAAGTAATTTTTCCGGTGATTGGCGAAGGTCTCTTGAGGCCCTTCTCTCCCTCCCTCCCTCCCTCCTTCTCTCCCTCCCTCCTTCTCTCCCTCCCTCCCTCCCTCCCTCCTTCGCTCTCCCCCTCCCTCCCTCCCTCTCTCCCTATTTCCCTATCTACCCCTCTCCTTAACTACCCACCTCTCTCCACCTCTCTTCATTCTTTCCTCCTTCCTTGCTTATTTTCTATATTTCCTTCACTCCCTCCCTGCTTCCATTCCTCCCTCCCTCCCACCCTTCCTCCCTCCCTTTCTACCTATCTACCCTTCTCCCTCTCTTTTTTCATCTTCCTCCCTTTTCTTCCGCCCTTTCTCTCTCTCTCTCTCTCTCTCTCTCTCTCTCTCTCTCTCTCTCTCTCATCCTTCAGGGAGAACAAGGTATCGCGGGCTGGCTATTGCTCCCTGGATTAACAGAAGGGAGAATGGACAAGTAGGGAGGCAGGGAGATTTACGAGAAAGAGAGAGAGAGAGAGAGAGGGGGGGGAGGGAAAATAAAGGAAGGGAAAAAGAGATAGTGAGGAAGAGGTAAGGAAAGAGAGTTAGGGGGGAAGGAAAAGAGAGAGAGAGAGTCAGGGGAAGGAAAAAAGAGAGAGAGAGAGAGAGAGAGAGAGAGAGAGAGAGAGAGAGAGAGAGAGTCACGAAGGAAAGAGAGAAAAAGAGAGGTGTTAGTGGAAGAATGCATAATAAAGGAATGAAGAGGTAGAGTTTAAGGAAGAGAGGAAGAAAAGAGAGAAAGAGAGGAAGGAAAGAGAGAAAGAGAGGAAGGAAAGAGAGAAAGAGAGGAAGGAAAGAGAGAAAGAGAGGAAGGAAAGAGAGAAAGAAGAAAGAGGGGAAGGAAAGAGAAAGAGGGGAAGGAAAGAGGAAGAGAGGAAGGAAAGAGAGAAAGATAAGAAAAGGAGGAAAAGAGAATATTTATGAGCAAGGAAGGAAATAAAGGAGAAAAATTAAAGATGAAAAAGAGAAGTAAAGACAAAGAAATAAGAATAAGGAAAACAAATAAGGCAAAGAAAATGACGAGGAAAAAAGAAAAAATAAATAAAAATAAAAAAAATAAACCAAAAAATTTATAGAAAGCCAAGAAAAACAACAAGTATTAGAAAACAACAACAACAACAACAACAACAAGGGAGAAAGAGAAAGAGAGAAGAAACGCGGAAATACGGGAGAAAAAAGGGAGGAAGGGAGGGAGGGAAGGCAGGGGAAGGAGAGAAAGAGGGAGGGAGAGAGAAAGAAAGCTTGAACATCCGCGCTAACGAAGGAGGTAGAGAGAGAGAGAAAAGAAAGAGAGTTAGAGAAAGGAGAGAGGAGAGAAAGACATAATAAATTGATGGAAAATAAAAAATAGCCAATAACGAAGGGGGTTAACCAGGTATATTTAAAAATGTGATAAATAAAGAGAGAGAGAGAGAGAGAGAGAGAGAGAGAGAGAGAGAGAGAGAGAGAGAGAATTACCTGTGCATATATCTCCCACTCCTTGATTACCTGTACTCACCTGGACACACCTGGCTAGGGAGGTGGATTACAGGTGCAAGAATAGGGCAGGTAGAGGCTATATATTGCTCTCTCTCTCTCTCTCTCTCTCTCTCTCTCTCTCTCTCTCTCTCTCTTCCTTTCATCCTCCTTTCTTGTTTCCTTACTATTCATCTTCCTTCACCTCCTCTTCGTTTCCTCCCTCTTCTCTTTTTCCTCCCTCCCTCCCTCTCCCTTTCCTCCTCCCCTCCACCTCCCTTTCCTTCTTCCCTCCCCTCCCTTTCCTCCATCTCCTTTTCCTCCCTCCCTCCCTCTCCCTTTCCTCCTTCCCTCCCTGCCTCTAAGTCACCAGCTGTCACCTCTCTGTCACCCTGTCGCCTCTCTCTCTCTCTCTCTCTCTCTCTGTCTCTCTCTCTCTCTCTCTGTCTCTCTCTCTCTCTCTCTCTCTCTCTCTCTCTCTCTCTCTCTCTCTCTCCCTACACCGCGATAAGGCTTTCAGTGCAATCTCCTTATCTCTCTCCCTTATCTTCCTTCCTCTCTCCCTCATTCTCCCTTCCCTCCCCTCTCCTTCCTCGCTCCCTCTCTCCCATACCACCGCTTTCCTTCGCCTCTCTCTCTCTCTCTCTCTCTCTCTCTCTCTCTCTCTCTTCACTATCACTTTCCTTCCCTCCCTCCCTCACTATCACTTTCCTTCCTTCCCTTTCTCCCTCTCTCCTTCCTCACTCTCTTCCTTCCCTTTGTCACTCTCTTCTCTTCCCTACATATCACTCTCCTTTCCTCCCTCCTACTCACCTTCCTCACTTTCTTCCTTCCCTTTGTCACTCTCTTTTCTTCCCTCCATATCACTCTCCTTCCCTCCCTCCCTCCTTCCCTCCCTCCCTCTTGCAGGAATCTATTGGGCCACCATAACTTGAGGTAAATGGCCCAAATGATTGTTAGAGCTCTCCCTCCATACCTCCTTCCCTCCCTCCATACCTCCTTCTCTCTCTCTCTCTCTCTCTCTCTTTCTCTCTTTCGTTCTTTCCTTCCTTCCTTGTCTTCTTTCCTGTCTCTGTCTTCCTTTTCCTCCTCATCCTCTCTCTCAATTTCTCCCTTCCTCCTCCTTTCCCTCAATTCCTTTTCCTTCCTTTCCTCCACCTCCCTCCCTTCCGTTTGTCTTGCTTTCCTCATTTCCTTTTTCCTCTTCTTTCTTCCTT
>NC_137038.1:1255000-1270000 GCF_032717465.1 Coenobita brevimanus
GATAGAGAGGCACTAACGATAGATATGCAAGAGGGGAATAAAGGAGAAGAGATAAGGAAGACAAAAGAGGGAGGGTTGTTTAATTGGAGGAAGGGAGAGGAAGAAAGTGAGAGAGAGAGAGAGAGAGTAAACTAGGTCACTATGATATTGACCTTTGACATTATTAAAGAATTTTCACACATCTATGACCTGAACAAAATTATAATTAAATAAATATAAGTAAATAAAAAAAATAAATAAATAAAGCAGGTAAATAATCCGCCACGTCTATAGTGTGTTTATTTTTACCTGTCAATAAAGGGAAGGAGGAAGGAGGGAGAGGAGGAGGAAAGAAAGGTGGAGAAAGGAGAGTGGAAGGATAGGAAGAGGAGGAGGGAGGAAGGAAAAGAAGGAAAGAAAGAGAGAAGTAGGAGAGGACAGAGAAGGAAGGAGGGAAGAGAGGTAGAGAAAGGAGAATGGAAGGATAGGGAGAGAAGAAGGGAGGAAGGAAACGAAGGAGAGAAAGAGAGAAATGGGAGAGGATAGATAAGGAAGGAGGGAAGAGAGGTTGAGAAGGGAGAAGGATGGAATGGTAGGGAGAGCAGGGGAGTAGGAATAGTGGGGAGGGAAGAAGGAAAAGCAGGGAGATAAAGGAGGAAGGGAGTGGGAGAGAAGGGAGGAGGAAGGGAGAGAAAAGGATAGGGAGGAAAGCAGAAGTATGGATAGAGATTAAGAAAAAAAAAAGGTCAGAATCAAGATACATTCATTTGCAGACTAAATCGGTAAGGAACAAGGGTTAGGGATCTCCAACTTCATCAAGAATACAGTTCATATTAACTCTCCCTCCCCCCTTCATCCATCCCTGCTTTCCTCTCTCCCTCCCATCCCTTCTACTCTCCCTCCCACCCTCCCTCCCTCCCATCCCTTCTTCTCTCCCCCCCACCCTCCAACACGTACACATCTACAAGAAATGAAAACACACACACGTACTCACATCCGCACAGAAACGCACATATATACATTTAACGCCCTAATTATCAACGCGCACACACACACACACACACACACACACACACACGTACTCACATCCACATAGAAACATATATATACATTTAACACCCTAAATATCAACACACACACACACACACACACACACACACACACACACACACACACACACACACACACACACGCACGCACGCAAATTCGTTATACATATCACTAACCTGCCGTAATTCGATATAACAAACAGCGCTCGCGTTAAATAATTTACGTAACCCATGACATTAAAAATAAAAAATAAAAAAAAAATATATTGAAATGTGGATAAATTAAGTGAAAAAAATTTATTTATTGTATAGCCCGAACAATAAAGGATAAAGTGAGTTTTTTTTATTGATTTATTTATTTCTATTTTTTTTTTGCGGTATTTGTCAACCCTCCATGTCAAAATATTAATTAGATTTTTCCAATTCGAGTTTCTTTATCAAGTTTCTATATTCTATCTATTTATCTATCTATCCATCTGTCTATTTATCTATTTGTCTTTCTATCACCCAAAATATATATATATTTTTTTTGGTCCCAACAGGAGCATAAGGACCCGTCTCTCTCTCTCTCTCTCTCTCTCTCTCTCTCTCTCTCTCTCTCTCTCTCTCTCTCTCTCTCTCCTCTCCCTCTCTCACTCCCATTCCCTCTCTCACTTTCTCATTTTCACTCTGCCTCACCTCTATTCCATCAGGTTAATTACGATTCATTGATCAGGTGTTCCAGGTGTCTTTTGAGAGGCAGGGTGAGTGAGTGAGGCAGCTAGGGCGAGGCAGGCAGGGCGAGAGAGGCAATGAGAGGTACAGGTAGGCAGGTAAGAAGGGTAAGGCAGGCAAGGTGAGGTAGGGAGGGATCGGCAGGTGAGGCAGGCAGAGGTAGGCAGATAACGACAGGGTGAGGCAGGAGGAGGAAGGCTGGCTAAGGCAGGGAGAGGATGGGAGGGTGTGGTAGGCAGACACACACACACACACACACACACACACACACACACACACACACACACACAGGGGTAAATAATGCCTCTGTACACTGTCAGCAACGAAATATGATAGAAAAAAAAAAAAAAAAAAAAGCACAGAGTCGGTTTAGCACATCCAACCTTTGAGAAGTAGATTTCGCAACTGAAGTGATGTGGCATTTCTCCCTGCCACCTCCCTCGCTATCTATCTATCTGTCTATCTAGTGTCTCCCTCTCTGACTCTCCCTAATATCCTCCCTCACTCTCCCTTTCTCTTCCTCCCTCCCTCTAATATCTCCCTATCTCACTGTCTCCATCCCTCCCTCACTCTCTCCCTGCTATCTCCCTTTCCCAGTCTCTCCCTAATGTCTCTCTCTCTAATATCTCTCCCTCACTCTCCCTAATATACCCCCCTCACTCCCTAATGTCTCCCCTCTCTCACACTCTCTCTAATGTCTCCCTCTCTCTCACTCACTCTCCCCTTCTAATTTTCGTAAGCTGGGCAATCTACCTGGCCCTTACCCTTGATTACCGACTCTCTCTCTCTCTCTCTCTCTCCCCTCTAAGATATAATTTGTGCCATCCCCTCTCTCTTATCTCTCTTCCTCTCACCTTGCTCCTCTCTCTCTCTCTCTCTCTCTCTCTCTCTCTCTCTCTCTCTCAACCCTTCCCACGGTCCTTATACCTTCATCAGCCCGTAATTCTCTTTTTTAATCTCTCTCTCTCTCTCTCTCTCTCTCTAACCAAAAACACCAAACTAGATTAATTCACCCCTAGGAATCTGTTAAGGGTGTATTGAGCAAGATAAAAAAAAAAAAAGATCAGATTTTGAGATAAACGCATTTTCTATTCCCCTCAAAATATTTCTCAATGTGATAAGGGTATTATTGAAAGTCTAGGAATATAATTTTTTTTTTTAATATTTGGATTTTCAAATATTCCTCTCCTACGATTATTGTTATTTTGTAGGTAGGTAGAAGGTAGAAATATCAGGACAGGTGAGTTGATTGGCAGACAGGTAGGCTGGCAGGTAAGCAAGTAGGTAAGGATACTGAAAGGTAAGTAATCATAAGGAAATGTAGGTAGGTAGGTAAGTAGGTAGGTAAGTATACAGATAGACAAACTGATTGATAGATAGATAGATAGATAGGTAGGTAGGTAGGTAGGTAGGTAGGCAGATAGGTAGGTGGGTGGGCGGGTGGGTAGGTAGGTAGGTAGGTAGGTAAGCAGGGAGTTTGAGAGAGAGAGAGAGAGAGAGAGAGAGAGAGAGAGAGAGAGAGAGAGAGAGAGGTAAATAATGATCTCAGAGGGACCCCTTGGCCTCTCTCCTTAATGCGATTAAATCCACACCAACATGGAGGTGTTCACGGGTGTTCATGGGGTGTTCAGGTGTGTTCATGGGGTGTTCACGGGTGTTCATGGGGTGTTCAGGTGTTCATACGGGTGTTAATGGGGTGTTCAGGGGTGTTCACGGGTGTTCATGGGGTGTTCATGGGGTGTTCATACAGGTGTTCAGGTGTTCATGGGGTGTTCACTGGATTTTCATGGGGTGGTCACTGGATTTTTATGGGGTGTTCACAGGTGTTCAGTTCGGAGAGATAGAGACAGACAGACAGAGGGGGGGGGATTCACAGGCAGGAGAGAGGTGGGAGGAATGTAGGGAGGGAGAGAGGGAGGAGTGGGGAGGGAAAAGTGTAGATGAGGGGGGGTGGAGAGATGGGGGGAGGGAGGAAAATGGAATGGAGAGGAGTGGAATATGTAAACCAAAATCTCTCTCTCTCTCTCTCTCTCTCTCTCTCTCTCTCTCTCTCTCTCTCTCTCTTGTCGTTTCTGTGATGGTATTACTCCTTGCTCGCTTACTAATTCTCAAGCACTTCAACCTTCCTACCTACCTACCTACTTACCTGCCTACCTACCTAACTACTTACCTACCTACCTACCTATCAACCTACCTACCTACTTGTGTGCCTACCTATTTACGTAGTTACACTGGAACCTCCATTATCACTAAAATAATAATAATAATAATAATAATAATAATAATAATAATAATAATAACAATAACTCAAACACTACTACAAACCCCCACAAAAATCCACAATAACAACTTAAAAATCCCCTTCCAAAAATAAAAACCAAAATGAAAAAAAGTAATCAGTACCAAACGAAGTTAAATCTTTTCCCAAAAATTTCCAGTAATTCTCCCACGTATGTGCTACTGAGGGGCCTCATAATTTTCCAAAGGGCGCACCATAATTTCCAAAGGGCACCGTATATTCCAAAGGGCACCATATTTCCCAAACAGCTGCGCAAATGACCCGTCAAAAGTGGCCTCGGAAATAACGGAAAAGGCAATAAAGTGAGCCCGAATGACGAAGAAAACGGGAGCGCGGCGTCTGTGGGAGAAGATGGGAAGATCAGCCATCGCCAATAAAGGGGGGACTGACCCATGTTTCACGAGCCATAAACCGGGGAGGAAAGGTGGAGGAAAGGAGAGAAAGTGGAGGAAAGAAGGTGGAGGGAAGAGACAAGGTGGAGGAAAGGAGAGAGGGAAGAAGGAAAGAAGGGAAAGAGGAAAAGAGGCGGAGGGAAAATACAGAGGAGGAAGAGTAGGAGTGAACGAGAAAATCACTCTACAACCACAAACACATACATGACCTCTCTCTCTCTCTCTCTCTCTCTCTCTCTCTCTCTCTCTCACACACACACACACACACACACACACACACATAACCATCAGTGGGGAAAAAAACAGCCTCTCGTCACAAGCATGGGGAAGAAAAACAAAGCCTAACAAACACAGTGCTTAGGATTTATGGGGAGGGGGAGGGGGGAGGATAAATGGGGAGAGAGAAGAGGAGGGAGGAGGAGGGAAGAGATAAAGAAGGAAGGAAGAGATACGGAATGAGGGAGAGAAGGGGAGAAGAAGAGGAATTTGAGAGAAGGGAAATGAATAAGGGGAATGAGAAGAGGGGAAGGGGGAGATGGGGAGATGAAAGGAGGAGGGAGAAAAGAAAGGGAGCAAGGAGAAAGGGAGACACGATAGGGAGAATAGAAAAGGAATTTGACTGGGGAGGAGGAGGAGGAGGAGGAGGAAGGGGAGAATGAAAAGAATATGAACGATGAAAATGATTAGGTAAGGATGAAAGGGTTGAGAAGAGGGGAGGTTAACTGGGAAGAAGGAAGAGGGGAGGTTAACTGGGGAGAAGAATGAGGGAAGGATAACTGGGATGAAGCAAGAGGGGAGATAAACTGGGAAGAAGGACGAGGGGAGAATAATTGGGATGAAGCAAGAGGGGAGATAAATTGGGAAGAAGGAAGAGGGGAGAATAATTGGGAAGAAGGGTGAGGGGGGAAGTGGAGAGGAAAAATGGGGAGGAAGACGGAAGGGAAATTGGGGAGATGGGAGGAAAAATGGGGAGGAAGGAAGAAGGAAAATGGGGAGGATGAGAGAGAGAGAGAGAGAGAGAGACTCCATTACGTAAGATCTCCCTTAAATTTAATAGAGAAGGTGAAAAATAAGTCGCCACGTGGAAGGAGATAAGGAAATTATACCATATCTGTTTTTCCGATTATGCTTTTATTACGAGGTAGGAATGAGTCTCCTTGGTTACTAGTCAAATCAGCTTCCTAGCGCCTCTTCTTATGCGATTTGTTTTGATTATTACACTTTAGTATTTCACTGTAAGTTGTCTCTCTCTCTCTCTCTCTCTCTCTCTCTCTCTCTCTCTCTCTCTCTCTCTCTCTCTCTCTCTCTTTCAGTTTCATGGATCACGATGAAATATGAACTAGCCTCTCTCTTTTTCTCCCTCCCTCTCTTTCTCTCCCTTCACCTCTCCCTCTCTTTTTATTCTCCCTTTCATCACGTCTCCCCCTCTCCCTCTCTCACACTCTCTCTTCCTTTCTTCAGCAGCTCGCTTTCCCAGATCTATCTTTCATCCTGTTATTTTTCTCACTCACTCACTCACTCACTTTCTTTCACACCCTAATTCACTTTGGTCGTCTTTCTTCTCTCTCTCTCTCTCTCTCTCTCTCTCTCTCTCTCTCTACCCCTGTGATATTACGCTACTGACCTTCAACTTGGTCTTAACTACGCCAAACACGCAGTTATTTACAAGACAGACAACATCTCTCCTTCCTTCCTTCCTTCCTTCCTTCCTTCGTCTACTCCCGTCTTTCCTCTATTTCCTTCCTTCTCTCTCTCTCTCTCTCTCTCTCTCTCTCTCTCTCTCTCTCTCTCACCACAAAACCAGCGACCACATCTAATAGCCCATCGTCCCTCAACACAAAAATTCACCTGATTCTCCTTTTGCATGCAGATAGAACTGGATAGGCGTTGGAATAGTAATAATGCTGTGATATCAATTTACATGAGGATAGGGAGATGTGGATGGATGGATAGATAGATGGATGGATGGGTGGAGGGATGGATTAGAGGGTAGGTAAGGTGGTTGTGGGTGGGTGGGAAGAAAGGATGATTGAATGGATAATGGGTGGATGGATGGATGGACGGATGGGTGAAGGGATGGATTGGAGGGTAGGTAGGGTGGTTGTGGGTGGGTGGGAAGAAAGGATGATTGAATGGATAATGGATGGATGGATGGATGGGTAGGGTGGTGGGTGGGTGGGATGGTGAGGAGAAAGGGTGAATGAATGGATAATGGATGGGTGGATGGGTGAGTGGATGGATGGATGGATGGATGAATGGATGGATGGATGGATGGACGGACATGTAGATCGTGTTGGGATAGGTGATGGGATGGTAATAAGACTGGAGATAGTTTGTGTGTGTGTAGGAGGGGGAAGCAGCGAGACAGAATCCTCTCTCTCTCTCTCTCTCTCTCTCTCTCTCTCTCTCTCTCTCTCTCTCTCCAATGGCGTCCTCGAGCAGAAAGGGTGAAAAAAATATATATGGAGAATTTCCAAATGAAAAATCAACCACGTGAGAGACAATCAAGAGATTAGAGATTAAAAATAAAAAATAAATAAATAAATAAAAAATGGGAGGAAAAAAATAAGAGGCTGGAGAGATCAAACGGAATGAGAGAGAGAGAGAGAGAGAGAGAGAGAGAGAGAGAGAGAGAGAGAGAGAGAGAGAGTAGAGGGAGGGAGTAAGTGGTGTTCTGGGAGTTATCTTGCGCCTCCCTCCAATCTTGTGATGGCTTCCCTCCCTCCCTCCCTCTTTATCTCCCTCCCTCCCTCTCTCTCCCTTCTTTCCCCTCTAACTCCCTCTCCCTCCACCCCCCCCTCCCTCTCTCTCTCTCCCCCTTCCTTCCTCTTACGTACTTTCTCCTCTTAATCTCCCTTCCTCCCTGCAACCCTTCCTCTCTCACTCTCTCCCTCCCTCCATTCCCCTTCCTCTCTCTCACTCTTCCTTCCGCTTATGTACTTTCTCTCTCCCTCTTACCCTCCCTTCCTCCCTCCAACCCCTCCTCTCTCACTCTCCCTCCAGTCTTTTTCCCAACTCAAGGAGGAGGAGGAGGAGGAGGAAGAGGAGGAGACGAATTAATGACAAAATTAAAAGGAAGAAAGAAGTGAAGGAAATTATACAAAGCAAAATTCCCTTAAATAAGTAAAGAAATTAAACAAGACTAGAGTCCCATTCCCAAAAGAAGGTAATGAAAGAAAAAAGAGACAGACAGACAGACAAAAAGACAGTCGAGACAGAAAGAATAGATGAATGAATGAAAAGTAATGGGAAAAAGATGAAAAAAAAAGATTGATAAAAAAAAACCCTAATTAGTGAGAGAAAGGACGAACGAAAAAAAATGACATGTGAACGAAGAAAGAGGAAAAAAAGAGGAAAACAGGGATAAAAAGAGAAAGAGAGAAAAGGAGAGAGGGGGTTAGAGAGAGGGGGTGAGAAAAATTATATTGGGTGAAAGGTAATATACACACATAATAAATCTATCTATTCATCTATCTAACAACCTTAACACCCAGCCTATCTATCATCATCACCATCATCATCATCATCATCATCATCATCATCGTCATCATCATCCAAAGTCCCAGCTAAATCCCACCTCTCTAGCATACTTATCCACCCTACTAATCCATCCATCCATCCATCCACCTCCCCCCACAGCCACTCACCAAATCAGTGCCCATTAACACCCTCCACTACAAACGGCCTCCCATTAACTTCCCCATCTAATTCTAGTCCCATAATGCCTATACAAATGGACCCCTTATAGACCTCTCCAGTCACATATCTGGCTATATATATATTTGTTTACATATATATATATCTTTTTATATGTGTTTGTGTTCCTTTGTACTTATAGTCTCTCTCTCTCTCTCTCTCTCTCTCTCTCTCGTGTGTGTGTGTACGTTTTCATGCATACGTTTTTCCACTGAAGTCTCTTATCGTGTCTGTCAATATTATACAAGAGGACAGCGATGAGTAAAGCATGAACACAAGCGGACGACTAAGTGAAGGATGGAGGGATGGGAGAGAGATGGAGAGGGTAAGGATGGAAGAGAGATGGAGAGGGAGGTGATAGGTGTGAGTCATGGAGGGATGGAGGATATGGGATGGAGAGAGGAGGGGGGATGGAAGGGAGAGTCAGGTATGGGAGAGGGATGGAAAGAGAAAGGATGGAAGGGAGAGTATGGAGAGAGAGGAAATAAGAGGTGTGAGGGATGGAGGGAGGAGGAGGGATGAAAGGGAGGAGCAGGGATGAAAGGGAGAATCAGGGATGAGAATGAGAGGTATAAAAAGAAAACGGAAGGATGGATGGAATAAAAGAAATTAAAAGACACACACACACACACACACACACACACACACACACACACACACACACACACACACCATTAACCATCTAAATCACTACTACTCCTCCCCATTAGACCACTTCCTCCACTATCATTAACCCAATTATCTCTCATCTCCTTCTTGCATAACTGACGAGAAGAGAAGAATCAAAGTTATCCTTCCGAGTGAGATAATTGAGAAATGGTGCTGCTACAATTAGTGGCCAGGAAAATAGATCAGTCTGTGCTTTAACATCTTCTCGGGTGCAAAGAAAATGGGGAGTGGGGTACGAAAATTCTTGAGCCAACTTTACCATTTGCTAAAAATAAATTATAACTTAACCTCAGGGCGTAGATAAGTGAAGAAACTAAACGACACGACAATCAGCTCAAGGAAGAAATAAATCAGTCCCTCCTTTGCCATCTTCTCGCCCGGGGAAGAAGAAAATGGGAAGACGGGGTGGGACGATAATCCGTAAGTGCGCTCTAGGATTTGAGGTCAAAGTTTGGATAATGGTGGATGTGTTTGCAGGAAAGTTTGAGCCGTATTTTTGCAACGCTGCCGAGAACACAACACCCACGATTCACCCAGCGATATAGCGCCGAGCCGAAAGCGTTAAAACAACAGCAGGGCCAAAATTTCTACTGAAGGTCCCGTGAGTTTTGTGAGTAGGTATGTGTTGCCTTATTATGAGGGAGTAAGAGTTGGAGTGATGATGATGATGATGATGATGATGGTGGAGGCAGTAACAGATCTATCTCTTTATCTATCTATTCATTTACTTAGTGATCTCTGTCTTTTTACATCCATCCTTCTATCCATCCATCCACCTACCTAACGACCTGCCTATCTACCCACCTACTCATACCTACCTGCCTATCTATCTATCTACCTACTGACCTCTCTCTCTCTCTCTCTCTCTCTCCTTTGCATTTCTAGGGAGCTTCTTTTTCGTCTCCCTTTATTTCACTTCATTGAGCTCCTGAGTGAGGGAGAGGGGAGGAGGAGGAGGAGGAAGACAAGGAGGAGGAGGAGGAGGAGGACGAGGAGGAAATTAGCAAAGGGAGGAAGAGTACGAAAAGGTAAAGGCTGAGTAGAGAAATAGAAGAGGAAAGTGAAAGAGAGAGAGCAAGTGACAGACAGACAGAGGCAGAATTGAACACGTTAGAGGTGAGACAGGAAGAGACAGGTAGACAGCATACAGAGAAAAAACAGAGAGACAGCAAAACCACACGGAAGTTAGACAGACAGAAGACAAGGAATGACAGACAGGAAAAGGAGAAGAAGAGGTCAGACAGGAGTAGACAGACACAAGACAGAGACCTAGAGAGACAGCAACTGATCGAAAAGGAGACAGACAGACACATGAAAGTCTGCAAGAGACAGACAGAAAACAAACACGAGACAGTCACCTACAGACAGACAGATTAGACAGAAAACGGAGACCCAGAAACAAACAGCAACTGACAGAAAAGGAGAGAGAGAGACAGACAGACAAATGAGAGCCAGCGAGAGACGGACAGATGACAGACAGAAAGCAGAGAGGGACAGGAAGGGTGGAAGGGCAGGGGTCAAAGAGCAATATCGAGGAGAAAGAGTAATGGGCAATATCAGTCATCACAGTTTTTTGTCAATTTTCGGGGTTGGTTGGCAAGATTGAGGGCTGGGGCAAGATTGAGGGCTGGGGGCAATGTTGAGGGCTGAGGGCAATGTTGACGGCTGGGGCAAGATTGAGGGCTGAGGGCAATGTTGAGGACTGAGGGGCAATGTTGAGGGCTGAGGGGCAATGTTGACGGCTGGGGTAAGATTGAGGGCTGAGGGCAAGATTGAGGGCTGAGGGCAACGTTGAGGGCTAGGGACAATTTGAGGGCTGAGGGGCAATGTTGAGGGCTGAGGGAAATTTTGAGGGTTAGGGGCAATTTTGAAGGGTGGTGGGCAATTTTGAGGGCTGAGGGCAAGGCTGAAGGCTAGGGCAAGTTTAGGCTGGGAAGGTAAGACTGAGGGCTGGGGGTAATAATGAGAGCTGGGGGCAATTCTAAGTGCTAACGGGCAAGACTGAGGACTGGGGACAATTTTAAGTGCTAAGGGGCAAGATGGGACGCTACAGTATTGCCCTCCCTTGCCCTAGAGGCGATAAGAACGTGTCCCAGGCCTTATTTTTGTCCTTACGAAATATTCTGAAAAAGTTTGTTGGCTTTCGGAGATTATCAGTGAGGTTCGTAAGATATCGCTCACTGTCCCCTTATTTATCGTTCTGTAGTGGATCAATATTTATGTCCGCGACTGTACATGGAGAGTGAAACTGACAAGGAGAGTGTATGTGAGTGAGGTGGAGGGGGGGAGAGGGAGGGGAAGGCCAAGGATGAGATGGAGGGATGGGGTGGAGAGGTATATGAGAAAGGGGGGGGGTGAGCTTGGAGCAGGGCAATGAAATGGAGGGAGACAGGGAGACATGGAGGCGATTTGTATGTGGCCACCCCTTACGGGATTAAGGCATCTGGCAATAGATTGATAGATAGATAGACTGTACATGCAGAGATCAATATTCTAAAGATTGGCCTAATATTCCTCCCCCTTCAATGCTAAGAAAAAGATGCTATACTCTGTTCACTCTAACTTGACCTAAAATTGACTTATCTCCACTTTGAATGCCGAGTTGTGGCAATAGATTAACACTAGCATATGGTACTAGTCACGAAGAAGTGCTATGGGAAGGGTGTAGAGTACATGCATTGCCTTTTTCTGCCACTGAGCTACATGAAATAAGCTACGTAGAGAGAGTATAACAAACACGAGGTGCTAGTCACGAAGAAGTGCTATAGAAAGGATGTAGAACGCCAACGCGGCAACAAAGGGACAAAATACACCATGTTAAAATACACAAACTAGTCACGAAGAAGCGCGACAAGAAAATAAACACCTGAGCCAATCAAAGGTAGGTAGGGACACATTACCACGCCATACTAAAATAGGCGAACTAGTCACGAGGAAGTGCTGCAAGACAAAAACACCTGTAGGGACAAATTACCACGACATAATAAAATAGGCGAACTAGTCACGAAGAAGTGCTGCAAGGAAATAAACACCTGGGCCAATTAAAGGCAGGTGAACTTTAATATTTACTAGTACGTGGCTATTTCTGCAGCCACGGACACGGGCGAGCCACGGGGGGCGCCTCGTTCCTTGCAACATTGAGATATCCTGCACTCTGGGCCTGCTGCTCCTCTCTCACTCTCTCACTCTCACTCTCACATACACTCACTCTCACATACCCATTCACGTTCACTCTCATCCATTCACCTTCATTCTCACTCTATCACACTCACTCTCTCACTTTCGCACATACTCTCACTCTCCCACATTTTCGCTAGAGTTCTCCCTTTCGGTTTCCTTGTATGGTGATTGTTTTGCTTCTCTCTCTCTCTCTCTCTCTCTCTCTCTCTCTCTCTCTCTCTCTCTCTCTCGTATCTTGCAACATTGAGCTGCAACACTGAGGAAGCCACATTCATCCCTAGTACTGCCCCCCCCTCTCACTCACACACACACACACACACACACACACACACACACACACACACACACAGGGAAAGAGAGAGAGAGAGAGAGAATGGTACTCTACTGAAAAGGCTAAAATAAGTGTACCAAGCAATCGCCCCAAAATTCGTAACACCTGATTTTAGGCAACTCATTCCAACTAGGCGGCCGTCTGTCTCTTTAATCGGTGAAATATGTGCTGGGGGGGAGGGCAAATGTACTGGCTAGGATCGAACCCGGGACCGGCCGAGTATTTCTAATTAGGACGAAGGATTGCGACACCGGAGCGCTGTAATGTGGGTTATGAGGGTGGGGTAGGGTGGGGTGGGGTAGGGTAGGGTAGGGTAGGTTAGGGTAGGGTAGGGTAGGGTAGGGTTGGGTTGGGTTGGGTGGATGGGGGTGTGGATATGGACTAGGTGGGTCTCGGGTGTTGATGAACGAACGTGTGTGGATGGGTGTGGGGCAGTGTGGGTATGGAGACGAAGAGGATGTGTAGTGGGTGTGGTGGGTGTGGAGTGGATGGATAGGTGTCTGGGTGAGTGTGGGTGAGGATGTCAAGAGAAGATGGATGGATGAAGATAAGTGTGGATCAGTGAGGAATGATGTGGGTGGGTGCACACACACACACCCACACACCCACACACACACACACAGACAGATTTATGTACGAACGTAAGAGTGGAACTATTCAGTGTTTCTGGTGAGAGAGAGAGAGAGAGAGAGAGAGAGATCCACAATACATCTCTCTCTCTCTCTCTCTCTCTCATTCACTCCTACAGTGTCTCCCTCCCCCCCTCTTGCCCCCCCCTTAAATTCCATCCTTAATTAGACCCCGCCTGGTTTCAGGGCGGAGTGACGGCAGGAAAAAAAACGAAAAAAAAAAATCGCGTATGTCCGATATAGCGAGGTTTTTTCCGTCCGGTTAAATTCGGGATGCTGCAGTCCGAATTACCGGGGTTAATGGACGATCGCTATTAGAACCGGTTTTCTTCTCTCTCTCTCTCTCTCATATGAAGGAAGAAGAAAACAAAGGCTGAAATCATGCAACTTTCATTTCTTTTTCAGTACACACACAACACACACACACACACACACACAGGTAAGCAGAAGATGAGGCAGGGTGAGGCAGACAGAATACAGGTAGACAGAAGGTGAGGCACACAGAAAGTGCGGCAGAAGGCGAGGCAGAGAGAAGTCACGTAGGCACAAGGTGAGGCAGAGGGTGCGGCAGACAGAAGGCAGATGGGCAGAAGGTGAGGCAGGATGAGAAAGAGGGCGAGGCAGAGGGAAGACAGGTAGGCAGAAGGTGAGGCAGGCAGGGTAAGGCAGTAAGCATCCTAGATCATACACGCTCTTCTGGCCACGGCGCCATTTTTCAAAAGTGCATGTGTGAGGAGATATATTGAGGGTTATTATCCAACGCTCCCTGTTTTTAGGGGGAGGGGGAAGGGGAAGGGGGAGGGGAAGGGAGGAGTAGGGAGGAGGGGAGGGGAAGGGAGAGGGGAAGTGTGGGGGTCGTGGGGGAATGTGGTCCTGTGTCTTTCAGAATTTATACCTCTCCCACCTACCCACCTGCTCCACACCCACCTCCCGTCCACCTATCCACTCGACTATTCCACACACACACACACACAAACTCACAAACCCACACACCACCCTGGACACATTACGTTTAAAACACTGGAGGTCATAGGCAGAGGGATAAAAATGACAAATATTTCTGAAATTGACCAACTGCATACAAGCTGAGCAAATTTAACTTCATCAGGGGAAGACAAATACGAGGCTATGTTGGTGGGGAAGAGGAGGGAAAGAGGAAAGAAAGAGGAGGGAAAGAGGAGGGAGAGAGGAGGGAAAGAAGGAGGAACATATATATTGAAGAGGCTAAAGAAGAGAAGAAATTATGTTTTGGAAAGTTCACTGCGTCTACTAGAGAGAGAGAGGGAGAGAGAGAGAGAGAGAGAGAGAGAGAGAGAGAGAGAGAAAGGGTAGGGAAGGGAGAGGGCAAATCTAGGGGGGTATAGCTAAGGGGGGGGTTATAGACTAAGGGGGGTTGGAGCATCTGAGAAGGGGTGAACTAATGGGGTGTAATGGGTAAGCCAGCAAGCCAGAGAAGCCACAAAGGACCCTCGCTAATGGCTTTACCTTCGCAATTACACTACCATTTGCGGTCAGGTATGGTGATGGAGGCAAGAGATAATGGGTGGGGATAATGGGAGGGAGAGAGGCTGATACTTAATGGGTTCTGGCGAGAGTAATGGGTTTGAGAGGGAGGAATGGGGACTGGGTGAAGACTGGCTTTGATGAGTGTGATGCTAATGGGTTGATGAAGATAATGGGGGTGTTAATGGGAAGATAATGGGTCTGAGATGGATAAATGGGGATTGGACGATAACTGATTTGATGATTGTGATGTTAATGGGTTTCTGAAATGGTATTAATGGTAAGATAAAGGGTCAATAAAAGGAAAGAGAGATATCTAATGGGTTCTGGCGAGAGTAATGGGTGTGAGATGGAGGAATGGGGACTGGGTGAAGATTGATGATAGTGAATTTAATGGTGCTAATGGGGGAAAAGATAATGACAGTATAATGCTAAAACAACCCATGAGATACCTAATGGGTTAAGATAAATGGGTAAAGGATGAAGAAATGGTGATTGTATTTAATGGTGATGCTAATGGGTAAGATACTGAAGAGTTAATGGGTGATAATGGGTTTAG
>NC_137038.1:1277500-1280000 GCF_032717465.1 Coenobita brevimanus
AGAGAGATTAGTCAGAGAAGGGGAGAGTATAGAGTGGATGAAAGACTGAGTGAATGGATGTGTGAGATGCAGGGAGAGTGAGATTGGCAGGGTGAGGCAGGGGAGGGTGAGGCAGAAGAAGGTAAGGCAGGGGAGGGTGAGACAGGCAGGGTGAGGCAGGGTGAGAGGGAAGAAAAACTGTTGAAAGTACATGAGAGTAACAAAAATGATCCCAACACAAAAATAAAACGTACAAAGAACGTTTACAAAAGCTAGATAAAACACAGAAGAAACGTTTAAAAGAGAAATAAAACACAGAAGGAACGTCTGCAGGAGAAATAAAACATAAAAGGAACGTTTGCAAGATAAAACAGAAAAACGTTTGCAAAAGAAATAAAACGGGAGGAACGTTTGCAAGAAATGAATAGAACTTACAAACGAGTTAATTTCCACGGTGTGTGATGCAGGTAGCGTATAATTAAGACGCATAAAAATAATAGTAATAGTTGTAGCGGTAATAATAATAATAATAGAAATGATAATAGTAACAGTAATAATAATAATAATAATAATAATAATAATAATAATAACAATAATAATAATAATAATAATAATAATAATAATAATAATAACAAACATCAACAGGGTGCCTAAAATAATTCACCAAAAGCCACTCATACACACAAACCCTTCCACAGTTACCATCAAAAGTAAACACCCAAATAACACCAATTTTTCAACAGAGTGGTAAAAAAGGACTCAATTTCCCTCCAGTATGACAATGAAATACGGATCTAAAATAAAAAGTAAATAAAAAAAAATCATACGGATCCGGATTTACCTTTTAATCCACAGGTAAACACATTCTTGGATTATTATTAATTTTCAAGTATTTTTTTTTTATCAGGATTTCATGGGGAATGGTGAAACAATCTCTCTCTCTCTCTCTCTCTCTCTCTCTCTCTCTCTCTCTCTCTCTCTCTCGGCTGACGTTCTCCTGACAGTCGGCCAACAGGGGAGGGGCGGGGGGAGCGAAGTTGTGTGCCCTCATGAATGGGAGAGCACCCAGCTGTCTGTCGCGGCCACCCTGGGTAGTTAGTCTTGCTGTCACCTGTCTCTCTCTCTCTCTCTCTCTCTCTCTATCTATCTATCTATCTATCTATCCGTCTATCTACCTAACTATCTATCTACCAGTCTACATTTTCTTATTTGTTCACAGACTTTTCCAGCCAAACTCATGTCATACTCTCTCTCTCTCTCTCTCTCTCTCTCTCTCTCTCTCTCTCTCATGAAAGCAAGAGGACGGGGCTGTCTATCTGTCGTGGCTGTCAGGATACTCCAAGTTCCTGTCTCTCCCTCTCTCTCAAACACCAATGCATTACTGTACTGAGGACCCGGAAGCCTTCACGTGGTGGCACTGTGGATCGGCTGCCCGGCTATCCACACCCCTCCCCAGCTCCCTATCCCCAGAAAGGATGATGGTGGACTGCAGGAGAAAGGGGGCAACTTCAGCCCGCAGTCCACTGGGTTCACGTTTCACCTTCACCTGGGATTACACCTATATTTACCTGTAATTTATACCTGTGTGATTGAAGGGGGTGACTAATGTCTATCTGTGTCTATCTGCCTATCTATCTATCCATCTATCTATCTATATACATATTTTTTTTACTCTTACATGGTTTAAAATTGCCCCACACTCGTTTCACTATGAGAGAGAGAGAGAGAGAGAGAGAGAGAGAGAGAGAGAGAGAGAGAATAAAGCAGGGCAGGCTAAAGAAAAAGTGACGAGGAGGAAAGTAGTAAAGAAGGAAGATGAAAATAAAGAAGGAAATAACTCCAAAAAGAACATAAATAAAGGAAGAGAGAAGAGGAAGAAAAAAGGAAAGGGTAGGTAAGGAGAAAGAAAACGGGAAGAAGAGAAGATAAAGAAGGGTAAACTAAAGAAAAAAAAAGTGAGAGGAGGATAGTAAAAAAATAACCTCGAAAGAAATGTAGGAAGAGAAAAAAAGAAAATTTGAACAAGAAAGAAAACGGGAAGAAGAGAAGATAAAGAAGGGTAAACTAAAGAAAAAAACTGAAGTGGGAGGAGGGTAGTAAACCGTGCTCATGATTGGTCAATTTGGGGCGAGGAGAGCCAATCAGGGAGAGAGGAACGGGTGGGGCATTTCTGATCACTCTCTCTCTCTCTCTCTCTCTCTCTCTCTCTCTCTCTCTCTCTCAATCTACATTCCAGGGTAGGATACACGAGAGAGAGAGAGAGAGAGAGAGAGAGAGAGAGAGAGAGAGAGAGAGAGAGAGAGAGAGACGAAGCATAAACTGATGAAAATTGATAGAGACGTAGATTTTAAAAAATGGTTCATAAATAGATAGATAAATAGACAGATAGATAGACAGACAGACAGACAGACAGACAGACGTCCACTGCAAGCCTCATCCCTTGCATTACTACCCTTGCTTCACTCAATCTTGCCTCATGCAACTTTGACCTTTCCTGAGCAACATTCATGCAAAAAAACTA
>NC_137038.1:1285000-1300000 GCF_032717465.1 Coenobita brevimanus
CGTGCTCTTTTTTTTTTTCCAGTATGGTGTACAGTTTAATCCTCCATATATAAACTGTGGAATCTCGTTCGTCCTGCAATCCAATAACACTTCCTCTGAGTGCACTTCCTACTTGTGTTTATTACAGGTTGGGGGACAGGTGGAGTGAAGGGAATGAGTGTTAGTGCGAGTGTTGTTAGAATTAAGTGTAGTGGAGAGAGTGGAATGAAGTGCTTGATGGAGATATGTAAGAAGGCATGAGTGAGTGAAATTATACCAGCAGAGTGGAAAAGAGACTGTGACTGTACCCCTCTACAAAAATAAAGGTGAGCGACGTGAGTGCAAGAATTATCATGGCATAAGTTTATTGGGTGTGGCAGGGAAGGTATATGGAGAGATATCAGAAGTCCTAGTGAGTGACGAACAGGGTGGCTTTAGGAGTGGCAGAGGATGTGTGGATCAAATATTTGCAGTGAGACAGATAGTGTAGAAGGCTTGTGAGAAGGACTATAAGGTGTTTATGGCATTCGTGGATCTGGAAAAAGCATACGACAAAGTGGACAAAGAGGGATTGTGGAAAAAATGCGCATGTACGGTGCAGATGGTAAGCTGCTAGGTGCCGTCAGGAGTTTTTATGATGGTAGTGAGGCACGTGTAAGGGTAAATGGGCATCTAAGTGAATGGTTCACGATCAGTGTGGGCGTGTGACAAGGTTGTATGATGTCCCCATGGCTGTTCAAAATATATATGGATGGGGTGATGATTGAAGTAAAAACACGAGTATTGGAGAGGGGGATGGCGTTGGTAATGAATGGCGATGGATGGAATATCTCAAATTTGTTGTATGCTGATGATTCAGTACTACTTGCAAATACCGGACAAGAACTTGGTAGACTAGTGCAGAGTTTTGCTGATGTCTGTGAACGTCGTGCATTGAGAGTAAATGTAGAAAAGGGTAAAGTGGTGGTTATTGAGAGAGAAGGTGACTTCCACTGTGATGTTACAGTGAATGGAGAGAGACTGGAATTGGTGAGAGAGTTCAAATACCTGGGTACAGTGATAGAAAAGAGAGGAAAATGTGCAAAAAAAAGTGGAAAGTAGAGTGACACAAGGAAAGAAAATTACTGGTGCAATGAAGGCCTTGATAAGAAACTGGGACTTGAGTGTTACAGCTGCACGAGGCTTATATGAAGAAGTGTTAGTGCCAACTTTAACATATGATTGTGAGACTATGGTGTGGCATGAAAATGAAAAGTCAAGAGTGAGATCAGTGGAGATGGGACTGCTGAGGAGTGTATGTGGAGTACAGAGAGTGGGTAGGATACGAAATAATGTGATTCGTGAAAGATGTGGTGTGAGGAAGTCTGTGGACACCAGAATCAAAGAGAGTGTACTGGGATGGTAAAGTCAATTGATCATGTGGAGAGAATGGATAACAGCAGAGTAGTGAAAAAGGTATATCTGAGCGAATTTGAAGGAGGGAGGAGGCGAGGTAGGCCAAGGAGAAGGTGGAGGGATATGGTGGATGAGTGTGTGAGGAAGAGAGGTTTGGAAGTCGATGAGGCTAGGGAACTGACAAGAGATCGAGCTGGCTGGATGAATATTGTGAGGAGAAGCGCACGACCAGGGATGTGGCACTCCTTTTTAAAAAAATAATAAACCGCTCAGGAAAAGGTGTTAGGGAGTGTACTGCCTTAGATATTCCTCCACATCTAACAAAAAAATGTCATCGTAGTGAAAGGGTAATTCCATCTTACTAATGACTTCACTATGCTAATTAATTCCCTCCAGTCTTTTGTCATTACCCTCATCAGCTTAATTCACAGCAACCCCGCAGGTGTAATTAGACTTACCAAATTATCGGGCTGTCTTCTGGCTTCTAATGATGATGATGATGATGATGATTGTGGTGGTTGCGATGACGACGATGATGACGATAGTGGTGGTGGTGGTGATGGTGGTAGTAGCAGTAGTAGTAGTAGTATTAGTAGTAGTAGCAGCAGTAGTAGTAGTAGTAGTAAGGGGCAGAGGCTAGTCTTTTTTTATACAAGGAAGAAGGAACCAAGGGCCAGAAGTCCACTAAAATTCGGATCATCTTTATTTTAGGACACCACCCTAGGCCCTTCATAGTGTCTAAATGGGTCTATGTTGGGGTTAGAAGCAAGATCCGGGTGTGGTGTGGTGTGGTGTGGTGTGGTGTGGTGTGGTGTGATGCGGTGTGGTGTGGTGTGGTGTGGCGTAGTGTGGGGTGGGAGGGTGGCATGATGTGTGTGGTACGGTATGGGAGGGTGGTATGGTGTGGTGTGGTGTGGCGTGAGAGGTTTGCATGGTGTGTGTGGTGTGGTATGGGAGGGTGGTATGGCATGATAGGGGAGGGTGGTATGGTGTGGAATGAGAGGATGGCAATGTTGTGTGTGGTGTGGAATGGTGTGGTATGGGACCGTGGCACTGGTGTGTGTGTGTGTGTGTGTGTGTGTGTGTGTGTGTGTGTGTGTGTGTGTGTGTGTGTGTGTGTGTGTGTGTGTGTGTGGTGTTATTGTATGGTGTGGTATGGGAGGGTGGAATACCGTGTGGTGTGCTGTGGTGTCGCTCCACTTAACCACCTCAAATCCACAGCAAAGAAACACATCCGAAAAACATTAGTGAGTGAACGAAGGACAGGGCCCCTCCAAAAAAAAAAAAAAAAAAACTCCATCAAAAAAAAAAATCGTAGAGAAGAGGCTGAACTCAAAATTGGTATATTTCATAGGCCTATATATGGTTTGCAAGTCACGCTTTGACCAAAAAGAAATATATTGACAAATTTTTAGGCCTACCTCAAAAATTCTACCCGGGAAATTCCAGATAGTTTTTCTGAGCGAGAGAGAGAGAGAGAGAGAGAGAGAGTAAACAATAATAAATAGCAGTTTCAATACAGGACGAAACATAATTAATTCATGTGTTGCAAACTTTTAATTACCAAACTCTCTCTCTCTCTCTCTCTCTCTCTCTCTCTCTCTCTCTCAATCCCTTTCCTCCCTCTACTCTTTTTCTTCGCCTCCCATCTCTCTTTCCCAAACCTCCCTATTTCTTCCCTCCCTCCCTCCCTCCCTCCCTCCCCACGTATCCGGAGGGAGGGATATTGGGCAGTGCTGTGAATGCTAATGGATCCCCCACAGTCAGGTGATACATGGTACACACACATGTTTACACCAAGCATTAGGAGGTGTAAGTTGGTGTAAGTGTGTGTACGTATGAGTATGTATGCACCGAGTATGTGTATGTGTAAGTATGATTATGTTCGCTTGTATCAGTATGTGTGCGTGAATGGTGACAGGTAAACCACACAGTAAAACACACACACACACACACACACACACTAGTATGTGCAAATATATGTAATTATACTCTAGGTATGAAACAAAAACTTATTTATAACCATGGGTAAGAATAAGTATGCCAATATATCTTTAAGTATATAGAAGTAGACATAAAATTATCTAAGTGTGTATACCTGAAGGAAGGCAGGTGTAAGTAGCCATAGGTGTATCTTTAAGTGTAATTAAGTAACGTAGGTGTGATTGCCATATCATTTTATTTTCCTCATCTTTTTTTTCCTTCTGCCTCTCTTTCCATTCTCTCCTCATCTCTTTTCTCTTCTTCCTCTCCTTTATCATCACTCTCTTTCTCTATCCTCTTTCTTCTTCTCCATCTTCTCCACCCCCCTTCTCCTCACATTCGTTTCCCTCCTCTCACTTTCCTTCTGTTCTCTCCTTTCTCTCTCCCTCCATCTCCTTTCCCCTCACATTTCTCCTTTCCTCCCTCCTTTCTTTCGCCTATTCTCTCTCTCCTTCTTCCTATCATTTACCACCTTCTCCGTCCACTCCTCCTCCCCTTCCTTCCCCTCCTCCCTCCTTTCTTCCCTCCTTTCTTCTTCAATCCTCACATCTAACCTTTTCTCCCTCCCTATATCCGTCCTTTCCTCCTTCCCTTCCTCTTCCAACTCCTTTCTTCTTCCTTGCTTTATCCTCATTTCCTTCCTTACATATGCCTTCCTCACTCCTTCTTCACCTCTTCCCCCCCCCTTCCTCTCTCTCTCTCTCTCTCTCTCTCTCTCTCTCTCACACACACACACACACACACACACACACACACACACACACACACACCAGGTCATAACTCACACTACCTTTGCCCTCATAGACGTTTTCAATTTCGCTTGAGTGTTTTTCAATTCATAGCTGAGTATAAGGGATTGAGGCCCGGGATTAGGTGGTGTTAGGTGAGACCAGGTGGGGATTAGGAGGATTAAGGTGAACAGGTGAGGTGGACCCA
This sequence comes from Coenobita brevimanus, assembly GCF_032717465.1. Classification (NCBI taxonomy): domain Eukaryota; kingdom Metazoa; phylum Arthropoda; class Malacostraca; order Decapoda; family Coenobitidae; genus Coenobita; species Coenobita brevimanus. The sequence continues at coordinate 1,289,294 of NC_137038.1, forward strand.
GGATTAGGTGGCGCTGGGGTGGATTAGAGGAGGATTACATAGGTGGAACAGGTGAGTTAATTAAATGAGATGAAGGTGGGTCAGAGTGGGTTAGGCATGGCAGGGTCGGGTTAGGCTAGCTAAGGGGAGGTTGGGTCATCTAGGGTTAGGTGAGGGTAGGTTAGATTAGAAGCGGGGTCACGAGTGGTTAGGTGAGGGGTTAGATTAGGTTAGGTGGGGCTGGGTAAGGTAAGAAGAAATATGATGCATGGAATAGTTACAAGGAGAGAATTTTCATGGGCTAATATTAATAATGAAAATACACGTAGGAGGAAAAATGTATATATATTTTCATCAACAGTTGTATAACTAAAGTACACACACACACACACACACACACAGTTGCAAAACATACGCATCTACATACTGTTAAAAATGTACACATGAATCGTTACACACACACACACACACACACACACACACACACACATCTGGTCTTCACGTAGAGGCCTGTAAAACCCAAATGATAAAACAGGATATCCCATACACACAATATTTGCAGCCATAAAACCAGGCCTGAAAAAACACCTACACAAACACAACCAAACACCTACACTGACACCCAACACTTACACACACAAAAAAAAACACACTGACACCCAGACACACACAAAGGCCCACACAAACACCTAAACACTCATACAAACACACGCAAACACCCATATAAACACACCCAAATACTCATTCAAACTCACCCAAACACCCAAACACTCACACAAATACCCACACAGACACCCAGACACACAAATACCGACATAGAGATACACAAACACACATGCAAACACCCAACCACTCACACAAACACACACGCAAACACCCTAACACTCACTAACCACACATCCAGACTTCCATCTAAACAACCATCTATACACTAACTCAAGCAAGCATCCAAACAGCCACTAAAACATCCAAACACCGAAACCCACCCACTACACACCCAACCTACCCACCACAGACCCACCAAACCCACCCACCTAAACCCACCCACCCCACCCAAAAAAAACAAGCACCGAGGGCCACACAAAAAAACACCGAGCAATGTAAACAAATTAACTCCAACACCAAACACAATTAAAACACAATGAACTAAAAAAACACGCTCACACACACCCAACAAACACAGAGCCGACCTAAATGCATTCCAGGGCGACATGACAAATAAAGTTCAAATCGAGGGGAGTGGCAGTGCGGGGAATAAAAGCATGACAATAACACAATCCCGGGGCGTAACTGCATCACCCGCTGCCCGCAAACGCACGCAAACGCACGCACGCACACGCACACACAAACTACTGCAATAACACATCCACTGCCCGCAAACATGTATACGTAAAAACACAAACATGCTCACACACACACACACACACACACACACACACACACACACACACACACACAGGCCGACACGGTAAAACATCCCCGTATGCAGATATATGAATATGTACCGGGTTTAATTTTTTTACCCTAGTGTGTGTGTGTGTGTGTGTGTGTGTGTGTGTGTGTGTGTGTGTGTGTGTGTGCTGGATACACAAATATAAACCTACATATAAAACAGCGAGGGTAAAATGCAGTGTGTATTTAAAGGTGTATTTGTGTACGGGTGTATATTTGGTGCACATGTGTATGGTTATATGTACGTATGGGAGTTAGCTTTCTACGCACACGGGTACAGATACGGTAATAAATATAGGAAAACACACACACACACACACACACACACAGTTTATTGTCAATCTCAAGTGACAGTATTTCTCTCTCTCTCTCTCTCTCTCTCTCTCTCTCTCTCTCTCTCTCTCTCTCAACAAACTTTTGCTCATCCCTGTACTTGTCACTCATCCCACCCATTTAGCCAAACCCAGTCCTTTTGCACACCCATTTTTCATTCATTATACACGATGAAAGACAGTGAAAGACAGAGAAAGATCACTAAGGCCCAAATCCCCACTGATGTGATACAGGATTCTCGACCCTATTGTACTGGAGGCCACGGAATTATTCAACAGGATTTTTTTTTTTTTCATTTTTTTCTCATATATATTCAGATTTGTTCAGCGTTCAGAAGCACCAACACTTTCCTGGAACGACGTCACTGAGGACCAAGCAGGACTGGAATATGGCTACTGGAATATGGCGACTGGAATATGGCGACTGGAATATGGCGACTGGAATATGGCAACTAGAATATGACAACTGGAATATGGCACATGGAATATGGCAACTGGAATGTGGCGACTGGAATATGGCACTGGAATATGGCGACTGGAATGTGGCAACTGGAATATGGCGACTGGAATATGGCAACTGGAATATGGCAACTGGAATATGACAACTGGAATATGGCAACTGGAATATGGCAACTGGAATGTGGCAACTGGAATGTGGCAACTGGAATATGGCACATGGAATATGGCAACTGGAATATGGCAATTTGGGTGGACTATGGCAACTGGGTGGAGTATTGGAAGTTAGAGAGAGAGAGAGAGAGAGAGACAGACAGACAGACAGACAGACAGACACAGAGACAGGGACGAAAAAATGAAAAAAAGAAAAAAATATATATATATAATTAAAAACAAAAACATCAAATTTATAACTCACGCAAAACTTTTTTTTTTTTTTTTGCCTAGGGGAGAATAAGTTTCCCTGCCAAGAATATTCCCTAGATATTTTCCCCACGGCCTCTGAACTTTTTCCCCTCACCTCCTCTCTTTACTTTCTCTCTCTCTCTCTCTCTCTCTCTCTCTCTCTCTCTCTCTCTCTCTCTCTTTGTCAATTAGCTACGTTATGTCATTCTTTCCTCCTCCTGTTACTTTTCTATCTATCCATTTATTTATCTACCTATTATAACCATTTCCCTTCTTCCTTCGACTTTTTCTATCTATCTGTCTATTAATCTATCCACCTACCTACATCTCTATCTATCTATCTATCTGTCTATCTATCACCATCTTTACTCCTCATTCACCCACACCCCCTCCCATTTTCACGTCTGCCTAATCTCCTTTATCTATCTATCTATCTACCCATCTATCTATTAATAATCCACCTACCTACATCTCCACTGAATCTATCTATCTATCTATCTACCACCATCTTTGCTCCTCACTCATCCACACCCTCCTCCAATTTTCCTATCTTATCACCTTTATCTAATTAAATGAAGGTAAAGGAAAATAAATGATACTTGTTCGTTACTTAATTAGAATCCAATTATTGTTATCGCTACCTGTTAATTATCATTATTATAATTATTGCTATTAACGTGAATGCTGTAATTATTTGTATTGTTATTCTCACTCCTAATTAGTTTTGATTAATTATTCGCAGCAAGGTATTATTATTATTATTATTATTATTATTATTACTATTGTTATTATTGGCAGTAGTATTAATAACTGTAGTAATAGCAGTAGTAGTAGTAGTATTTTTTATTACTATTACTACTACTACTACTACTACTACTACCATCCTTACTATTATACATCTCCAACAATTAACTCACAGCTAAAATAATCATTCACCCCTTCAGCCAGAGGACTTAATCACCCAAAACTCAAATAGAAAATCCAAAAAAATAAAAAAATCCCTAAAACCAAGAAAATCCAAAAAATCAAAAAAATCCCTAAAACCAAGAAAATCCAAAAAAAATCTCCAAAAAATCCTAAAAGCAAAAAAAAATCCAAAAAAATCTCCAAAAATTCCTAAACCCAAAGAAAATCCAAAAAAAAAAAAAAAATCAAAAAATTCCTAAAACCAAGAAAATGAAAAAAAAAAAATCTTCAAAAATTCCTGAAACCAAAAAAAAAAATCTCAAAAAATTCCTAAACCCAAAGAAAATCCAAAAAAATCTCAAAAATTCCTTAAAACAAAAAAAATCTCAAAAATTCGTAAAACCAAAAAAAATAAAAAAAATCTCAAAAATTCGTAAAACCAAAAAAATCCAAAAAAATCTCAAAAATTCATAAAAACACGAAATTTACGAAGGCAAAACGATACACCCGCACCTCCCACACGGCTCCTGAGTGGCTCGGTGCGTTCAGTATCACCGATCCAATCAGCGCTAAGTATTTGTTAAGTCTTTACACCTTTTGTTCAATCAGGTCCCGGGTTCGATTTTTCGCCCCCCCCCTCTCTGAACCTGCAAGAGAGAGAAAGAGAGAGAGAGAGAGAGAGAGTCCTTTGGTTTTTAGTTTCGTTTATTTCTGGTCTCTCTCTCTCTCTCTCTCTCTCTCTCTCTCTCTCTCTTCCTCCTTTGTCTCGCTGCTTCCTATTAAACACATTTTTCCCCTCTTGCTCACTTACTCTCTTTCTCTTCTCTCCCCTTCTTCCCCTCTCTCTCTCTCTCTCTCTCTCAATTAGGTATTCTTCCTTGTTTACCTTGTCACACCTTTAGTTAATTAGTTCTACCCTCTCACCTGCGGCCCCGTACACACACACACACACACACACACACACACACACACACACACACACACACACACACACACTTCCACATATACAACCTATACATTCATAAATACAAATTCTCCCTCCCTCCCTCTCTCTCTCTCTCTCTCTCTCTCTCACACACACACACACACACACACACACACACACACACACAGGCAGAAAAACAGGGGTAGTGGTGAGTTTGTTTACTTTATACAGACTTAAGCGAGAGGCGGCGCTAGAGGAAACAGGATGGTGCTTGTACTGTATAAGAGAGAGAGAGAGAGAGAGAGAGAGAGAGAGAGAGAGAGAGAGAATGGGTATATGGTAATTTGAGAGAAAAAAGAAAGTGTGAGAAAAGGAGAAGAGGAAAGAGAATAAAGAAGAATGATGTCTGGAAGAAAGAGAAAGAAGGAATAATATTAAATAATGATAAATAGGAAAGACAAAAATAAAGGAAAGGGAAATAGAAGAGGGAGGGACGCAAAGAAAAAGGGAGGAAGGAAGAAGGGAGAAATGAAGACGGGAGGAGGGAAGGAAGAAGGGAGAGAAGGAAGAAAGGAAGGAGGGAGGGAGGGAGGGAGGGAGAGAAGGAAGAAAGGAAGGAGGGAGGGAGGGAAGGAAGGAAGGAAGGGATACATTGATGAAGGAAAGTACACCAAATAAAGGAGTGATAAAAAGGGAGAGAGACAAGAACTGTGAGGGAAAGAGGAAGTGTTTAGAAGGAAGGAAGGAAGGAAGAAAGGAAAGAAGTGACAAAGAAGAAATTATAAGAGCACAGAACAAGCATAGGAGAGGGAAGGGGGAAGAAGGAATAAGGAGAGAAGGAAAGAGGAGGCGAAGTAAAGAATGGAGGCGGAAGATAAAAAAATACAACCGTGAGAAAGGAGGGAAGAAACAAAGAAAGGTAAAGAGGAAAGAGGAGGAAAGAGGAAGGAGGAGGAAAGAGGAAAGAGGAAGAAAAGAAACAGGAAAAGGGGAAGAGGAAAAAAGGAGGAGGAAGAAAGAGGAAGAAAGAGGAATGAGGAAGGAAGAGGAAAGAGGAAGGATGGGGAAAGAGTTAAGAAGAGGAAAGAGGAAGAGGACAGAGGAAGGACGAGGAAACAGGAAGGAAGAGGACAGGTAAAGTAAAGGATATTAGGAAGAGGAACCAAAAACCAGACAGAAGAATGAGAGGCGTACCGTGGAATGAAGTGGGGGGAAAGGAGAGAGTTAAGAAGGAAAAAAAAGAATGAAGGCAGGACAATATAACGTGACAAGTAGGAAAACGATCAAAGAAAGACGTAGGAAATCGAAGGAAACAGAGGAGGGAAGGAAGACGGATGGTAGGAAAAAAGGAAAAGAGAATGGTAAAAAAGAGGAGGAAGGTGACGAATATTAATGAAGGGAAAGAGAAAAAAATATATATATATAAAATGTATCTGTAGCACTAAGAACGAAAAAAAAAAAAAAAGAAGAAGAAAGGCTGAGAAAGAGAGGAATGACAAAAAATATGAGGAAGAAGTAAAGGAAGAGGAGGAAGGAAATTATTAGTAAATGACTGAAGAATGACAAAAAAATTAATGTTAAATATAAGAATAAAAATGAATATCAGGAAAATGAAAACACACACACACACACACACACACACACACACACACACACACACACACACACACACACACACCTTCAATATTTGCCCACCATCTCCTTCATTATCCAGCTTCTCTTCTTTGTCTTATCCTTCCCCCTCTCTCCGCAATCTTCATTAAATATAACTGATATAAAAAAAGAGAGAAAAAGAGAGAAAGAGAGTGAGAAAAAAAAGATAAGTGATTTAGTAATGATAGCCAGCGACAAAGGACTCTCGTAACAACTTTTTATTCTCTCTCTCATCATCATCATCATCATCATCATCATCATCATCATCATCTTGAAACAGCACTTTATCTTTCCATCTTCACCATCATCATCATCATCACTACCACCATCACCACCACCACCCTCTCATCATCATCATCATCACCACCACCAACACAACTATCATGAGAGAGAGAGAGAGAGAGAGAGAGAGAGGGTAATTTGGTAATGATAAATCCGCACAACAAAGGATAATCGTAACATCATCTTATTTCTCCTAGGATGACCACAGGTGTAATTTCTTTCCCCAGTTCCTTTCTTGACTGTCCTGTAAAAAAATATCTATCTATCTACTATCTATCTGTCTATCACTATCTATCTACCTGTCTGTCTATCTATCTATCTATCTTCTATCTATTTATCTATCTATCTTCTATCTATTTACCTATCTATCTATCTATCTATCTATCTATCTACAATGTGTTTATTTATCTATCTGTCCCTGTGTCTATCTATCCATTTGTGTATTTATATCTATCGGTCTATTTATCTATCTATCTATCTCTCAGTTTAATTATCACCATATTTTCATCTTCCAATCTATCAATCTGTCTGTGTCTACTGATTTTTGTCTCTCCGTCTGTCTGTCTGTCTATCTATCTGTCTGTCTCCCTGTCTGTCTGTCTGTCGATCTATTTTTCTGTCTGTCTGCCCATTGATCTTTATATCTGTCTATCTCTCTCGATCTGTCTATCTATCTATCTATCTATCTGTCTATCTATCTATCTAGAGAGAGAGAGAGAGAGATTGTAAGGAAGAGACCGAAGAGCAGGAAGTAGAGATAGTGAGAGAGGGAGAGAGATAGAAGGGGAGAGAGAGAAAGTTTAAATGAGAAAGTTAGTCAGGGAGGGAGAGGGAGGGAGATAGGGAGGGAAAGTTATAAGGAGAGGGAGAGAGAGAGAGAGAGAGAGAGAGAGAGAGAGAAAGAGATAGAGAGAATTATAGATACACAAACTACACAAATCTTTCTCTCTCTCTCTCTCTCTCTCTCTCTCTCTCTCTTGCAAGCTAGGTAATGGACAGGGGCGCCTTCTCCTGGTGGCACTGATATAACTAGGCGGCTCCACTGCCCGGTTATGCAATTCTCCATGAACTCCCCCCTATCCCCCGAAAGGATGATGGTATACTGAGGAGGAGGAGGAGGAAGAAGACGAGGAAGAGGACGAGGAGTAGAAGAAGAAGAAGAAGAAAAGAAGGAGGAGGAGGAGGAGGAGGAGGAGGAGGAGGAGGAGGAGAACAACAACAACAACAACAACAACACCTTACAAGCCCCTTCACACCGATGACGTGATTTAATCTATTTCTATCTACCTCCAGAAGATTTTATTCACCTTAGATTTTTTTGGAGGGAGTTATATATGTACAAAAAAATCGTCTGAAAATAAGAGAAATAGGAGAAAACTCGAGATATTGAGAGAGAGAGAGAGAGAGAGAGAGAGTCAGGTCTCCCCAGTGGACCATTAGCAACGTTCAATTCTCTCACAGCCAGCCTGCTCTCTCACCTGGGAGTTAACTCTAGCAAAGACTCTCTCTCTCTCTCTCTCTCTCTCTCTCTCTCTCTCTCGCTTGGTCCTCCTACCTCCCTACCTACTCTCTCTCTCTCTCTCTCTCTCTCTCTCTCATTCCCATCACGTCTCCCCACACACAATAGCATAAACAAATCATTCTCTCTTCAACTTTTAAAAAACTTTATCATTTAACTTCAGGACATTTTTTTTTTTCAATATAAATAAAAGACTTGATATTTTTCCATAATTTTTTTCATAGTGGCATTTCTATTTTTTTTCTATATATTTTTTTGGTGGTTTTATTTTTTTATTTTTGGGGGGGGGCTTTGTGGTGTTTTTTTTGTGGTTGATCTGTTTTCTTTTTATTATTATTATTATTATTATTACTACTACTACTATTATTATTATTATTATTATTATTATTATTATTATTATTATCATTATTATTGTTATTATAGACAGGTAGATAAGAAAACAGATAATAATAAGGACTACTATATTTGGTAAAGAGAGAGAGAGAGAGAGAGAGAGAGAGAGAGAGAGAGAGAGAGAGAAAATCAGATCGAAAGAAAGAGAGAAAAGGCAGGGGAGGGAGGGCGGGGGAAGAATGACAACCTATTTCAATTTTTCCCCTAAAAGTCGAGAAAGTTCCCCAGTTTTCTCCCCTGCCGCTAATTGGTCTTTATTTTTATTCCTATTTATTTATTATTTTAGTCTCTCTCTCTCTCTCTCTCTCGTGTACTCCTCCAATCAGACTCTTCTCCCTTTCTTTTTCCACCTCTGATATTTTGATTTTCTACTCTCTCTCTCTCTCTCTCTCTCTCTCTCTCTCTCTCTCTCTCTCTCTCTCATTATTGCTCACCCTACCTCTTCTCCTCCTCTCCATTCTCTCAATAATGTGACCTCTCTGATATCAATTGTTTCATGTACTTGAGACGAGGGGAGGGGAGAGGAGGGAGAAGGGGAGGGGAGGGGAGGGGAGGGGAGGGGAGGGAAGAGGGAGTGGTGGTTGCGTGGTGTGTTAACGTAGATGTGGGCTATGTGTCAAGTGGTAGAGAGAGAGAGAGAGAGAGAGAGAGAGTGGAGGGGAAATACCTTATCATAATGTTATCAGTTTCTCAATATAACACATTTTTCTTTCCAACCTGCCTCACTTTTCTCCTGCCTCACCTCTCACCTGCCTCACCTCTCACCTGCCTCACCACACACCTGCCTCACCTCACACCTGCCTCACCTCACACCTGCCTCACCACACACCTGCCCCACCACACACATGCCTCACCACACACCTGCCTCACCACACACCTGCCTCACCACACACCTGCCTTAGCCCTCACCTGCCTCACCACACACCTGCCTCACCACACTCCTGCCTCACCACACACCTGCCTCACCACACACCTGCCTCACCACACACCTGCCTCATCCCACGCCTATCTTTTAAGTAAAAAAAATAAATAAATAAATAAACAGTAAGACGTGATAGCCTTGTTCTGAGACAGACAGACAGACAGACAGACAGACAGACATATCGTTATAGATAGGCAGATAAATACAGGCAGACTGATATTTAGACAAAGCTCCACACACATTCATACACTCATACAAAATACATACATACATACACATACATACATATATACACAGAAAAATACAAATACATATACACAGACAGAGGTAGGATTATCGATTTGTAGGTCGGTCATTCGTACTTGACTAGCTTAAGCAAAAGTTCAAGTTAGCCATCACTCTCCCTCTATACAACCCTCTAAGCGAATTGACACAAGTGATAACATACATAAATAAGGAGGAATATCCAAGTACGTAGGCAGACATAACTAAGCAAATATGCAAGAAGAAACAGCCAAGAATGTCCACTGGTAAATAAGTAAATAAGTGGATATGTAAGTAAGTAAATAAGTGGGTCTGGTGGTGTGTACGTGACCAGACAGACACTTAAAAATAAAGAGAGAGATAAGACATGGAAATTCCCTGGCGTGAAAGCCCGAAAAATGTCCAGCCTGAAAAATTCTACGGAGCCAGCCTGCCACATTTCACTACCTGTCTGTCAAACTCCTTCACGAAATATTCCTTGTATTTCTGGGAGTGAGGGACGGAGGAAGTGAGGGAGAGAATGGAGAGAAAGGAGAGAATAGGGAAAGGAAAGAAGAGAGACAGGGTGAGGGGAAGAGAGGAGAGAGGAGAGGCGAGGAGAGGAAGACGAAGAAACGAGTATATGGAATTGGAAAGAAAAACTGAAAAGAGGAAAGAAGAGATGAAAGAATGAAGGAAATGGGAAGGAAAGAGAGAGAAAAAAGAGAGACGAAGATAGGAAAAGTGGAGGAGGAAAGAGAGAGGAGGAAAGAGAGAGGAGGAATAGGAGGAAAAAGAGATAGAAGAAAATAAGAATAACTAGAGAGTGAGGAGAGAAGAGAGGAATGGAGGGAAAAGGTGGAGATACAACGGAGGGAAAAAAGATGGATGAAGAGAGGGAGAGGGAAAGAGAGGAAGAGGAGGAGGAAATGAAACACAAAGAGGCGGAAGGAAAGAATATGAGAATAAAGGGAGAGGAGAAGAGAAGAGACGAGAGAGAGAAAGAGAGAGAGAGAGAGAGACCCAATCCTGCAGTAATATCCTTAGCCAAATGCAAACCAATGCTAGTAACGAAGAAGTGCTGCAGCAAAGGGCAAAAATTTAATAAAGATTACACCCTTAATACGGGATTCGAACTAAGGCGCCGTCAATTAGGTAAAGGAGGGGGAGGGGAGGGGAGGGGGAGGAGGAATGGAGGGGGAGGGGAGGGGGAATGGAGAGAGGGAGAGAGTTGGGGGAA
>NC_137038.1:1305000-1310000 GCF_032717465.1 Coenobita brevimanus
TCTCTCTCGTTTTCTCCTCCACTTTTTCCTGTACGCCTTTTTCTCCTCGCTCAATATTCTCTTTAATTTATTTTTCTCGCTTTCTTTCAAATTTTAAATTCACATTTCTATTAACTTTTTGCTTTAATTTCTCACCAAGGTTTTTTTTTCCTTATAGATCTTTTCGTCCCTCACTCACTTTTTTTTTATTTTCTCTCTTTTTCTGTTTTTTTTTTTTGAGATGCAACTTTATTTTTCATTTTTTGAGTTTTTTTATCTTTATTTTTTTCCATTATTTTTTCCTCTCCCTTCACTCAGTTAATTTTTTTTTTTTGCACTTCGTCGTGTGTGTGTGTGTGTGTGTGTGTGTGTGTGTGTGTGTGTGTGTGTGTGTGTGTGTGTGTGTGTGTGTGTGTGTGTGTGTGTGTGTGTGTGTGTGTGTGTGTGGTGTGTGTGTGTGTGTGGTGTGTGTGTGTGTGTGTGTGTGTGTGTGTGTTTAGATTTACGTTTTTGGAACTTTATATTTCTTTTTTATCACCATTTTTTTTCCCTATAAACTTTTTCCTCCCTCGCTCCATATTCCTCCCTCGCTCCATTTTCCTCCCTCGCTCCACTTTCCATTCTCGCTCCACTTTCCTCCCTCTCTCCATTTTCCTCCCTCGCTCCACTTTCCTCCCTCGCTCCACTTTCCATTCTCGCTCCACTTTCCTCCCTCGCTCCATTTTCCTATTCTTTTTTTTTTTCTTGCCTTTTAAGCAATCTTTTTTTTTTCTTCCAGGCTTAATTTTCTACCATTATTTTTTTTTCACTTTTTTCCCTTTTTTCTTCCTTTCATTCGAAAAATCCGACTAGTTCCAAAAATGAATTCTATGAGTCTGATTTTATTTTTTTTATTACTAAAATTTTGAGTCTCCCTTGAAGTGGAGAGAGAGAGAGACAGAGAGAGAGAGAAGAGGGCGTAGAAGGGAGAGAAAGAGGGGGAGTGAGGAAGGGGAAGAGAGACTGAAAGGGAGGGGAAAAGAGGAAAGGAGGGAGAAGCGAACATTAAAGGGATGGGAGGAAGGAAGAGGGAGGGAAGGGGAGGGAAAAGGAGAGGAGAGGGAGAGAAAGGGAGGATAAGGGAAAGCGGAGGGGTGGGAGATGGAAAGGAGGAGGGGGAGGAGGGAGAAAGAGGGGGGAACTGAGTGAGGGGATGGAGGAATGATCAAAGGAAGAGGGAACGCGGAGTTAAGGAGGAGTGGGAGGGGGAAGGGAGGGAGCTAGGGAGGAGGAAGGAGGGAGAGAGTGAGGTGGGAGGTAGGAAAGAGGGAGGGGAGATGAGGGAGAGGGAGGGGAGGGGTTATGTTGGGGAGGGGGAGATGGAGGGGGAGGGGGAGATGGAGGGGGAAGGAGTAGGGGGGGAAAGACAAGGGTACAACGGGAAAGATGAGAAGAGGGGAGGGGAGGGGAGGGGAGGAAGGGTTAGATGGGAGTGGGGGAAGCAGGGTACGATAGGAGAGGGGTACGAGGTAAGTCGGGGAGAGGAGGGAAGGGGGAAGGGTTAAGCGGGGGAGGGGAGGTGAGGGGGAGGGAGTGGGGAGAGGGGAGGGGGGAGTGATTTAATATGCACACTCGAATGCCAGATGTCGGGAGGTAAAATTCTTAACTCGAGGGAAAAGGAGGATTTAAGTTCACTCCCTGCTTCCTTTTTTTATCTTTCTCCTTCACACACTAACTTCCTTGACAAGATATATATTTGGGATAGATAGATAGATAGATAGACAGATAGAAAGACAGATATAGATAGACAGACAGACTTGACAGAGTGATACATATTAAAATAAACATACAGATATAGACACATGGATAGACAGAGAGATAGATAGACAGATAGAGAGATACAGACAGACAGGCAGACAGACAGATAGATAGATATAGGTTCATTACATACATAGAAAGACAGAATAGATAGACAGGCAGACATACACAGACAGATATACAGACAGAAATAGATAGACACATTAAAAAAAAAAAAAAATCGAACCCACAGACAACCCTCCATCAACACCGTACGAACCCAGATCCCTTCTCATTCTTGAACCCAAAAAATTTAACGTCACAAAATTTTTAAGTCCCAAAAATTTTTAAGTCCCCAAATTTTGAAATCCCAAAATTTTAAGTCCCCAAAATTTCCAAGTTCCAAAATTTTAAAATCCCAAAATTTTAAGTCCCAAAAATTTCCAAGTTCCAAAATTTTAAAATCCCAAAATTTTAAGTCCCCAAAATTTCCAAGTTCCAAAATTTTAAAATCCCAAAATTTTAAGTCCCTAAAATTTCCAAGTTCCAAAATTTTAAAATCCCAAAATTTTTAAAACCCAAAACTTTGTCCTAAACTTTTTAAAGTTCCAAAATTTTTAACTCCCCAAAATGTAAAGTCCCAAAATTTTTAAAGTCCAAAAATTTTAAGTTCCCAAAATTCTGTCCCCAAAATTGTCACAAAAGTTTAGTCACATCTTACTTAAAATTTCATCAACACTTTTCCGTTAAAAAAAAAAAAAAAATCTGCACCATTAAAAAAACGAAAAAAATGAAAAATCCAGTAAATACCAATTCATTAATGTCTAAATCTTTGATCCCACCCAAATTTCTCGCTCACTAAATTTCACCAATATTCTCACAACCTAAATACCCTTGTTAAAAAAAAAAAAAAATAGATTCTAAGCTGCCTCTTATATACAAAAAAACAAAAAACAAAAAAAAAAAACAGATTCTAAGCTCCCTCCAATATAGAAAAAAAAAATTAAGCTAACATTTTCGTCAACACTTCGAAACAAAATAAAAATAAATAATAAATAATAAAATATATATATATATATATATAAAACTCACCTTCCTATCACCATCTTCACCTGAACGTCTCACCTGTTCTCGCCCAATTTCTTACCTTTAATTATCTCCGTCCTTTTCACAGGTAGGGGTGACTGTGGCTTACCTGAGGAAGAAGAAAAAAGAATATTAGAGGAATTGGTACACTATGATAAATTTAATAAAAAGACTAAAGAGGAAAATGAGGAAAGAAGGGGAGGAAACAAGTGTGGTTAATGAAGTGATAAGATCGAGGATGATAAAGACAAAAGCTAAGAAAATAGGAAAATAAATGACGAGGATAAGAAAAACTGATGAAAGATGAGAAAGGTGGGTGTTGAGAGAAGAGGGGAAAATGAAGGAGAATACCTGAAAAAAAGGAAGAAAATGGGAGAGGAAAGATGAGGAAAATTGAAGCAAGAAGTGGGTGATGGAGAAGATAAAAAGGAGAGTTCAAGAAATGAAGAAAATAAAACAAATGGAAGACAAAGGAACGACTAAGAAAGGAAATTAAAACAAGAGGAAAGAGGACAAAAAAATGAAGAAGAAAAAGGAAGAAAGAGGAGGAAAGAGGAGGAAACATAAAGAAAGAAAAAGGAGAAATGAAAGAGGAGGAGGAAAGAGAAGGAAATTTGAAGAAAAAGAAAAAAATAAACAGGAAAAATTAATAAAGAAGAGAGGGAAAGAGGAGAAAATATGAAGAAAGGAAAAGGAAAAATGATGAAAGAAGAGGAGGAAAGAGGAGAAAGTATGAAGAAAGGAAATATGAAGAAAGGAAGAGGAAAAATGAAGGAAGAAGAGGAAAGAAGAGGCGTGGGTGATGGAGTGGTCAGACCAAATAAGTGACAGCTTCGATAACCACGCTGAAGAGGGAGGGAAGGAGGGAGGGAGGGAAGGAGGGAGGGAGAGGGGAGAATTAGCGAGCGAAGGTGAGAAAAGAATGGGATGGATGAAGATAGGGATGGAAAGAAGGATGGAGGGAGGGAAAAAGAAAGAGTGGAAGAAGGAGGGAAGGATGGAAAGAAGGATGGAGGGAATGAAACAGAAGAGGAAGAGAAGGAAGGAGGGAGGGAGGAAGGGAAAGAAGGAAAGCAGGAACGGCCCAGGCAAGGAAGAAACGGTGATGAAAAAAGGAAGGAAGGAAGAAGGAGGGAAAAAGGATTAAAAGGAAGGAAGGATGGAAGGAAGGGAGGAAGGAAGGAGGAAGGAAATGAAGGAGGACGTGCAAGAAGGAAAAGAAAATGGATCAAGTGAGGTAAAAGAGAAACGAATTATATGAAGAAATATATAAAAGTCTGAGGAAGGGAGGGAGAGAATGAAGAAGAGGAAGAAGGAGGGAGGGAGGGAGGGAGGGAGGGAGGGAGGGAGGAAGGAAGGAAGGAAGGAAGGAAGGAAGGATGGATGGATGGTAGGAAGGAAAAATTAAAGAAAGAATGAAAGAAAGAAAGGAAGGAAGGAAGGAAGGAACTACCCTCCTCCCCACCCCGTCCTTCCCCTCCCCTCCTCTCTTCTCCCCCACCATATCCCTTCCCATTCTCCCCCTCTCTAACCCCATTCTATCTTCTCCCCACTCTCTCCATCCAACCTCCCCTCCTCAGTTCCTCCCCACTCTCCCCACTCACTCTCATCTTCTTCCTTTTCACTACATATCCCTTCTCTCTCTCTCCCCCTCCCCGCCTCTCCTCCGCTTCTCTCCCCAGTCCCCCATTTTTCTCTCACCTTCTCCCCCTTCCCTCCCCTCTTCCACTTCCCTCCCCGTTCCCCTATCTTTCTCCTTCCCCCACCTTCACCCCTTTCTCGCCTCTCCACTCCCCAACTTCTCGCTCCCCTACCTTCTCCCCCCTCCCCTCCCCTCTCCCCACCCAATTTGTAGCCCTCCCTCCCCTCTCTGTGTGTTCCTGGTCTGAGTGAAAATGCTTAGCGAGGGGAGGAGAGGAGGGGAGAGGAGGGGAGAGGGAGAAGAGAAGAGAAGAGAGAAAAGGAGAGGAAAGGAGAGGAAAGGAGAAGAGAAGTGAAGAGAAGAGGAGAGGGGGAAGAGGAGAGGAAAGAAGAGGAAGGGGGACAGGAGGGAAGGAGTGGGGAGGAAAGGAGGGGAGGGGAGGGAGATGAAGAGAAGAGAGAAGAGAGAACGGATGACATGAGACGATGAGAGGGAGAAGAAAAGACAGGAGGGAGGA
>NC_137038.1:1315000-1352500 GCF_032717465.1 Coenobita brevimanus
ACCCACCATGACCAAAAACGATTTAAATGAACAAGTTTTTTTTTCTTTTTTTTTTTTTGTCTAATTCCGGGTCACACAGTGTTGCCCCGACTCGTTAACTCCGGGTTGTTGAGCGGCGGCGATGATGAGGGGCTTGTCCTCTGCGTGTTGCATTTTATTTTTGTTATTTTCTGTTTTTTTTTTTTTTTTTTGGGGGGAGGGGACATTGAAATTTTGAGTATGTAAGAGGAGGTTGGTGGTTGGATTTTGTGTGTGAGGGTGGGGGGTAGGGGGAAGGGTGGGGGTGGGGGTAGGTTTGTGTGTGTGTGTGTGTGTGTGTGTGTGTGTGTGTGTGTGTGTGTGTGTGTGTGTGTGTGTGTGTGTGTGTGTGTGTGAGAGAGAGAGAGAGAGAGGGAGAGAGGGTGTGTGGGTGGGGTAGTGTGGATGTGTGCGCGTGAGTGGGTGATGTGCTTGAGAGAGAGAGAGAGAGAGAGAGAGAGAGAGTTTATATGAAGAACAGCTGAAATTCTGCATGATTTATTTTTTTTATTTTATTTTTTTTTAATTTCAAAGTTGATTAAATTTTTAGTGGTAGAGAGGAGGAGGAGGAGGAGGAGGAGGAAAGGCAAGGTAAAGGAAGGGAGAGAGGAAAAGGGGGAAGAGGGAGGGGATGGAAGGGGAGGGATAAGGAGGAAAGGAGAGAAAGGGGGGGGCGGGGATAGTTATAGAGTACTGAGGGTTAAAAGTCCTTAATAGACAGACCGACAGGCGTATCCTCTCTCTCTCTCTCTCTCTCTCTCTCTCTCTCTCTCTCTCTCTCTCTCACTTCATATCCGGCAACAGGCATCCCACAATTACCGGCGCGTATTAAATCAGTCCCCCCTCTTGTCGCTTTGTTTACATGTCCCGTTTTCTTTCAGCCTGTCTCTATTTATTTTTCCGTGCATTCCCTCTACTCTGCTTCCCTCTTTAATTTCCCTCTATCATTCTCGTGCCGGTCAGACTGGGAGGTAAAGTCTGTTTCCCCCTCTCTCCCTGTTCACCCACCGGAATAAATGGGGACCTTGAGCGTAAACTCGATTGTTGTCTGCCCAAATCGCCCTTGTGTAATTAATATTCGACAATCTAAGGCTTAGTAGTAGTAGTAGTAGTAGTTTTTTCTCCTCCTCATCCTCCTACTCTCTTCCCCCTTCTCCTCCTCCTAATCATCATCATCATCATCATCATCATCATTATTATCATCATCATCATCATCATCTTCTTCTTCTTTCCCCTCCTCCTTCTCCTCCTCCTCCTCCTCATCGTCATCATCATCATCATCATCCCCCTCCACCTTCTCCTCCTCCTCATCATCATTATCATTATCATCATCACTTTCTTCTTCATCTTCTGTTTTTTATTTTTTTCACTTTCATCCCTTAAGGTTGGTGCTCCTGGAGAGGGACGCCTTCACGTGGTGGGACCGATATAACCAAGCAAACGGAGGGGTTGAATCTCCTTGGTTACTAGTCCCCTATCCTTCTGCTTACGCGTTACCCATTCCTCCCTGTTTACCATACCCAGTCTCTGTTTGCTTCTGTCTCTTGCCCTCCCAATTAGTCTGCCTGTCTGTCTGTCTGTCTGTCACGAGGGATGAGTTGCTGTCTGTCTGTCCGTCTGTTTCTCTACCTCAGCACCGTCTCTCTCTCTCTTTCTCTCTCTCTCTCTCTCTCTCTCTGAAGTGGAAGGCAGTGAGAGCAGTGGAAGGAAGTGAGAGGGGTGGATGTGTGAGGTCAGAAGGGAACAGAGATGTAGGGAAGGAGGGTGAGTGGGGTGAGAGGGGTGAGAAGAGTGGGACAGTGGGGTGGGGATGAAAGGGATGGGGGGTGAGAAGGGTAGAGGGGGGTCAGAGATGAGGGGTGAGTGGGGTGGGTGAGAGGGGAAAAAGGGGTGACAGGGATGAGATGACTGAGTGAGGGGGATGAGAGGGGTGAGTGAGAGGATGAGTGAGAAGGTCAGTGAGAGGGGTGAGTGGGGTGAAAGGGAGGCTGGCAACTGCTATCATGTAATTGAACTAGAGAGGTAACATTTTTTGACTGCTGCGGGGCATTGGGGGGGTAGGGGATCAAACACCGTCTCTCTCTCTCTCTCTCTCTCTCTCTCCTGTTTAAGTTTCGGAACACAAGATCACTGTGGATCCATGTGCGTGCATATATTTACATCCATACTTACATACATACATACATACATACATATTAGATAGACAGACAGATAGACAGACAGGTAGATAGATAGATGAAACATCGATATACTGAAGAAGCCATACAGAGCATTAAGCATCCACTCCACTATCCCTCTCCCTTCCACATTACCCCCTCCTCCCTTCCCCTTCCACTGTTACTCCATCCTTCCACCCCACTCCCTCTCCCCTCCCCCAAATTCCTCCCTCCCTTCCACACAATCACCTCCTCCCATCTTCATCCACCCCTCCCTCTCTCCTCCCCCTTCCCCAATTACCCCATCCCTCCTCCCCTCCCCTTCTCCCCTCCTCAAATCCCCCTCCCTTCCACACAATCGCCTCTCCTCCCTCTTCCACAATTACCCCACCCTCCTTTCCTCCCTCCTCACCCCCTTCCCCGTCCTCCCCTCGCCCTCTCCGTCTTCCACATTTACCCCCCTCCTTCCCTCTCCCCTCCTTCCCTCTCCCCTCTCTCCCTTCCCCCTCCTTCCCTCTTCCCTCTCTCCCTTCCCCCTCCTTCCCTCTCCTCTCTCCTCCTTCCCTCGCCCTCTTCCTCTTCCACAATTACCCCACACTCTTTCCCCCCCTCTCTCTCCCCTTTCCCCCTCCTCCCCTCCCCTCCCCCACCACCACCACCATTTAAAAGGTTCGAAGGCTAACAATTGGTCTTAATCACTGACGTCATCACCTCCCTTCCTCTCGTGAAAAAAAAAGAAAAAAAAAGAAAAAAGAAAAAATCGCAGGAGTAAAAATTTTTCGCATCAAAGAGACTTTTTCATTGATTATTTATTTCCTTATTATTTTTTTATCTTCACTTTTTTTTTTTAGGTCTGTATCATCACCATCATCATCATCATCATCATCATCATCATCATCATCATCATCATCATCATCACCATCATTATCATCATCACCATCACCATCATCATCATCATCACCATCATCATTATTATTATTGTTATATTTGTTTTATATTGTGTTTTTTTGTTATCATTTTATTTTCTTATTTTCTTTGAGGTCCTTTATCATCACCACCATCACCACCACCACTACCACCACCACCACCACTAATACCACCACCATCACCACCACCACTAATACCACCACCATCACCACCACTAATACCACCACCATCACCACCACTAATACCACCACCACCACCATCACCACCACTAATACCACCACCATCACCACCACCACCACCAACATCACCACCACTAATACCACCACCATCACCACCACCACCACAACCATCACCACATTTGGCAATCATCATCATCATCATCAACACAGCTCTCCTTCACACTATCAAACTAAGCAGGCGCCCCCCTCCCCCCCAAAAAAAAAGAGGGAAAAACACAAACACGAAAAACTAGCACCAAAAACCCCCCCCTCCCAAAAATCACCTTAAATCCGTCCTCCAATGAAAGAAAAAATCATTAAATAAAAAGGAAAAACACGAAAGAGCGAAAAACTGACCAAAATCCCTCCTAAAAAAAACACCATAAATCCGTCTTCCAAAAAAATAATTAAAAAAAAAAACAAGAAAAAAAACAAGGAAAAGCGCCACAGATCCACCCTCAAAAAAAAAAAAACGAAAAACAAAAAAAAACGAAAAAAAAACGAAAAACAAAAAAAAAACAAACAAAAAAAAAACGAAAAACAAAAAAAATGTAAAAAAAAAAGTAAAACAAAAACTCGAAAAGTTATCGCCAAAATCTCCCCCCCAAAAAATCGCCAGAGATAAATCCACTCATCGCTCAGCCACGATAAGGCCGGGAATCGCTCATCATTACCCCGTATAGGCAAAAATCCATTCCCCTTATCAGCTTATCAGTGGGTGGACGAATAGACGAATGGCTGGCGATAGATAGAGACGATAGATGGAAGATTGGGACGATAGATGGAAGATTGGGACGATAGATGGAAGATTGGGACGATAGATGGAAGATTATTGAGGATGGTAATGGCGATGGTGATAATAATGATGATGATGATGATGATTATGATTATGAGGAGGAGGAGGAGAATGATGATGATGATGATGATGAAGAGGAGGAGGGGGATAACAGAGGTGGTAGAATGTGATGATGATGATGATGATGATGATGATGATGAAGAGATGATAATAGAGGTAGTGGAATAAGATGATGATGATGATGATGATGATGATGATACTGATAGTGAATCAGAATATGCCAGTTTCAAAATTTTTCGTTCAATGTTTCAGAAAGCAAATTGAAACAAAACAAAAAAATTAAACTTATTTCTTTTCGTGTATATATATTTTTTTCCATTTTTTTTCCCCCCTGCGCGTTAAGGGTATTTCTCCCTCTGTCTCCCTAAATTTCACCGGCTTCGTTACGTGTGTGTGTGTGTGTGTGTGTGTGTGTGTGTGAGAGTGAATTTCCTGTTATTATTTTTTTCCTTTTTCCTTTAGTGGAAAAAAAATAGCATCTCTTACGATTTTCTTTTTGTCACCTTACCCTCTGTCACTTATCCTTTCCCCTCTCCTTTCTTCCCCCTGCCTTACCCCCTACCCCTTCCCCTTCCCACTACCTCACCCCCTACTCATGTCTCCCTTCCCTCCATCCATCACTCCCCTCCCCTCACCCCCATCCCAGCATCCCTACACATCCACTCCCCCTCCCATCTCATACTCCCCCTCATCCTACACATCAACTCCCCCTCCCATCTCATACTCCCCCTCATCCTACTCATCCCTACCCCCTTCCTTTCCCCCCCTTCCCTCCCCTCATTCAATCTCCCCCTCTACCAACATCCTAGCACTACTATTCCTCCCCTACTTCTCTCTCTCCCCTTCCACCCTTCCCTCACTCATTTCCACCCCTCCCTCAACCACCCCTCAATCCACCCCTACTTCCCCTTCCCCTACCTACCATATCCTTCTATTCCCCTCCCCCTTTCCCCCCTACTCATTTCTACTCCCCTCCCACCTCTCCCCCTTCCCCTTCCACCCCTATCCCTCCTCCTAATCAAACCCCACTCTCCCCACCTCACTCCTCCCCTCTCCGCTAATCAACCCCCACTCTTCCCACCTCACTCCTCCCCTCTCTCCGCGAACCAACCCCCACTCATTTTGCCTCCCTAGCCCAATCCTTCCTCCCCCTCCCCTCCCCCTCCCTCACGCCTCCTCCCCTCCCCTCCCCCTTCACCCCATGCCTCAAAACGCCGATAAATGTCCCCGTGTTTCTTATTATAAAAGGACACTACACAAGCGTCAGATGGATGTCCCAATTTGTCTAGCGGGGGGATTAACTGGGGAGGGGGAGATGGGGAGGGGAGAGGAGGGGTGGGAGGAAGGGAAGGGGGAGGGCGAAGAATGAAGGAGAGGGGATGGGAAGGAGGGAAGGTGAAGAATGAAGAAGAGGTAGGGAAGAGTGAAGGATGGGAGGGGAAGGGAGGGGAGGAGGAAGAATGAGGAAGGAGGGAAGACTGGAGAATGATAGGGAGGGAGGGGGAAGTAGGGGAGGGAAGGAGAGGGGAGAATGAAGAGGGGAGGGGGAGAAGACTTGGAAGGCGAAAGGAGAGAGGGTGGGGAACATAGGGAGGAGGTGGAGAGGAGGAGGGGAGGCTAGGGAAGGGGAGGCTGGGGGAGGGGAGGCTAGGGAAGGGGAGGCTGGGGGAGGGGAGGCTAGGGGAGGGAGACTGGGGAGGAAGGAGGGAAGGCTTGGAAGGAAGGACGAAGAGCTAGAGAGAAAGATGGAGGGGGGGGAAGAAAAATTATGTGTGTGGAGGTAAAAGAAAGGGAGTTTGGTGGGGGAGGGAGAGGGGGAGGGAAAGTTGGAGAGAGGGGGGAGAGAAAAATTATGTGTGGGCTAAAGAAGGGGAGTTTGGAAGGAGAGGAAGAAGAAGGGGGGAGGGGAGGGTGGGGGGAGGGGAGGATGGGGAGGAGAGAGAGAAAAATTGTGTCTGAGGCAACTAAAGAAGGAAAAATGAGAAGGAAAGTAGGTAAGCGAAGGAGGAAGAGGGAAAGAGGAGGAGAAGAAGGAAGGAGGAAGTGGAGAAAGAGGAGGGAAAAGAGGAGAAAGAGAGGAAGTGGAAGAATGAAGTGGAGAGACAAGGGAAGAAAAGAGGAATGAAAGAGGAAGTGTAAGAAGGAAGAGGAGAGAGAGAGAGGAAATGGAGAAAAGTGGAAGGATGTTTGGAAGAGGAGGAGGAGGAGGAATGGAGAGAGGAGAGGAGGGGAAGGGTAATGGGAGGAGAGAGAGAGAGAGAGAGAGAGAGGGGGAGGGAGGTAGTAGAGGTAAAACATATGAAGGAGTGGGAGAGAAGGTAAGGGGAGGCAGAAGGGGGAGGGAAAAGGGAAGGGGAAGAAGGGGAAGGGGGAGAATGGGGGGAAACGTTCATTAGGGAGTGGGATAGGACAAGGCAATGCACTCACCACAGGCTCATTGATTAGGGGTAAGGCGTGTTTTGATAGTACACACACACACACACACACACACACACACACACACACACAAAACCCCTTCCCCTTTCCTCTCCTCTTATCTCCCTCCATTTCTACTCTCTCTCTCTCTCTCTCTCTCAAGAAAAGGAAGACGGTAAAACGAAGAGGAAGATAAATTAAGACAGATGAAGGAAGAATGAAGGAGAGAAAGAGTGATGTAAAGAGGAAAGAGGAAGATGGAAGAAAATGAAGACATGAATGAAGGAAGGGAAGAGAGGAGAGAGAAAAGAGGAGGAAGGAGGGAAAGTTGGAGGAAGGGAGGGAAAATGAGGAGTGGGAGGGGAGGAGGAAAGGGAGAAAGAAGGGGATGTTGAGGTAGGACGAGGAGGAGGAGGAGGAGGAGGAGGAGGTGAGAGGGAGAAAGAGTGAGGAAGGAGACAGGGAAGGAGAGAAAGACAGACAGACAGAGATAGATAGACAGGCAGACAGACAGAGAGACAGACGGACAGAGAGAAAGAGGCAGCTAAGCGTAGGAAGAGAGATAAAAAAAAAAAAAAAAGGCAGATGAACAAATAACCTGAAAAAAACTATTAGAGAGAGAGAGAGAGAGAGAGAGAGAGAGAGAGAAAGCAACAGAGAAAAATTTGACACAGTTTGGTGAAAAAGATGGTAGAATCTGTACACGAAAGAGAGAGAGAGAGAGAGAGAGAGAGAGAGAGAGAGAGAGAGAGAGAGAGAGAGAGTTTAAAGAAAAACACTGACAAAGTGAAAAAAGGGAAAAACTTAAAAAAAAAATAGATTGACCCGAAGCGCTAGCTGGAAAAGGCCAGGAAAATATATAGAAAAAGAACCAGGGGGCGAACTGACCACACGGCCCCCCGGGAGACACACACACACACACACACACACACACACACACACACACACACACACACACACACAAAACTAAAAAACGGTACAAACAAGGTTAGTCAAAATGCACACACCTTCACACACACACACACACACACACACACACACACACACACACACACGCAGGTGGAGAAAGTGGGCAGACAGAAAAGAGGGGAAGAACGGAGAGGTGGAGAGGAGTGGGGGGGAAGAGTGGAGAGGGAGGCGGAGAGAAAGAGGAATGTGTAGAGAGAGAGGTGGAGAGAAGGAGACTAGGGAGAGAGGTGGGAAGAAAGAGGAGTGGGAGGAAGACTGGGGAGAGGGGAGGAAAGAGGGGGGAGGTAAAAACGGCGGTGGAGGGAAGAGCACTTGTGTTATTCACAGAGAATTACTTTTAATTACGATGGTGATGGCAGTCCTTTGAGCCCAGGCCAGGGGAGGGGAAGGGAGGGGAGGGGAAGGGAGGGGAGGGGAAGGGTTGGGAAGGGGAGGAGAGGGGAGGGGCAAAGAAAGGGGAGAGGAAGGGGAGGGGGATGGGGTGGGCTTGAAGATGGGGAGGGGTAGGGCGATGGGGAGGGGTAGGGCGATGGGGAGGGGAATGAGGATGGGAAGGAAAGACGAAGGGAGGGGAGGGGAGGGGAGGGAGAAAAGGTGATGTAAAAGGAGTGGAAGCAGACGGGGGGAAAGAAAACCAAAGGGTGAGAAGGAAAGGGTGGAAAAGAGTAAAGGGAGATTAGAGTGAAATGGGACGATATAAAATAAATTAGGACAGAAATAAGGGAGGGGGAGGGGATGGAGGTGAGGGAGTTGAAGAGGGAGAGGGGGAAGGGGAGGGAAAGAGGGAGAGGAGGAGGGGAAGAAGAAAGGAAGTGGGGGAAAGGGAGAAGGAAGAGGAGAGGGATGAGAAAGGGTGAAGGAGATGATGGGTTATGTGAGACAGGTAAAGGTGTGAAGGGGAAGGGAAGGGTGACAGGTGACTTAATAAGGTGTGTGTGTGAAAGAGAGAGAGAGAGAGAGAGAGAGAGAGAGAGAGAGTAATTAAAGCCAGGAAAGGGAGGAATTAAATGGATTACAATAGAGACCCCTTAATTAGAGCTTTATAATATTTCCTTTTGTTTTTCATTCTATTTAAAAGTCATAAGAAAAATTTATCCACAATCACCATTAGAGAAATATTTGGTTCGAAAATTATAGACGTGTGTCCGTGCATTACAGATAGATATATAGATAGACAGATAGATTTAGACAGATATTAGACAGACTGATAGACTAACAGACTTGAACAGACAGACGCAGACAGATAAATAAAACAGATATCATTTGAAATATTTTTGCATATGAAATGAATCGCAGGTATATTTTCAAACAAATTATTTTATCATACTTACCATAGCATACTGCCACATACTACACATACTCCAGCATACCCACATATCAGTAAACTTCCACATACCCCAACATAACTCCCAACATTATCGTATCCCTGCCTACATATCCACATCAACATACCTACACACCCCAACATTGCTCCCAACACAAACATATCCTTCCATCATACCTTAACATACCCCAGCATAGTCCCACACACCCCAGCATACCTCCCAACACATACATATTCCTCCAGCATAACCCACACACATACCTCCACACACTCAAACATACCCTAAAGAACCTCCTAACATTCACCTATCCCTCCGACACACCCCACACACTCCAACATACCCCACACACCCGAACATAGCTCCCATCCCCCTCCAACATACCCTACACACCCCAACATAGCACCCTTCCCCCTCCAACATACCCTACACACCCCAACATAGCTCCCAACACCCTCCAACATACCCTACACACCCCAACATAGCTCCCAACACCCTCCAACATACCCCACACACCCCAACATAGCACCCATCCCCCTCCAACATACCCTACACACCCCAACATAGCTCCCATCCCCCTCCAACATACCCTACACACCCCAACACAGCTCCCTTCCCGCTCCAACATACCCTACACACCCCAACATAGCTCCCAACACCCTCCAACATACCCACACACCCCACATACCCCACACACCCCAACATAGCTCCCCTCCAACATATCATCCACATAGCCCTTCTCAAGTTACACCAATAGCCAACATAATGGTATTGATAATGGAAGCAGACGGGATACAGGGCCACTCTCATTACACAAATTGTAACGAAACACTACTCGCTGTTTTTTACAATTAGTGTTTGTGTGTGTTTGGGTGTAGGGAGGGTGTGGGTGGGTGTGGGAGAGGGTAGGAGGGTGTGGGGATGGGTGTGGGGGAAGGTGTGGATAGGTGGTGTGTGTGTGTGTGTGTGTGTGTGTGTGTGTAACTGAACAGGCGCGTGAATGAGTGTGTGGATGGATGAAAGTATGGATGGGGGAAGAAAGAAGTGGAGTGCCATTTTGTGGATAGGTGATGATGTGGATGGGTGTCTGGGAATGTGGATAGGTGGAGAGGGTGTGGATG
The DNA here is from genome assembly GCF_032717465.1 of Coenobita brevimanus. Classification (NCBI taxonomy): domain Eukaryota; kingdom Metazoa; phylum Arthropoda; class Malacostraca; order Decapoda; family Coenobitidae; genus Coenobita; species Coenobita brevimanus. The sequence continues at coordinate 1,325,003 of NC_137038.1, forward strand.
GGTGCCTGGGTGTGTGGAGAGCTGTGTGGATGTGGAATTAAGCATCATATATATTTTGCAACTCAACACCAGTCATCAAAATACAACTGCAATATTTATCTATGTATTTGTTTGTGGGTGGAGTGGGTGGATGGGTGGATGGGCGTGATCGGGTGGATGGATGAGTGAGGATGTGTGTGTGTGTGTGTGTGTGTGTGTGTGTGTGTGTGTGTGTGTGTGTGTGTTAATCTTCTTAGGTAAAAGAGAAAAGTGGAATAAAAGGAATGTGGATTAGAGTGGATATGTGGATGAAGATGAATGTATGGATCAGTTTGTGGTGGATAGTCTCTCTCTCTCTCTCTCTCTCTCTCTCTCTCTCTCTCTCACCCCTATGTTGAGTGAGGGGTGATATTGACTCAGTGTTAGTTATTCCCATACGTTACACAGTTATCCATTCCTCCCTTTATGCTCCCTTTATCCCATTTATTTCCTCCCTTTATCATCATCTATTCCTCCCTTTACATCATTTATTTACTCCCTTTGTACAATTCCTCCCTTTATCGTATCTATTTCCTCCTTTTCTCGTTACCCATTCCTCCCTATATACCTATTTACTCCCTTTATCCTATTTATTTCCTCCCTTTATTGCAATCCCTTCCTCCCTTTATATCCTTTATTCCCTCCCTTAATTGTTATCACTTTCTCCCTGCACCCAATTTATTTCCTCCCTTTATTTTTATCCCCTCCTCCCTTTACCTTATTTTGTTACTCCGTTTACCCCATTTATTTCCTCCCTTTATTGTTAACCCTTCCTCCCTTTATCCCATGTATTTCCTTTATTTCTCACTCCCTTTATATCCTTTATTCACTCCCTTTACTGTTCTCCCTTCCTCCATTTATCTCAACTTCCCTCCAAATACCAGCAAAACCTAACAGGTCCATTCTCCTCTCTCTCTCTCTCGTTCTCCTCCTCCTCCCTTCCTCCCTACCATTCCCTTTCCTTCCCTCCCTCCCTCTCTCTCTAATATTCCCTTTCCTCTTTCCTTCCCTCTCTCCCTCCTTCCCTCCTTCTCTCCCAGTCCCTTTCCTTCCTCCTTCCCTTTCTCCCTCCACTCCCTCTCTCCCTGTCTGCTACTCCCTTTCCTTCCTTTCTCCCTTTCTCTCCCTCACAAAAACAAAGACAAAATCCCTCCCTATATTGTCCATTTCAACGCATTTAAGAAACAAACTTGATTTTTTCTCGAGTCAAAAGTCACTCCTGTTTTTTTTTCGTTTTTTTTTGTTTTTAATTTGTTTTTAAGGGAATGGGGGTAAGCAAGGAGTGTGTGTGTGTGTGTGTGTGTGTGTGTGTGTGTGTGTGTGAGAGAGAGAGAGAGAGAGAGAGAGAGAGAGAGAGAGAGAGAATTAGTGCTCGAGGGAGTAGGGTAAAGACGGACAGGAAAAATCCAAAAGAAAAAGAGAGAAAGAGAGAGAGAGGGTCCTGGTTAGAGAGAGAAACAGTTCACCGGAAACTAATTTGACTCGACAAAGACCAGTTGTGTTTTATGTGAGGTATTTTCATTTAGCTTTTATTTCTTGCTCTCTCTCTCTCTCACTTTCTTACTTTCTGTTCCTTCTCCTTCCTTCCATCCCTCTGTCGCTGTCTGTCTGTCTGTCTGTCTGTCTGTCTCTCTCTCTCTCTCTCTCTCTCTCTCTCTCTCTCTCTGTCTTCCTCTGCCCCCTTCGCTCTCTTTTTCTCTTTCTTTTATCCCAGTTCGTTCCCCCCCCCTCTCTCTCTCTCCCTCCCTCTCTCTCTCTCTCTCTCTCATCACCATTCCCGCCTCTCTTTCTTTCTGCCCCGAGAAAGAAAATAAATCATTAAGGGAGAGAAAAAATCGTATATTCATTCCAGCTTTCACAACTGAGCCACAGAAAAAAAGAGAGAGAGGGAAAGAGAGAGAGAGGGGAGGGGGAAAATGAGAGAGAGAGAGAGAGAGAGAGAGAGGCATAGAGAGGCACATATATTTCTCTCTCTCTCTCTCTCTCTCAGACAAACAGCAACAAACAACAGCAATACGGGGCATGGCGGGGTAATGACCTGTCAATTTAATTTTCAGCTTCTAGTCAACAATTTCCGTGTGTGTGTGTGTGTGTGTGTGTGTGTGTGTGTGTGTGTGTGTGTGTGTGTGTGTGTGTGTGTGCGTGTGTGTGTGTGTGTGTGACCTTTGCTTGAGTTGCTTATGTGCCAAGTATGTGTGCATTTCTCTCTCCCTCTCTCTCTCTCTCTCTCTCTCTCTCTCACTCATGTATTTTCTTTTCCTACCTCTCACTTTCCCCTCCTCCTCCTCCTCCTCCTCCCATTAGTGTAATAAGCTGATAGGTGAAAATTCAATAAAGGTATATTAACCACACACGCACACACACACACACACACACACACACACACACACACACACACCTATCCTTTCTCTCTCCTATTGATCAGCAAATTTAACATATTGAAAATGATGGGACAAGGCGAGTGTTATTGGTAGGGAAGACGATAGATATTAGGTCTACTCTCTCTCTCTCTCTCTCTCTCTCTCTCTCTCTCTCTCTCTCACCTAGTCCTCTGCTAAGCTTTTTCCTTTTCTATTTTTCTAACTCAATATTCCATCTCTCTCTCTCTCTCTCTCTCTCTCTCTCTCTCTCTCTCTCTCTCTCTCTCTCTCTCTCATAACAGCCTCCCACATATAACACACCACATAACAATACCACTGTTATTATCCTCGTTCCTCATATTCCACTTCGCAATCATCCCAGAACAGAACAGAAGAACAAATACAGAGAACAATTTAGATATAGGGTGAACAGATCAGAAAATTTTTTAACCCTCCTGGATTATTTTTATTTTTATTTTTTATTTTTTTCGTTTTTTTTTTCTCATTCGGCTTTTTCGCTCAGATTAGGAAGGTGTGTTAATTATGAGTTAATGAGGGCTATTACTAACGCCTTCCTGATGATGATGATGATGATGATGATGAAGGCAGTGTTAGTGATGATGATGATGATGATGATGATGAATATAGTGCTAATTATGATGATGATGATGATATTGATGAAGGCAGAGCTAGTGATGATTATGATGATGATGATGAAGATGAAGATAATGCTAATGATGATGATGATGATGATGAAGGTAGTGCTAGTGATGATGATGATGGTGATGATGATGGTGATGATGATGATGATGATGACTTACAGCTCAGCACTAACCCTAGCACTCTGGCAAACGTAGTCCCTTGCATCACAATTCTACATTACTTGGCCATTTTCCTCTACTCAGTCAAGGTGAAAGAAATGGCGACGTGACCCCTTTAACGGCGCCACAAAAAACGGGGCGGAGGTGATAGAAAACGGGGGGCAGGTAAGAGTAAGTGAAGCTGGGAGGCAGGTTCCATTAAGAGAGAGAGAGAGAGAGAGAGAGAGAGAGACGGTCAGCTAATGATGGAAAACGAATCGTGGGTGGAGAATGGGGGAGTGAAAGGGGGGACTGTAAAATTAATCAATAAAATACGTAACAGATAAATGAAGGTGTGAGCTGATGAAAGTGACTTACACAGAGTTACACAGATGCACAGACAACACAGGAGTAAGAGAAAAGGATAGCAAAGCAGAAGGTTGTGAGAGAGGAAGGAAGGAGTGAGGAAAAAACCTGAAAGGGAGAGAAAAAAGTAAAAAGGTGAGAAAATAGTGAGAGAGGGATGAAAGAACACGGAGGGTGGGTGGAGGTGAGGGGACACTGTAAGAGAATATCAAACTTTCTTGGTCAGGCCATTTCACTAACTCATACCAGGCTAAAAGGTGTGTGTGTGTGTGTGTGTGTGTGTGTGTGTGTGTGTGTGTGTGTGTGTGTGTGTGTGTGTGTGTGTGTGTGTGTGTGTGTGTGTGTGTGTGTGTGAGAGAGAGAGAGAGAGAGAGAGAGAGAGAGAGAGAGAGAGAGTAATTATGCGTGGTAACAGTAAGTGATACCCCCGCCTTTATTAAACGAAGGGGGTAGGGGGGAGGGGGCCTGAAGCTATCTATAGAGGGAGGGGGAGGAGGGGTGGGGGGGTATTAATATTATGATAGATGGTTCGCTCTCTCTCTCTCTCTCTCTCTCTCTCTCTCTCTCAATTCCGCCCTTCACATCCTCTCTCCCTCACTATCTTCCCACCCACTCTCACCTTCCCTCCCTCCCTCCCTCCCCTTTCCCTCCCTCCCTCCCTCCCTCCCTCCCTTTAATATCACCCCAACTTTAGGTATCCATTTAATAGTTTGACCCTAGAGGGGGCGCAAAGGGGCGAGAGAGAGAGAGAGAGAGAGAGAGAGAGAGAGAGAGAGAGAGAGAGAGAGAGACCAGGAAACGTAACAGTAAAATAGAGACTGATAAATAGATTAAACAGATATACCTAGATTTTTATACTGATAGATAGACGAAGAGATAGACAGACAGATGGATAGATAGATAGACACTCCCATTTACTAATAGATACATGGATAGATAGATAGATAGAATATGGCCCTAAGAAAGAGGCGTGTAGAAAAAGCAAGCATATTACACACACACACACACACACACACACACACACACACACACACGCACGCAGCCAAATGTACCCAAAACTATTCTCACACGCACTCAAACGCCCTGTCTCACTCAAACGCACTCACATACACCCAAAGGCACTCACGCACGCAAAGCTTTCGGTAAAACATGTACTTGTGGGGAAAAAAACAGACAAGTGCTTACCAAACAGCTCACATTTATGGGCAGGTGTGTGTGTGTGTGTGTGTGTGTGTGTGTGTGTGTGTGTGTGTGTGTGTGTGTGTGTGTGTGTGTGTGTGTGTGTGTGTACCTAATTACAGCAGCACAGCCCTGACCACAGAACATCACTCACACACACACACACACACACACACACAACGTCTGCCTTCTATGCTGATAGTACCGTCTCTCTCTCTCTCTCTCTCTCTCTCTCTCTCTCATTACCCTCCCCCACTCCCATATCAGTACTTGTTGTCACGGTAACAGTCCTCTTGTTTACAGTCACACCCACTGGTAAACAAACAAACAAACAAACAAACAAATTATAGGCAAGGACGGGGTAGTGAAGATGTGATTATAGTTGATTTTTTTTTTCATTTTTTTTTTAAATGATTTTTTTTTCTAATTTGCATGGATGTTATTTATACCTGCTTTTTTATTTGTTACAGTTACCGTGACCGTGAACGCTATCTTCATTATTATTATTATTATTATTACTACTACTACTACTACTGCTACTACTACTACTAATACTACTACAATTATTATTATTATTATTGTACGAGAGGAGGAAGAGACAGGAGGAAGGAAGACAGGAGGTGAGATGGAACGTGGAAGAGGTAAAGAAACGACACAGAGGAAGAGAGGAGAGAAAATTTGCAAGGAGGGAGAGGAAAGATGAAGGGAGGGAGAGGAAAGATGGAGGGAAGGAGAGAGGAGGGATGCGATGAGAAAGGGCGAAGGAGAAGCGTAAAGAAGAAGACGAAGGAGAGAGGGAGGGAGAGAAGAGAGAAGAGGCAGTCTAGAAAGAGAGGAAAGAGGGATGGAGAGAGAAAGAGGGTAGGTAAGGAGGGGGGAGGAAGGTGTGTGAAGATGGAGGAAATGGAGGCACGGGAGGGAGGGAGGGTGAAGATGGAGGAAAGGAGGGAGAGAAGGGAGGTAAAGAGGGAAGGAGGGAGGGAAGGTGAAGATGGAAACACGAGTCATGAATAAATTTACCCCATCTTCCACACCCGCCTCTCGCCTCTACCTCATTACCTTAAAAGGAGGGGGGGTTCAAGGGGGGGTTCAAGGTAGGGGGGTTCAAGGTAGGAGATGGGGGGTTCAAGGTAGGGGAGGGGTGGTTCAAGGTAGGAGATGGGGGGTTCAAGGTAGGAAATGGGAGGTTCAAGGTAGGAGATGGGGGGTTCAAGGTAGGGGAGAGGGGTTCAAGGTAGGGGAGGGGAGGTTCAAGGTAGGGGAGGGGGGGTTCAAGGTAGGGGAGGGGGATTCAAGGTAGGAGATGGGGGTTCAAGGTAGGGGAGGGGGGGTTCAAGGTAGGGGAGGGGTGGTTCAAGGTAGGAGATGGAGGGTTCAAGGTAGGGGAGGGGGGTTCAAGGTAGGGGAGGGGGGGTTCAAGGTGGTGAGATAAAGGTAGAGGTTTAAGATAGGAGGTTCTGGTTAGGGGAGTCATGCAATAAGGTTCAAGGAAAAGGAGTTCAAAGTAAGGGGTTCAAGGCAAGAGTTCAAGGTAGGGAGTTCAAAGAAAGAGCAAATTCAAAGTAAGGTTTCAAAATCACCATCATCATCATCATTATTATCATTATTATTATTATTATTATTATTATTATTATTATTACCGCCAGAAAATAAAGTCCACAAAAAAAGTAAAAAATTTAATAAGTCACCCCAGCGAACTGATGATAATAATAATAATAATAATAAAAAAGGCATTACTAACCTGACATACATTTCGAAGGAGAGAGAAAAATAAAGAGTAGAAAGAAGGGGGGGAACTGAGACAAAAAGAAAAAAATAGGAGTAATAAGAAGGGCAATAACGCAAGATTTAGAGTAAGAAGAAATGGCAATATAGAAGATGGAGTGCGGGCAGCGGCTAAAGAAAACGGGGGGGATGAGGAAAACGGGGTCCAGCTCCCGATGTAAACAGAATCACTATGGGCGGGATGTAGGCTAATTTGCTACTATTTTTTAACGTAACTATCCATCCATCTATCCCTCACTGACTATCCACCTATCCATACATCATTCAGTAGCCATCTATTTAACCATCAATCTATACATTAATCCATCCTGACTCTCTATTCATCAGTCACTTTATCCATCCATCTATCTATCAATGACTATCCATCTATCTATCCTTCATCCATTCTATCCATCTATCCAACATTGGCCATCCATCCATCGATCCATCACGTATTCCCTCCCTCGCTCTTCCTCCCTTCCTACTTTTTACTACCCCTCCTTCCCTCCCTGTCTCCTTCTCTCCCTTCTACTTTCTACTATCCCTCCTTCTCTCTCCCTCACTTGCTCTTTCTCCCTTCCTACTACCCCTGTTCTCCCTTCCTCCTTTCTACTACCCTCCCTCCCTTCTTCTCTCCTTCCTACTTTCTACCACCCCTCCTTCTCTCCCTTCCTCGCTCCCTCCGTCTCTCTCTCTCCTACTTTCTACAACCTCTCCTTCTCTCCCTCCCTCCCATCTTCTCTCCTTCCTACTTTCTACTACCCCTCCTCCTTTCCCTCCCTCCCTCCCTCCCTCCCACGATATGTCAGCCTCCGTGACGAATTTTGACGCAGGATTTAAAACCACTTTCCCTTTGCTTGTCCAGGGAGGGAGGGAGGGAGGGAGGGTAGAATGTATGGAGACAGGGAGGGAGGAAGGGAGGGAGGGAAGTTGATGGGATGACTGCATGGAGGGAGGGAGCGGATAAGGGAGGCAGGAAGGTGGGAGGGAGGAAGGGAAGGAAAGTTCGAGGAAGAATAGAAGGAAGGATGGCAATGTATAGAGTTGGGGAGGGAGGAAAGTACAGTAGAGGGGAGAGACAGACAGAGAGATACAGAGACAGAGACAGAGACAGAGAGGAGAAAGAAAGAAAGAAAGAGAGAGGGAAAAAAGCGAGAAAGTGAGCAAATCCTGAAGGCCGCGTCGCTTAGATCCTCAGCCTCAAAGGGAAGAAGGAAAAGGTCAAAGAGGAAAAACATAAAACAGAAAAAGTCAAGAGGAAAATAAATCCATGAGAAAAAAAAATGCAGCGTGGGGGAGGAGGAGAGAGAACTGGAGTGAAAAGAAATTGGTAATGGAAAGTAAAATGAAAAAAGAAAAATGTATAAAAAAACGAACAAAAAAAATACAAGTCAAATGAAGAAAGTAAAAAGAAAGAAAAAAATACACTAGAGTAAAATGAAAAACGAAAAACGTATAAGAAATAAAATGTAAAAAATGAAAATTAAAATGAAAAAAAGAAAAATATATAATTTTGAAAAACTAAAAAAAAGTGAAATACAAAAGTATAATAAAAAAAAAAGTAGAAAAACGTAAAATGAAAAAAAGAAAAATATAAAAAAATTGAAAAAATGTAAAAGTAAAATGAAAAAAAAAAAACAAATTGAGTTAAATGAAAAAAAAACGAAAAAAAAATGAAAAATGTAAAAGTAAAATGAAGAAACAAAAATGTATAGAATTAAAAAATGTAAAATATGGGAAAATGAAAAAAGAAAGAAAATAATTCAAAGTTAAAAGAATTTACTACAAAAAAAACTAAAACGAGAAAATAAAAAATAAATAATTGGAAGTTAAAAGAATGATTAAAAGCGAATACTGAGAAAAGAAAAATATATAAAAAGGAACTGGAAGAAACGGAAACTGAAAAAAAAAAAATGCAAACCAAAAAAACAAAAAATAATGAAAAATTTAAATATGTAAAAATAAAAAAACTGAAAATAGCCTGAAAAATTAAGGAATGTAAAAGTGATGAAATAACGAAAATCAGAAAAATTAATGTAAAAAAAATAAAAAAAAGCTGAAAATAATCGGAATAATTAAAATACACAAAAATGCAAAAATGAAAATATCCGAAAAAAAAAAACTGAAAAATTAAAAAAATATAAAATGTTAATAGGAAGTAAAAAAAAGGGAAAAAAAAGAAAAAGAAAAAAGCACGTAGACTAAGAACCAAAAAATGCGAAAGAGTAAAGAGCGAAAAAAGTATTTAAATAAAACTGTATGTGAAAGAACCCCAATTTATACGAAAAACTATTAAAGGGAATTGAGAGAGAGTAATACGACTCAAAATACATATACATAAAAAATAGTATAGATTTGAAAACAACAAGAGCACTTAAAAAGAAAAAAAAAACATGACAAATTGAAAGATAATATAGGAAAATATGAGTTCAGTAAAATCTCTCTCTCTCTCTCTCTCTCTCTCTCTCTCTCTCTCTCTCTCTTTACACTTCTCTTTCTCCCTTTCTCATTTCTTTAACCCCTCCCCCCCCACCGTGTCTGTCTGTCTGCCTGTCTGTCTGCTCTGGGACTTAACACGCTAAGGGAGGCGAGCAGAGAGCAGAGAGACAGGCCGGCAGACATGGACCAAGGTAGATAGATACACCAAGGGATCGATCGATAGATAGATAGATAGATGGTAGGATGTCTTATAAATAGCAAGATAGATAGACAGGCGGATATATTGATGAATAAAACTGAGTGAGAGAAAGGGGGGGAGAGAGAGAGAGAGAGAGAGAGAGAGAGAGAGAGAGAGAGAGAGAATTATAAGGACGGATAAACAGATGGACAAACATAATAATAATAAAAAGCTAGACTAATGCTCTCTCTCTCTCTCTCTCTCTCTCTCTCTCTCTCTCTCTCATTATCAATCCACGCCACACGCGGTTAAGCACAGCCTCTAGATCAAACGGAAAGAGTTAGGAGAGGAAAACGGTAAATAAGCTCTCTCTCTCTCTCTCTCTCTCTCTCTCTCTCTCTCTCTCTCTCTCTCTCATTTTTCATCCCCTATTGGACACAAGTAGGTTTCCTCCACAGCCTGTTTACCTTTAGAGTACATAATAGGTCTGCTCTGTGTGTGTGTGTGTGTGTGTGTGTGTGTGTGTGTGTGTGTCAGCGTTTGTGTCTGTCAGTCACGTCTCTGTCTCATGTGATAATTATTTTTTCTCTCTCTCTCTCTCTCTCTCTCTCTCTCTCTCTCTCTCTCTCTCTCTCTCTCTCTCTCTCAAAAACTCCCTATTAATCCGTAAGGCCTAAACTCAAACCACGCTCTCACTGCCCCCATCTGTGTACACGCTTTCTCCACTCAGACCTCAAGTGTGTGTGTTTGGGAAATTGGAGGTGAAGGATCGTGGGGAGGGGAAAGGGGAGGGGGAGGAGGGGAGGGGGAGAGGAGGAGGGGGAGGGAGTAGATGGAAAGAGGAGGGGGGAGGTAGAAGGAAAGAGGAGGGGGAGGGGGAGAGAATAGAAGAAAAGAGGAAGGGGGAGGAGGAGGGAAGGGAATGCAAAGAAGGAAGAGGGGGAAGGGAGAAGGGGTGGTGAGGTAGAAGGAAGGGGAAAGGGGGGAGGGAGCCGAAGGAAGAGGGGAGACGGAGGGGGAGAAGTGGGGAGAAGGAAGGGAAGAGCGGTTGAAAAGAGAGGAAAAAGAGAAGAAAAGAGGAAGGGGACGGTAGAGAGGTATAGAGAGAAATGACGGGGAGAAGGAGGGACTGTGAAGGAAGAAGAAGAGTAGGAGTGAGAAGGAGGGAAAAGAGAGAAGGAGAGAAAATGGGGAGAAGGAAGAGAAGCTGAGAAAGAGGGAGCAGTGTAGAAGAGGAGGAAGAGAGAGAGAAGAGAGAGAGAGTGATGGAGGACAGGGATAGGAGGGGGTCAGAAAGGAGGAGGAAGAGGGAAGGAGGAGGAGGGAGAGGGAAGGGAGAAGGTCGAAGAGGGAAGGATGGAAGATCGAAGGAGGGAAGAGGGAGAGTAGGATGGAAGTAGGAAGAGATGAGGTGTTTAATGGGGAGTAAAGTAGAAAGAAGGATGAAGGGGGAGGATATATGAGGCAGGACATGGGGAGAAGGAAGGAATGAAGGCGAAGGAATGAATGAAGGAAGCAATAAAGATGAAGGAACGAAAAGAAGGAGCAAAGGAAAGGAGTGAAGGGAGTAAAGTAGGCATGAAAGAAGGAAGAAAGGTGAAGAAATGAATGAAGTAATGAAGGTGAAGGAATGAAGGAATGAATGAAGGAAGCAAGCCCTTAATTACATACCTCTTAATATCTCAAGGACTTAAAGAGCAGAGAAGGAGGTAGTGAAGGAGGGAGGGATGAAAGAAGGACTGGAAAGGGGGGAGGTAGAGGGAGGCAGGGAGGATGGAAAGGAAGGTTGGGAGAGGGAGGGAGGGAGGCAAGAGTGGAAAAAGGAGGGAGGGGGGAGAGGATTGTGAGAGGGAGGGAGGGAGAGGAGGGGAGGGAAGGTGGGGTCAGTACTCTTGCTTATCCAAAAAAAAAAAAAAAATGAAATCTGTCAAAAAAAAAAAAAAAAAAAACTTGCCTCTCCAAAAATCCAATTAATCCCACTCAAACAAAAAGTAAAAAAAAACTTGCTCAATAAAACACACACACACACACACACACACACACACACACACACACACACACACACACCCTAACCCCCCAAAAAAAAATCTTAAATCACACAGGAGCAAAGAAAAAAAAAACACTGCTTCACCCAAAGAGTAAATCCTTCAATAAAATAAATAAATAAATAAATAAATAAATAAATAAATAAAAAACAGGGAGGAATCATAAAACAAAAAATAACGAAAAAAAAAACATTCTCCTTTACTCCAAAAAAAAATATATATATGCAGTATGGTTTATATCGCTCGTAGAAAAAAAAACTTCCATCAAACCCGCCGATAGATAGATGGTTAGATAGATGGAGAGATAGATGGAGAGATACACAGATGTACAGAGAGATAACCAGATGGATAGATAGACGGATGGATGGATAGACAGATGGATGGATATGAATGGAAAGACAAATAAATGGATGGATGTGGATGGATAGAGAGAGAGAGAGAGAGAGAGAGAGAGAGAAAATAAAGCTAGCTCTCGACTCAGATGAACTAAAACGCGTAAATAATAAGACAAACACGAAACCCGTCCCAAGCGCTGGATGGACCTTGTGTGTTTGTTTTGATTTTCTTATCCAGTCCTGCATTCGGGACGTCTCTCTCTCTCTCTCTCTCTCTCTCTCTCTCTCTCTCTCTCTCTCTCTCTCTCTTTACTTCCCTGTTCCATAAAAAGGCAGAGTGAGCCGGGAGACGGAGTAAGCAAACGGGCTATAACCCAAATTAACCCAATGGCCTATTTTTGAGTAACTTCGAAATATTTGGGTAATTTCGGGAGCTGCTGCGGCCGGAGCGAATGTGGAATAATACCAGCCAGGAAAATAAGTGGAATTAATTGGTGTTGAAAAATTAAGTGGTATTATTGGGTGGAATTCTTTGCTTGTGGGGTATATCGTAGGAATTGATGGATCTGGTATGATGTGGTATTAATTGGTGGTATGTTTGCTGGTGTGGGTATGGTGAGTCGGGGTTGGGTTTGATTCTCTCTCTCTCTCTCTCTCTCTCTCTCTCTCTCTCTCTCTCTCTCTCTCTCTCTCTTTAAAAGGCAAACTAAAATAAATTCTACGGTTCAACCCCACCCTACTCGCCTGACATACAATATATAGGGTTATCATGTGCCAATCGACCTCTCCCTTCCCTTCCCCTCCCTTTCTCTCCTCCCTTCATCCTCCCTTTCTTCCTTAGGGTGATGTGTGATAACGGGTGACAGGTGGAGGTAGCGGAGGTATGAATGGGGAGAGGTGGGGAGGCAGGAGAGGGGGGAGGTAGGGAGGTAAAAGGAGAGGTGGAAGGTGAAAAGGAAAGGGAGGGATTGGGAGGTAGAAGGGTAGGGGAGAAGTTGGGGAGGTAGAAAGGGAGGGGAGAGGTAGGGAGATAGAAGAGGATAGGAGAGGTAAGAGGGAGGGAAAATTTGAGGTAGGAGATGGGGAGGGGTAAGGAAGGGAGGAGAAGGAGGAAAGTGTGAAAGTGGAGAAGTGAAGGAGGAAGAGGAGGACGATGAGGAGGAGGTGGAGGGATGGAAAGAAGGAACTTAGGAGGTAGGAAGGACAGGAGGGAGAGAAGTGGTGGAGGGTAGGAGGGAGATGGAGGGAGAAACGGAGAGACAGGAAGAGAAATGAGATGTAGGGAGATGAGGCAGAGAATGGGAAGGATAGAGAAGAATAAAGAAAAACACACACACACATACACACACACACACACACACACACACACACACACACACACACACACTAAAAAAAAATCATGGACATTAAGACCAAAAAAAAAATATAGAGAAGAAAAAACGCAGTAAAACGAGAGAAAAAAAAAACACGACGGGAACACGCAAGCACATTCAAGGTAATCCCCATCCAAACACCTTAGTCCTCACCCCTTTTGCAGGTTAAAATACACACACACACACACACACACACACACACACACACACACACACACACACACACGGGGGGAAACAGAAGTGAATGAGAAAATCCTACAGTCAATGGACCATGTATTTTTTTAAAACCCCCACCAAACATGACCCTTTCCAAACACTTTTCCTTTTACTATTTATTTTTTTGAGTTACCCCGTGTCGCTCTGGCCTAAAAAATAATATAATAAAAGACAGAATGGAAGGTTAAAATGGCGAGGAAAAAATGGAATTACGGAAGAGGATCACATAGAAAATTGACCGAAAAAACAAAAAAAAAGGGAGGGAGAGGGATGCAAAAATGAAGGAAGGGAAAATAATATGAATAATCTTAAGGAAAAATGAAGAAAAATGAATAACAAAGGAATTATATAAAAAAAATTGGGATGTGGACGTTGGATATGGACAAGTAAAGGAAGCTATACACTGAAATAAAGCAATTAAATAGATAAATAATGATGATGATGATAATGACGATAACGATGCTAAAAATACGGAAATAAACAATAAATACAATAAAAAATAATGCATAAAAACCATAAAACAGACTGCCACCTGCTCTCAAAATTAAATCATCATATATTTTGCGTATATTGTAAGGTTGGTCCGAAATTTGATATATGTGTGGAATATTTGCAGTAATGTATAGCGTGGGGTTGGGTTCATACGCGTACACATGCATACACACCCCACACGTACATACATATATACGTACATACATACTTGCATACACGTACATACTTACATACACAAATACATACATACATACATACACATACGTACATACATACATACATGCGTACATACATCAATACATACACGTACATACACATACCTGCATACACAAGCATACGCACATTCATACACAGCCTACGCACATAACCACAGTCTATGCACGTACACAGAGCCTACGTACATACATATAGCCTACGCACATACATAATGCTTACGCACATACATACACATAGCTTACGCATACATACACAGCCTGCCCAGATACCTACATACATACATTAAGCAAGATACACACAGATGCACATACAGTAATATATACCGATAACACGCACACACACACACACACTCATCTCTCTCTCTCTCTCTCTCTCTCTCTCTCTCTCTCTCTCTCTCTCTCTCTCTCTCTCAAAGAAGTAAACACCTCCCCTCCATCTGTTGGGGAGGAAGACAAATATTTCCATAGATCTTCTCGGATTTACCTTCCAGTGGGGAGAGAGAGAGAGAGAGAGAGAGAGAGAGAGAGAGAGAGAGAGAGAATAACAATAATCATCATCTGCATCATCATCATAAGAATAATAATTATAATGATAATAAAAACTGCCATCAGGAGGATAGGGGTCTGAGGTTAGGCAATGCAATACACACACACACACACACACACACACACCATCACATTACATACACATAAACACGCACACCCTCACACCCACACCAATACACCTAAAAAGCGCACACACACACACACACACACACACACACACACACACACACACACACACACACACACACACACACACACTAGAACACTTACTCATCTCGCTTCCAGTCCTCCCCACGATCTTACCTAAAAAAAAAATCATTAAATTAAACTATATTACAACCTAAAAAACTTATATAAACAGAAAAAATATATAATAGACGGAATTTATATATACAAAGGGTGGCAGTCCCATAATCAAAATTAATAACAAAAAAAAAGGAAAATTATCTGTTTAAAAAAATTGAAAATTGTAATGATAAATAATGTTAGATTTAGATACTTAGAGAGAGAAAAAGATAATATTTGGGTTTTGATATAAAGTTAATATCTATCTATCTATCTATATCTACCTGTCTATTTATCTATTTGTTATTTTTCATATATATATTTCTGTATATTTACTTGTACACCTTTCTCTCATTTTCCAAACTAAATGCATATTATTCCTCTCTCTCTCTCTCTCTCTCTCTCTCTCTCTCTCTCTCTCACATCCCCATTTACTCTTCTCATCTCTTCTTCATCTCTCCCTTTCCTCTTCCCCCTTTTCCTCACTCACTCTTCTTCCTTCCCTCGTCCCTCCTTCTCCCTCTTCCTCCTGTATTTTCTTCCTCCTCCTCTTCCTCTCTTCTCCATCTTCCTCCATGCCTCTCCTTATCCCCCTCCCCCTCCGTTTCTCCTTTACTCCATCCCCCTCCTTCTTCTTCTCCTCCTCCTCCTCCTATCATCATCATCCCTCCTCTTCCTTTCTCTGTCCTTCCTTCCATCTCCTTCATTCCTCCTCCTCCTCTTCCTCCTCCTCCCATCATCATCATCATCAACATCAGTCCTCCTCTTCCTTTCTCTATCCTTCTTTACATCTCCTCCGTTCCTCCTCCTCCTCTTCCTCTTCCTCTTCCTCTTCCTCCCCCTGCTCCCAGTACATCACAATTGTGCAATATTCCAGAATGCGGAATTTCTCCCTCCATATATCCTGAATGGAGGAGGAGGAGGAGGAGGAGAAAGAGGAGGAGGAGGAGGAACCACCCATCTATCCAGCCATCCATGTTATCAATTTACACTTCTGTCCATCCAACCACCTATCCACTCATCCATCCACCCATCCATCCAACTACCTATCCATTCATCCACCCACTCATCCACCCACCCATCCACTCCTCCATCTATCCATCCACCCACCCACTCATCCACCCACCCATTCATCCACCCATCCATCCACTCCTCCACAAGGTCCTTTATTGCTTGCCGTATCAACAAAATCACATCCACCTTGCTTCCACCCCACTCACTCTCCCTTGTAATTAAAGACCACTCTCTCTCTCTCAACCTCTCCCTTCATCTCACTATTACCAGAGGGGAGAGGAGGGAGAGGGAGGGAGATGGGGAGGTAGGGAGAAGACAGGGGGAAAGGGAAAGGGGAGAGTGAGGGAGAAAATGATTGAGGGAAGTTTTGGGGGGAGAGAATAGGGGGGAGGGAGAGACAGGGAGATGAGGGAAGAGATGGGAGAGACGGAAAGATGGGGAGGAAGGGAGAGGAGATGGGGAGGGAGGGAGAATAGATGGGGAGAGAGAAAGAAAGATGGGAGAGAGAGGGAGAAAAGGGGGAAAGGGGGAGGGATAGATGAGTGAGGGAGAGAAAGATAGAGGGAAGTTTGGGGGTGAAAGGAGGGGAGGAGGGTGGAAGAGTAGAGGCGAGGGTGTGGGAGGAGGGAGGAGACAGGTGGAGAGAAGAGGGAGAGGGAAGAGAGAGGGGGAGAAAGAGGGGATAGTGGGTTGGGGAGTGAAAGTAGGATGAGTTAAATGGGGAGGAGTGAGATAGGGAGGGAGGAGTGAGATAGGGAGGGAGGAGTGAGATAGGGAGGGGGGAGTGAGATAGGGAGGGAGGAGTGAGACGGGGAGGGAGGAGTGAGATAGGGAGGGGGGGAGTGAGATCGAGTGGAGTTGAGTGTTTGAGAGGAGGGGAGGAAGACTGGTTGAGTGGGTGAGGGGTGGAGAGAAGAGGGGACGAGTGTGAGAGGAGGGGGGGAGAAGGGAAGGAGAGGGGAGGGGGAGGGAGGGAGACTGAAGGGTGGGGTGATGGGTGTGTGTGTGTGTGTGAGGCTGGAATGATGATGATGATGATGATGATGATTAGAATGAAGAAGGAGAAGAAGTGAACGAAGGTGAGAGAGGGGAGGGAAGGATGTGAAGAAGAATGAAAAGGGATGAAAGAATGTGGGAAAGAGTGGAGAGGTGGAACAGATGTGGAATGGGAGGTGTGTGTGTGTGTGTGTGAGAGAGAGAGAGAGAGAGAGAGAGAGAGAGAGAGAGAGAGTCTTTGTGGTGGCAGGGTAGGAATGTAAATTGAAGAGGAACAGAGAAAAATCAGCTAGCCAGGCCTAGTCCCTATTTACCCCTGCCACAATTAACCATGACTGGATAGACAGAGGTGGTACTAGCCTTTATCTATCCTTGCATCTATCTACATCTATTCATCTATCTATCCTTGTATCTATTCCTTTATATAGCCTTTCCATATATCGTTTTCTCTGCTTATTTCTCTATCATAATATCCATATGTCTATCTATCACTGTACTTATCCATATATATCTCCTGTCTATCTGGCTATCTGTATTTAGCTGTCTATCTATCTGTCTATCCATCTATCTATCTGTCTTTATCTATCCGTCCATCAAATCGATCTTCATGTAGCTAACGAATCTATCTATCTATCTATCTACTCAACTGTCCATCTATCTATCTATCTACACCCATCCTCCTCCTCGCCTCCCCTATCCTCCCTATCCCAACACAAAACCAAACTTGATTACACAGAGCACTTACTTAGATAGTTTTAGAGGATAGGACTCTCTCTCTCTCTCTCTCTCTCTCTCTCTCTCTCTCTCTCTCAGAACAACAGCCAACCCCAAAAACAACCCCACAAACAACAAAGAAAATTTCCCACAAACCCACAACAAAAAAAAAAAAAAAAAAAACGAAAAACCAAAAATGCAAATCTCCCGCCAAACTGACACATTTTTTTTTAATATATATATTTTTTTTCCTTTTCGGCGACTATCTGGAAATGAAGCGACATAATCAAGGCTTTTAACCTGCCACACCAAACTCGAAAAAAAAAAAATGCAAATGGGGGGGAGGGAGGCCCCCCCCAAAAAAAGGAGGGGGGGTGCAAAAAATATATATATGTAAAACAGGTGGATTTTGAGTCTGGCAATTAAGAGGGAAAATGGTGAAAGCAGACTCGGGTTACGTGGCTGTCTGTCCTGCTGATTGTCTGCCTCTGCTTGCCTGCTGGACCATACTCTCCTGCTCAAACTACTGCTGTTTTACTACTACTACTACTATTACTACTACTACTACTGCTGCTGCTTCTACTACTACACCTACCTCTATTACTACTACTACTACTACTACTACTACTATTACTACTACTACTACTATTGCTGCTGCTGCTGCTTCTACTACTGCTACTACTACTACTGCTACTACTACTACAACTACTACTACTGCTACTACTACTGCTGCTGCTACTACTACCACCACTACCACGACTAAGTAACAACCAATAATAATAATAATAATAATAATAATAACAGAAGTAGTAGTAGTTGTAGTAACAGTAGTAGTAGTAGTAGTAGTAGTAGTAGTAGGACTGGTGTGGTGGTATTAACGGTGGTATTTTTATAAGAACTAAACCATTCAGATTATTAAATACCAGTCTAACACCAGGCTCATCTCAACGTGAACCCCGTGGACTGCAGGCTGCCCCCTCCCTGCAGTCCACGATCCCCCTTTAGGGAGACAGGGAGTTGAGGGAGGTTCTTATACCACACTACACCAACACCAGGGCCAGACTACACCACACCCACACCACATAATCCCCAGGGTGTGAAGGAAATTCAGATCGAACCCGGGTCCTTTCAAACACCCACCTACCAGGGTCC
Source organism: Coenobita brevimanus (assembly GCF_032717465.1). Taxonomy (NCBI): domain Eukaryota; kingdom Metazoa; phylum Arthropoda; class Malacostraca; order Decapoda; family Coenobitidae; genus Coenobita; species Coenobita brevimanus. The sequence goes on from NC_137038.1 coordinate 1,343,490, forward strand.
GATAGGCTGTCTCTGCTGGCTAAAATATTTCAGAAAAAAAAATGAATTAAAAAAATATATGATAATTTTGGGATTGAGATGTGGTTACTAAAAAATTGAATATTGAAAAATAAAATAAAAAAATAAAATGTCTATGGTCAGGTGTAATTTTCTCTCTCTCTCTCTCTCTCTCTCTCTCTCTCTCTCTCTCTCTCTCTCTCTCTCTCTCTCCTATACGGTCCACCCCCTCTCATCTTTCTTCCGCCCTCCTCCCTCTCTCTCTCTCTCCCCCCACCCATCCCCTCCCCTCCCCCCTCCCTCTCCCCTCTCACCTTATGTAGATTAGCTCTCTCCCAAACTCCCAAACTTTTCTCCCCTCTCCCTCATTTTTCCACCCCCTCTCTCCCTCCTCCCCCTCCCCTCCTTCCCAAATCATTCTTCTTGGTTTCTTCTCTCTCTCTCTCTCTCTCTCTCTCTTGCTGACTCACCCACTCTCCACCCAAGCGTGTTACCATTTCCTAATTAGAAGAATATTCTCTCTCTCTCTCTCTCTCTCTCTCTCTCTCTCTCTCTCTCTCTCTCTCTCTCTCTCTCTCACCCTTCCTCCCCTCCCCTCCTTCTTCCCTCCCTCTATCTCTCCTCCCCATTCCCCATCACCCCATCTTCCCAACACTCAAACTTTTACCTTCCCTATCCACACACAAATCACCTCCCCTCACCTCCCCTCCCCTCTCCCCATCCCTCCCCCTCCCCTCCCCAATAACCACCAATACCCTGCCATCAACTCGTTCACGTAAGGACCAATTTCCATTACAAATTATCCATAAAATAGCTCTTAATGGATGGTCAAAGGGTTGGTGAGACATTCTGTATAGTAACATTTTAGATTGGGAAGTTGGGGAGGGGGGAGGAGGGGGAGAGGAAGAAGGAAGAGGGGAGAAAAGGAGGAAGGGGAAGAAGAAGGAAGAGGGAAGAAAAGGAGGAAGAGGTGAGAGGAATAAGGAAGAGGGAAGAAATGGAGGAAGGGGAGAGAGCAAGAAGAGGAAAGAAAAGGGTGAAGAGGAGACAGGAAGAAGGAAGAGGGAAGAAAAGGAGGAAGGGGAGACAGACAGAGACAGACAGACAGACAGATAGATAAACACACACACACACACACACACACACACACACACACACACACACACGATTCTCCACGCAGGCAATGCACTAAAAAAAACACCTCTACTCTTTTTACTCTGACTTGGCCTAAAATTACCATCGCCTCATCTCGAATGCTGAGTTGTAGCAATAGATTAACACTAGAATTTGGCTCTAGTCACGAAGAAGTGCTATGGGAGGGATAAAGAACAGCAGTATTGTCTTTCTCTGCCACTGAACTACGTGAAATAAGCTGATAAAGGTAAAAAAAATCTGGGCCAAGTTGAGGTGAAAAGAGTACAGATATATTGTGTTAAAATCTGCCTGTCTTCGCCTCTTAGCTCACAGTCTCGTTGGGTATGGAAGCTCCCTAACACCTATTCCTTGGCGATTTATTCTTGGACATGGCTGGTTAATATCCTTTTGTACGTTGTTTATGCAGGGTATGGCTATGTTAGAATGATTTTATATAGCACAGAATGGGACAGTAAGGTGTAATGATGAAAATAAGTCGCTTAGGAAAAGATGTTAGGGCCCCTCGAATATCTTAAGAATGGTAAAGATGGCAGTGAACGTCTGAAGTCATGTTAGTTTATTACATACATAAAATAAGCATAAAGTGATAAAAATAAATCGCTTAGGAGAAGGTGTTAGGGAGTAGGGATCCTTGAGTATCGTTAAGAAGGCAGTGAATGTCTTAAGTCATCTGGGTTTAATACAAGACATAATTTAAGCATAAAGTGATAAATCGCTTAGGAGAAGGTGTTAGGGAGTAGGGGTCCTTGAGTATCGTTAAGATGGCAGTGAACGTCTTAAGTCATCTAGGTTTAATACAAGACATAAATTGAGCATAAAAATCAAGAGACAGCCAGAACGAGACCTTAAATCGGTGTATGTATCAGAATCTGCGGAGGTATGCACGCTGTGAAGAAAGTATCGGTAAAAAGGTTAACGAGGGGAGTGGACAAGAGTGCCATTCAGGTGTAATAGAGACATTTCAGTGTTTATATAGAAGGACAGTGCCACTAAGCCGGGCCGATGGCAATGTAGTGTGGTAGGCAGGATGGGGTGAGGCAGGGGGAGGGTAAGGCAGGGAGAGGGTAAGGCAGGGGGAGGCAGGGAGAGGGTAAGGCAGGAGGGGAGGGGAGGGCGAGGAAGAAGAGGGTAAGGCAGGGTGAAAATGGTAGAGGGTATGGGTGGATGAGAAAGGGAGAGGGTAAGGCAGGAGGGGAAGGGAGGATGAGGAAGGACAGGGTGAGGCAGGGTGAAAATGGTAGAGGGTAAGGCAGGATGGGAAAGGGAGAGGATAAGGCAGGAGGGTGAGAGAGGGTAAGGCAGAGTGAGGAAGGAGAGGGTGAGGCAGGGTGAGGAAAGGGGAGGCAGGGCTGATGCTAAGAAGGGGTTAGGCAGGGAGAGTCTAGGTGAGGCAAATATGAGGAAGGATGAAGGGTGAGGCAGGGTGGAGGGCGAGAAGGAAGACTAGGTGGAGGGTGAGGATGAGTGAAGGGGAAGGCAGGAGTGAGAGAAAGATAAGGAGGAGGGTAAGGCAGGGTGAAGTCTGAGGCAGAAGAGAGGGTAAGGAAGGCGAGAGGGTGGAGGGTGAGGGTGGAGGGTTAGGCAGGGTGGAGGGTGAGGCAGGGCGAGGCAGGGTGAAGAGTGAGGCAGGGTGAGGCAGGACAACATATACATTGGAAATTGAGGCAGTGAGCAACATGAATAAAAACCGAGAAAAAAAAAAAATGCCAAAGATTTTCCACATCACCCACCAACCTGGCCGAAAATACCAGCGCTAATACCACCACACCAGGCCTATACCAGACACACCAGGGCTAATACCAGACACACCAGGCCTATACCAGACACACCAGGCCTATACCAGACACACCAGGGCTAATACCAGACACACCAGGGCTATACCAGACACACCAGGCCTATACCAGACACACCAGGCCTATACCAGACACACCAGGGCTATACCAGACACACCAGGGCTATACCAGACACACCAGGGCTATAGCAGACACACCAGGCCTATACCAGACACACCAGGGCTAATACCAGACACACCAGGCCTATACCAGACACCCCTTGTATGTGTTCAGTATGGGCGGTGCGTTGTTTGTGTTAAAAAAAAAGGAAAATAAAAATAATTGTTATATAGCTATGCAGGCTGAGAGAGAGAGAGAGAGAGAGAGAGAGAGAGAGAGAGAGAATAACCGACGAAGGTAGGCAGAATAACACAATGAGACAGAGTGAGGCAGGATGAGGAAGGGTGAGGCAGGGCGAGGAAGAGTGAGGCAGGGCGAGGCAGGTACAGATAAGGCAGAATGAGGAAGGTACAGGTAAGGCAGAGCGAGGCAGGTACAGGTAAGGCAGGGTGAGGCAGGGTGAATCAGAACGAAGTAGAGCAAGGAAGAGTGATACAGGGTGAGGCAGAGTGAGGCAGGGTGAGGCAGAGTGAGCAGGGTAAGGCAGGGTGAGGCAGGGAGAGGTAAGGCAGAGGTAAGGCAGCCCAGTAATCGTAATTTAATCAGGTGTATGGCAAAGCAGGGCGGAATTTAATTAATGGGCATCATAAAACTCCCGTCATCCCCTTACCCATTTACCCATTACCCATTACCCATTAGTTCCACCTTTATCACTTATTCTCTTTCTCCTTTATTATCCCCATTTATTCCTCTTTATTTATCCACCCATTTCTTTTTAATTAAACTGCTGTCAACCCCTTACATTCTTACCCATTACCCATTACCTCCCTCCCTAGTTACTCTCTCTTTCTCCTTTATCCCCCCATTTATTCAATTATTTACTCACCATTTTCTTATTACTGGTCTTTATACAACTGCCATTAACCCATTACCCATTATTCCCTTAACCATCACCCATTAGATCCATTTTTATCCCTTTTCTTCTTTTATTTTTCTTTTTTCTTGTTCTTTCTTCTTCTCCCTTCTGTTTTCCTTTTCCTTCCTTGTCTTCTTCCTTCTTCCTCCTTCCTTCTTTCTTCCTTCTCCCTTCTTCCTACTTTCTTCCGTCTCTCTTCTTCCTTCTTTCTTCCCTCTCCCTTCTTCCTTCTTTCTTCTCCCTTCTTTCCTTTTTCTTTATTCTCCCTTCTTCATTTTTTCTTCCTTCCCCCTTCTTCTTTCTTTCCTCCTTCTCCCTTCTTCATCTTTATTCTTCCTTCTCCCACCTTCCTTCTTTCTTCTTCCCCCTTCTTCTTTCTTCCTTCTCCCTTCTTTCTTCTTTCTTCCTTCTCCCTTCTTTCTTTTTTCTTCCTTCTCCCTTCTTTCTTCCTTCTCCCTTCTTTCTTCTTTCTCCCTTCTCCCTTCTTTCTTCTTTCTTCCTTCTCCCTTCTTTCTTTTTTCTTCCCTCTCCCTTCTTTCTTCCCTCTCCCTTCTTCATCTTTGTTCTTTCTCCCTTCTCTTCGTTTTCCTCCCTTCTCCCTTTTTCTTTAATTAATGGTTACATAAAATTGGCGTCAACTCATTTCACTCATCCATTACTGTTAACTCATACCATTACCCATTAAATTCACCCCTGCCCTTAGAAACCATTAGAAAACACTCCTCCCCCTAGAAATCATTAGAAACCTCCCCAACCCTTAGAAACCATTAGAAACACCATCCCCTTAGAAACCATTAACCCCCTAGAAAACCTTAGAAACCACCTCTACCCTTAGAACCCCTTAGAAAACACCCCTGCCCTTAGAAACCCTTAGAAAACACCCCTGCCCTTAGAAACCCTTAGAAAACACCCCTGCCCTTAGAAACCCTTAGAAAACACCCCTGCCCTTAGAAACCCTTAGAAACCACCCCAGCCCTTAGAACCCCTTAGAAAACACCCCTGCCCTTAGAACCCCTTAGAAAACACCCCTGCCTTTAGAAACCCTTAGAAAACACCCTTACCCTTAGAAACCATTAGAAACCACCCTTACCCTTAGAAACCCTCGGAAACCACTTTGGGCCTGACCTTCCTGCTTTATTTAACCACCTCTTCAGTAGTCAATAATCTCTCTCTCTCTCTCTCTCTCTCTCTCTCTCTCTCTCTCTCTTTTATCTCCCCTTCTCCCCGCCTCTCTCCCCGGCATTTAAACACCTTGATAAACCTTATGTCAAGTGGATTCCTTCCCTCTTACTTTCCCTCTTTAAATAACTCTTTCCTTCCTTCCTTCCTTCCTTCCTTGCTTCCCTTCCTTTCTTTAGTCTGTGTGTTCCTACCTTCGTCCCTCCCTCAATCCTCTTTTCTTCCTTTCTTCCCTCCTCCCTTCTATCTTTCTTCCTTCCTTCTTCTGTCCATCCTTCCATCTATTCCTCCTTTCCTTCTCTTCTTCACTCTTTCTCACCCACTCTCTTTCAGCTCTCTCTCCCCCTCCCACATTTTTTCTTCCTTCCGTCTCCCTCCCCTCTTGTCTTCTCTTCCTCTCTCCTTTATTCTCTCCCTTTTGTCTCCTCTCCCTCCCTCGCTCCCCCACTTCCACTCTCCATCCTTCCTTCCTTCCTTCTCTCCCTTCACCTCTTCCTCCCTCCCACTCTCCTCTCATTCTTTCTTCTCCCTCCCTTACTCACTTCTCTCTCGCTCTCCCCCACTCTATTTCCTCCCCCTTTTTATCTCCCCCCTCCCTCCTCCGTTACCTCCTTCCATCCTTCCTTCTCTCCCTCTATCCCTGCCATCCCTCTTTCTCTCTCTCACTTCTCCCCTCCTTCCTTCCTTCACCCTGTCTCTTCTCTCTTCCTTCCTCCCTCCCTCTCTCCTTCCTTCCTTCCTTCCTTCCCTCCCTCCCTCCCTCCTTCCCTCCCTCCCTTCTTCCTTCCTTCCCTCCCTCCCTCCCTCCTTCTCCCAAGAGGAATCAAACAGCAAAATTTAAAAGTGATTCAGCACGATTTTCTTTCCCTCCTTCCGTTCCTCCCTCACCTCCTCCTCCTCTCTCCCCTTTCTTTACCTCCTCCTCCACCTCCTCTTCTCTCCCCTTTCCTTACCTCCTCCTCCTCCCTTCTTTACCTCTTTTTTTTTCTACATCCTTCTTCCTTTTTTCTTATTTATTTTCTTCCCTCTCTTCATCTCTCTCTCTTTACTATATTTTTCTTCTCTCTCTCTCTCTCTCTCTCTCTCTCTCTCTCATATACGAAATAAGGAGGTAAATAAAGGATGAAATACGAAAAAGCGACAACGAAAATGAGATAAGAACGAAAGTAGGCTATATGAAAATTAATGAAGAAATAAGGAATACGAGAAACACGAAAATAAAAAAAAATCACAACGCAAATAAAGGACAAAATACGTAACAGCAACGAGAAAACGAAAAACAAGACGTGGAAAAACGAAAAGAATAACGAGAAAAAACGAAAAAAATAGGGAACAACTAATGAGAAGAAGAAAACAGGGAAAAATAACGAAGAGAAAATGATGAAAAAAAATAACAAGAAAAACGAAAAAACGAAAAATAACGAGAAAAACGAAAAAATAACGAAACGAAAAAAAGAAGAGGAGAAAATACGAGAAAAAACGAAAAAATAAAAAAACAGAAAAACGAGAAAATACGGAAAAATAACGAGAAAAAAACGAAATACGGAAAAATAACGAGAAAAAACGAAAAATACGGAAAAATAACGAGAAAAAAACGAAAAATACGGAAAAATAACGAGAGAAAAACGAAAAATACGGAAAAATAACGAGAAAAAAACGAAAAATACGGAAAAATAACGAGGAAAAAACGAAAAATACGGAAAAAATAACGAGGAAAAAACGAAAAATACGGAAAAAATAACGAGAAAAAACGAAAAATACGGAAAAATAACGAGAAAAATACGAAAAATACGGAAAAATAACGAGAAAAAAACGAAAAATAAGGATAACATTCGACGCTAATAACGATATGAAAAAATAGGAATTAATGAATAAAAATAGGCATTAAGGTGGAAAGTAAAGGGAGGGGAGGGGAGAGGGGAGGGGAAAAGGAGAGGGAAAGGGGGGCTAGGGGGGCGTATTCAGCAGAAGGCTTAACGGGGGGGGGTTATAAATGTGATAATTGTGGTGAAGGGTTTGAGGAACGATATATTTTTTCTCCTCTCTCTCTCTCTCTCTCTCTCTCTCTCTCTCTCTCTCTCTCACACACACACACACACACACACACACACACACACAGGTAATCGTAGTGGACAGGTAAAAATCATATACCCCTTAATAAAATAAATAAATAAATAAATAAATAAACAAAAAAAAATAACAAACTATAGAGGAAATGTTAGAAGGCTTCCTAACTTGACAATATCTATCTCAAAAATCTATCACCGTACTCAGAATCTATCGCGTAGTGTTGGCAGAGGGAAGTGTTGGCAGAGTGATAGGTTGGAAGTGAAGTGTTGGCAGTGAATTGTTGGCAGAGGGAAGTGTTGGCAGTGAGGTGTTGGCAGAGGAAAGTGTTGGCAGTGAAGTGTTGGCAGAGGGAAGTGTTGGCAGTGAAGTGTTGGCAGAGGGAAGTGTTGGCAGAGGGAAGTGTTGACAGAGGGAAGTGTTGGCAGGGAAGTGTTGGCAGTGAGGTGTTGGCAGTGAAGTGTTGGCAGAGGGAAGTGTTGGCAGTGAGGTGTTGGCAGAGGGAAGTGTTGGCAGGGAAGTGTTGGCAGAGGGAAGTGTTGGAAGCTGTGGCAATTTGCATCACGAAACATCCCTGTACTGGGGAGAAAGGGAGGGAGGGAGAGAGGGAGGGAGGGAGAGAGGGAGGGAAAGAGGGAGAGTGGGAAGGAGAAAGGAATAGAAAGAAGGAAGAGGAGAGTGAGGACGGAACAGAGGGAAGGAGGGAGGGTAAGAGAGAGGGGAGACAGAGGGAGGAGGGAGAGGGGAGAGGGAGGGAGGGAGAGATATGGGGAGGGATGGGGAGGACCTGCGATAGAGACAGACAACTTGAGCCACTGATTGTCAAACGAGATTAGCCGGGATGAAGGGGAAGAAGGGAGGGGACCAGATGGGGAAGAGGGGGATGAAAGGGTGAGAGAGAGAGAAGAATGAGAGAGGGGAGGGAGGAGGTGGGGAAGAAGGGAGGGGACCAGATGGGGAAGAAGGGGAGAAGAGAGAGAGTAGGTATGGGGCAGAGGAGGAAGAATGTAGGGGAAGAAGACAGGGAAAGTGGAGATAGGGGGAATAGAAAGCCAAGAGGGAGGGGAGAGTGGGGGAGGGGATAGTGGGGGAGGGAAACTGTGAGATGGAAGAGGGAAAAAAAGGAGAGGAGAAGGGAAGAGGAGAGAGGCCCAAGTAAGACAAGGAACGAGGGGAGAGGGGAGGAAAAATGTAAGAGATGGGGTGGGGGAGGGGAGAGAGTGAAGAGAGCATGGGAGAGGCATGGATGGAAGAGGTATGGATGGAAGTGGAAGATGAGGGGGGGGGAGGCAAATGGGGGAGAAGGTAGAGAGAGGAGGGATGCAAGACAATGGGAGGGGGGAGAGGGGGAGGATAAAGAGGGGAGAGAGACATGGGGAGAGGAAATGGGAATGGAAGATGAGGGACGACGGGGGGGAGGAAGTAGGGAGGTAAGAAGATGGAGATAAAGAGAGATATGGAGGGAGAGGATGGAAGGGGAGAGGATTTAAGAGTGAAAGGGGAGATGAGCAGGGAGAGATTAGGGAGAAGAGATCAAGAGGGGAGAAGAAGGGGAGGAAGGCAGGGGAGATGAAGAGATAAGGAAGTAGAGGAGGAAGTAAAAGGGAGAGGTGTGAGGAGTATGTGAAGCGAAAAAAAAGGGAGGGGAGAGGAGAAAGGATCGTGGAAGGGCGAAAAATAATGAAGAGGAGAGAGAGATACTGAGGCAAGAAAGAAAAAAAAACTTACAACGTTGGGTGGTAACCATATAATCAATTTACGGGGTTGGGTGAAAATCAGGAACGAAAGGACAAAAATCTGGGCCA
>NC_137038.1:1357500-1412500 GCF_032717465.1 Coenobita brevimanus
TTTTACCATATATAAATAATACAGTTTGAGAGAGAGAGAGAGAGAGAGAGAGAGAGAGAGAGAGAGCAAGTGTGTGTATAAATTAAAGTGAGAGCGGTAGTGGAAGTAAATGTGAACGTGTGTGTGTGTGTGTGTGTGTGTGTGTGTGTGTGTGTGTGTGTGTGTGTGTGTGTGTGTGTGTGTGTGTGTGTGTGTGTGTGTGTGTGTGTGTGTGTGTTTCGAGGTTTCCAGAGCTGTGCATCTTGTTAATAATAGTGAGTTCTAATATGCATCAGTAAAATATATCTATTTCTAAATGTATCTATCTCTAAATCCACTTAGTTGCAAAATAGAGCCAGTGAGAAATTAAATCAATCTCATTATACCTCATCTAACCTCACTCGCTCTCTAACTCATCCTACCTCTTCTTCTTCACCTCATCTCACCTCATCCTACGTCACTTCCACTTGACTCACCTCGCACTCACTTCACCTCCTCTTGCTTCACTTCATGACCTCACCTGTCCTCTTCCTGATCTCATCACATCATCTAATCTCAACTCACTTTCCTTATCTCACTTCACCTCCCTACTACATCATCTCATCTCCTTTCCTCTCTGCATCACCTCATCTCCTTACCTCACTTCCCTTCTACATCACCCCATCATCTCATTTCTCATCTCCACCTCACCTCCCATCTACCTGCCCTCACCTCACAGCACCTTAATTACTGAGTGGGGGAGACCTGTGCTGGATGCTGTTAACATTCTCATTAATTATTTTTCTCATGATTATTTCTTTATTCTTTCTCGGTTCAAGGGTGAGAAGGGAGGAAGGGAGGAAGGGAAGAAGGGAGAATATTAGGAAAGGAGGAAAGGAGGGAGGGGGAGTGAATGGTGAGGGAGAATAAACAGGAAAAGAATGTGGGATTGAATGATAGGAGGGAGAGTGAACGAGAGAGAGGGAGAGAATAGGGAAGGGAGGGAGGGAGGATGAGAAGAGAGGGAGATTGAGAGGGGAGAGAATGAGTAGAAGGGAGGGAGATGAATGGGGAGAGGGAGTGAGATTGCGCGTGTGTATGTATGTATGTACGTATTTGTCTCATGCGTAATATGTATCTACAGATGTGTGTGTGTGTGTGTGTGTGTGTGTGTGTGTGTGTGTGTGTGTGTGTACCTATCACTTTTTAATACACACAGTAGTTTTACGATGCACATTTTTCACTTCCATAAAAAAAAAAAACACCTACATGTTTTTTGTTAACTATGGCTCATCCCCTTTAAGGTCACACACACACACACACACACACACACACACACACACACACACACACACACACACAAGCAATATTTCCTAGTACGTACATTACGGGAAAAAGGGATGGCTGCAACACACACACACACACACACACACACACACACACACACACACACACACACACACACACACACACACACACACACACACACACACACACACACACACACACACATTGCTGGTGTCCCTCTCACTCTCCCAATATCATAGCTATTGCGGGAAACGGGTAGAGAGAGAGAGAGAGAGAGAGAGAGAGAGCAATAGAATATCCAGGCTTGTGCTTTAGCAAGATGGAATGAGAGGAGGGGACAGAGAGAGAGAGAGAGAGGTGGGTGAGAGATATGAATGTGCAGGGAGATAGATAGATAGACAGATAGACAGATAGGTAGATAGATAGACAGAACGTAAGTTTGCAGATAGATAAATGGAAGGAAAAAGAGAGAGAGAGAGGATTATATATTTAATACCGAAATAGATATGAATGGTATACGGAGTGATAGGGGAAAATGGAATGAGAGAGAGAGAGAGAGAGAGAGAGAGAGAGAGAGAGAAAAGTGAATTTGGGGGAAGAGGGGAAATAGCAGAAGCCGGGTTCGATCCCTTTGATAAACACGCGGAAAAATTCGCTCAGATGACAGATTGAAAACACATTGACTGTTTCTGCGTGCATACACAAGACGACACACACACACACACACACACACACACACACACACACACACACACACACAACACGCTCGCTAAAATATATATACACCTGGATACACACACACACACACACACACACACACACACACAACACGCTCGCTAAAATATATATACACCTGGATACACACACACACACACACACACACACACACACACACACACACACACACACACACGTACGTCAGCGAGAAAACAGATAAAGATTTCCGAAAAGAAAAAACTGGCATCCCTTTGTAAATAATAATAATAATAATAATAATAATAATAATAAAAATAAAAATAATAATCTTTACCGCGTCTCAGTCTAGGTGGGATACGAGGTAATATTTACGTGAAAAAAAAAAGGGGGCACTTCTTCGTGACTAGCATCGTATTCTAGTGTTAATCTAATCTTAGAGTATTCAAGATAGATGACAATTTTAGGCCAAGTTAGAGTGGACGGAGTATAGTTATCTCACAGTCGATTTATTTCTCTCTCTCTCTCTATCTATCTATCTATTTATCTATCTACCTATCTATCTATCTGTCTATCTATCTATCTCACTGAGCTACAGAAAATTAATATATCTTTCATCATTTCTGCGAAGGGAAATGATCACTTGACAATTTCCTGCTCTGTTTTTTTTGTTTTTTTTTTTCATTTTTTTTCGTTTTTCTGTTGTTGTTGTTGTCTTTGTTGGTATTGTTTTTGCTCTCCATTATGACCTCTGGCGGTGAAGTGTTGCTGTGTGTGTGTGTGTGTGTGTGTGTGTGTGTGTGTGTGTGTAAAACTCGCCGTGATACATACTCATTCGCTTTACCTAAGTACACATACATACATACATACATACATACACACACACATACTGTACATACATACATACATACATACATACGTACGTACACATGGAATACATACACATTGCCTGTAGCTAGTTCGCATGTACGGGTGATACGCAGCTTTTCACTAACACACACACACACACACACACACACACACACACATTCATTCCTCACCCCCCACACACACATACATCCACCCACACCCCACACACACACACATCCACGGACACCCCACACTCACACCCTCCCCCCCACACTCCCCACACGCACATACACAAGCAAACACACTCCAAGCACAAACACACAGGCAAGCACACTCACAAACACTCCGACTTCATTTCCTACCATAACATCAACTAGCAAAAAAAAAAAAAAAAAAAAAAAAAAACTCCCAGGGTAATAAAGCGTCCAGAGGGGAAGGGGAAAAAAAGTGAGCATCGGATTTTTTTTTATTTTTTTGGTTTTCCCCTTTTTTCGTTTTTTTGAGTTGCCTTTTTTCGTTTTTGATACTTTTTTTTTCGTTTTTTTTGAGTTGCCATTTTTCGTTTTTTTGAGTTACTTTTTTTCGTTTTTTGGGTTGCCTTTTTTCGTTTTTTTGAGTTACTTTTTTTCGTTTTTTTGAGTTGCCTTTTTTCGTTTTTGATACTTTTTTTTTCGTTTTTTTTGAGTTGCCTTTTTTCGTTTTTTTGAGTTACTTTTTTTCGTTTTTTTGAGTTGCCTTTTTTCGTTTTTTTGAGTTGCCTTTTTTCGTTTTTTTGAGTTACTTTTTTTCGTTTTTTTGAGTTATTCTTTCGTTTTTTTTTTAGTTACTTTTTTTCGTTTTTTGAGTTGCCTTTTTCAGATTCTTAGTTGCCTTTTTTCGTTTTTGAGTTACTTTTTTTCGTTTTTTTTTTAGTTACTTTTTTTCGTTTTTTGAGTTGCCTTTTTCAGATTCTTAGTTGCCTTTTTTCGTTTTTTTGAGTTGCCATTTTTCGTTATTTGAGTTGCCTTTGTTTCGTTTTTTTAGGTGGCCTTTTTTTTTCGTTTTTGAGTTGCTTTTTTTTCATTTTTTAAACTGCCTTTTTTCGTTTGAGTTCCTTTTTTTTTTTTTTCTTTGATTTTTGTATTTTTCTGTTTGACGAAAATGTATGATGTATATATATTTTTTAACACACCTTTTTACTTTTTTTGTTTTTCAATTTTTTGAGAACCGTGAACAGGTGACCAACATTATAAACTTTTTTTTTATTATTAATTTCTGTTTTTGAGTTTCATTTTTTTTTTTTCGTTCCAGGCAACACTGAAAAATAATGGAGTGAAAAAGAAATTAATTTTTTTTTCGTGTGTTTTTTTTTTTTCTCTTGCCTGACAACAAACACAACTTCCGGCGTGAGAAACCGAACGAAAAAATAATAAAAAGAAAGTGAGCACCGGAGTTTTTCGTCTTTATATATATTCTTTCTCTTTTTTCTGAAGCAACATTGAATTAAAAAAAAAAACAAAAATTAAAGAAAAGAGCACCAGAGCTTTTACCACTGACTTCTCTCTCTCTCTCTCTCTCTCTCTCTCTCTCTCTCTCTCTTCCATCACTTTCCATCTCAATTTTTGATTCTAATATTTTTCTTTACGTCTCTCTCTCTCTCTCTCTCTCTCTCTCTCTCTCTCTCTCTCTCTCTCTCTCGCTTTTTTTTAGCAACTCTGCAACATGTGAGGGTACAGGTGTCAGGTGTGGGTTTATTTGCAACATACACTGACATCGCCCCAGGGGATACTGCAACATTGCATCCCTTCTACTTGCACGATTGCACGCGTCTCACTGTTGCACAGATGAGGGAATATGTTGCAAATGTATGGCGAGAGATGTATGGGTGGATATTTATCTCTATGGTGAAGATGTGTATGTGTGAATGTATGCATATCTATCAATGGATGTATAACTGTATGGAGAATATAGATAGATAGATAGATAGATATGCACATATAAATACAAAGGGGTATGCATTTATATTCAGCATACAAATATATATAAAAAAATGTATATAATGTGAATCTACATTTATACATATAGGTTACAGCTATACATACATACATACCTACTCTGTCTGTCTGTCTGTCTGTCTGTCTGTCTCTCTCTCTCTCTAAAATCCTTGCCTGTGTCATAAAGAGGATTTTTGCCTGACCTTTTTCAGCTTCCTCGCTTTAATCCCCTTTTACGTCCATTTGTTTTCGCTATTATCTTTATTCTCTCTCTCTCTCTCTCTCTCTCTCTCTCTCTCTCTCATTTCCGGCCTTTTTCATTTTCATTTCCTGTGTCTTTTCATTTTTTAAACCTCGCTTTTTCTCTCCTTTCTTTCTTCCTCCATCTCGCGCTTTCTCTCTCTCTCTCTCTCTCTCTCTCTCTCTCACTTTTCCCTCCAGGTCAGCCTCTCTCTCCTCTCACTCTTACCTGCTCTCTTCTCCCTCTCTTCGCTCCTTCATCTTCCTTTCCTCCTCCTACTCTCCCCTTCCCTCCCTTCCTTTCTTTCCCCCAACCCTCCCTTCCACACTTCCGTTCCTTCCCTCCCTTCACTCTCCTTCTCACCCTCTCCTTCCCGCCCTTTTTTCTCCCTCCCTTCCCTCTCACCCTCCCTTCCACTACACCCCTTCCTTTCGCTCCTATTCCTCCCTTTCCTTTTCCTTCCTTGATTTCCCCACTTCCTTTCTTTCCTTTTTCCTTCATTCCATCTTTCTTTCCTTCCTTCATTTCCTCCTTCTTTACTCACCACTATCCTCCTTTCTTCCTTCCTAACCATTTCACTGTCAAACGCTTTTCTCCCTCATTCTAGTTCCATCCATACTTTCTCCCTTCCAACCATCCATCCATCCATCCTTCCTTCCTTCCTTCCTTCCAACCATCCATCCATCCATCCATCCTTCCTTCCTTCCTTCCTTCCATCCATCCATCCATCCATCCATCCATCTTTCCATCCTAACTTTCCTCCCTCCCTCCTTCATTCCTTCCTTTTTTTCTTCCCTCCATCCCATCTTCCTCCCTTCCTCCTTCATTCTCCTCCTCTCCCTCCATCACTCCTTCCTCCCTTCCTCCTTCATTCTCCTCCTCTCCCTCCATCACTCCTTCCTTCCTTCCTCCTCCATTCCCCGCCTCCCCCCCTTGCTTCAGTCTCTCTCATTCTTAATTCTTTTACACCATAGAGGAGGAAAAAGAAAAATTGCAGATTGAATAGTGAGGGCTGGGATTAAAGAAAACGAGAGAGAGAGAGAGAGAGAGAGAGAGAGACAGACAGACAGACAGACAGACACACAGAGACAGAGAAATAGGTGCTTTAGTAACAATATATAAAACTGAGACAGACCATAAAAAAATCATTAAATCTGCTTAATGTACGTGACACACACACACACACACACACACACACACACACACACACACACACACACACAGGTGTTGCAATGCAGTGACTCTAATCCTTCCATGTTGCAACACAAAGGTAGAGCAAGCAAGAACGGTGCGACAAAAAGTGTTGTTTAGGTAAGAGAGAGAGAGAGAGAGAGAGACAGAGAGAGAGACAGAGAGAGAGAGAGAGAGAGAGAGAGAGACTGTGGCCTGAAGAATATTATGACAAAGAAATATGAAACAAGTAAAGTAAAGCAAGGATTTGAAAAGCAAATAATGAACTAATAAAGGAGACTATTTTTCTTCGTCACGGGGCAAGAGGCCCTGTCCGTCTGTCCCTCACTAAATATATTCGGACTCAGGGTGTTTCATTCCCGTAGAGTTTAGCGAGGCCACACCACACCACCACCATACCACATCGCCCTCTCACACCACGCCACACCACTCCACACCACCACATTATGTTACCCTCTCATACCACACCACACCACACCATACCACCCAACACACCGCACTACTCCATCCTCTAACGTGTGTGTGTGTGTGTGTGTGTGTGTGTGTGTGTAAATATGTATGTGTAGCCCAGTGTGTATGTGCTTCCGCCTTTCAGATATTGCTTTTGTTTTTGTTATTGGGGAATTTATTGTCGTTCGCTTGTTATTGCGTTATTGTTGATACGCTTTTATTCACGTGAGCTCAAAATTGGGTGAGAGGGAGCCAGTGAATGAGTGACAGGTCGTGGGAGAGAGAGAGAGAGAGAGAGAAAGTGAGCGAGTGGGTGAACATATTTTATCCAAGTGAGAGTGGATAGTAGATCATCAGTTTTAGAGAGAGAGAGAGAGAGAGAGAGAGAGAGAGAGAGAAAGTGAGCGAGTGGGTGAACATATTTTATCCAAGTGAGAGTGGGTAGTGGATCATCAGTGTTAGAGAGAGAGAGAGAGAGAGAGAGAAAGTGAGCGAGTGGGTGAACATATTTTATCCAAGTGAGAGTGGATAGTGGATCATCAGTGTTAGAGAGAGAGAGAGAGAGAGAGAGAGAGAGAGAGAGAGCAATGTTGAATTACAAGAAAAAAAATAGATCCCAGAGAGAGCGCATATACTCTTTTCACTTTAACTTGGCCCAGATTTTCGTCCTTTTGCTGCTTATTACACGAGGGTCAGTGACTGAAAAAGACACTGCTACGGCTCCGCGTCCTTCCCAGACTACTTCTTCGTGACTAGCACCATGTTCTAGTGTGAATCTACTCGGCACTCAAAATAGAGATGGAAATTTTAGGCCAAAACGGAGTAAAAGAAAATGAAAGTAAAAAATAAAGTTAAGGGAAAATTAGAGAAAGATTAGAGAAGCATTTGAAGGGAGGACTGAAACAAAATCATCTAATTCCCCTGATGTGCTAACGATGCAGCCAGTGTCGTGCATATTCACGGGACACTCAGGCAGGTGTGTATGAGTGTGTATGAGTGTGTGTGTGTGTATATGATAGTGTGTATGAGTGTGTGTGTATATAATAGTGTTCATGCAGGGTGGGTGGGTGTACATTAGCCTGTGTTTATGGGTGTATTTGTATTAATGGCAGGCTGGCATTACCGTGATTACATCCAGTTGACTCCATCCTCCCCCCCTACACCCTGCCCTCCCCCCGTACACCCTCCCCTCCCCCCACACTCTATGTATATTGCTGTCGTGTAATGTATATGTGTGTATATCCTACCCTACCCTACCCCCCTTCTATGTATACAGGTGTAGTGTAAGGTATATATGTGTATCTCTTGCCCTGCCCTACCCTAGCCCCCTCCCCCATCTATGTATACTGCAGTTGTGTAGGTATATATGTATGTATGTATATATGTATGTATGTGTGTGTGTGCATCTTCTAACCTAACCCTACCCTACCTCACA
Organism: Coenobita brevimanus; assembly: GCF_032717465.1. Classification (NCBI taxonomy): domain Eukaryota; kingdom Metazoa; phylum Arthropoda; class Malacostraca; order Decapoda; family Coenobitidae; genus Coenobita; species Coenobita brevimanus. Next base: position 1,365,599 of record NC_137038.1, read on the forward strand.
TTCTCTCTCTCTCTCTCTCTCTCTCTCTCTCTCTCTCTCTCTCTCTCTCTCTCTCTCTCTCTCTCGAAAAATAGATAAACAGAGACAGATGGAGTGGAGATAAATGGATAGATGGATAATCAGACAGACAGACAGATTTAACATTACGGCGACAGGAACGAAATATGAAGAGTTACACGCAATAAAAGCAAGTAAACAACAAGAACAACAATAACAGCAACACGAACAAACACACCACCACCACCAAAACAAACCACAAAAACAACAGCAACAAAACAAACAAAAACAACAATGACACCGACACGAACAAACATACCACCACCAAAACAAACCACGAAAACAACAGCAACAAAACAAAACAAAAACACATCACCACCAAAACAAACAACAACAAAACAACAACAAAAACAAGAGCAACAACAACAAGGACAGCTGTTGACAAAAGTTGCTCAACACTTCATTATAAGTTGGAGGGAATTTCATCACAAGTTTAAAATCCCCGGGAAGTGTCTTTGGCAAAATGTTAACTGGATGGGTACTGTTGCGTGTGTGCTCTCTCTCTCTCTCTCTCTCTCTCTCTCTCCCTCTCTCTCTCTCTCCCTGGGTTTCATTTTATTTCGTGTTTCCCTCCCTTCATCTCATACCTCACACCTCCCCCCCCTCTCTCTCTCTCTCTCTCATACACACCTACAAAGGGGGAAGGTGGAGGGGAAAGGGCTGATAAAGGAGGGGAATTGTAAAGGGAAAAGGCGTGGGGAGGGGAGGGGGGAAAGGGGAGAGTTAAGGGGAAGGAGGATGGGGAAAGAAGAGGTTGGGGAGGATAGAGGAGGAGGAATAGGGAAGGGGAGAAAGGGGAGGGGGGTAAGGGGACGAGGAATGGGTAGAGAAAAGGGTGGGGAGAATAGAAGGGGAAGAGGAGATGGGAAGGGAATGGGGAGGCGGAAAACAGGAGGGGAGAGGAAAAAGGAGGGGGGACACAGGAAAAGGTTGGGGAGATGAGATGGGGGAGTACTGAGGGAGAAGGGAAGGGGAGGAGGGTGGGGAATAGGGGTAGAGGGAGGGGAATAGGGGTAGAGGGAGGGGTAGAGGGAAGGAGGGTGGGGGTACTTCAGAGAGGACCCCTGTGAATAAATTTACTGCCACGTACGCTCCAATATGTTTGTATGCTGATTAGTTATTACAAACATTAATGTAATTACCTGTACCCTGCCCTGCACCACACACACACACACACACACACACACACACACACACACACACACACACACCATAACCCTTTCCTCCCACACTTTCACACTCCCCCCAAACCTTACACACCTTTCCCTCTCCCATCCCTTCATGACACACCTCTCTACACACTTTTCCACCGGCACACACACACACACACACAATGGAATCAAAGCCCCTCTACCGGTTCAGATCGGTGACTGACTAACATTTTCTGCCCGATTCACTGTTGAGTAATAAACGTATCGGAAAATGAAGTGTGTTCTCCCCCTACCCCCTCTTCACACACACACACACATACACACACACACACACACACACACACAAACATACACATCCCCCTCTGTCACCCTCCACACAAACACACACACATCCCCCTCTGTCACCCTCCACAGAAACACACACACAAGCCCTTTCCCTTTCCACCCCCACACGACACATCTCCCTCCGTCACACACACACACACACACACACACACACACACACACACACACACACACTACTGTGATCTCGCTAATGAGGTGTGGACTGTTGTGTGTAAGGCGAGAGGATGTCAACAGAAGCAATATTTTACGGAGGATGGTTCAGTCATTATGTCAAAGAACTGCACTGGGTGGCTGCTCCGAGGTGTCTGGGGGGGAGGGCAGCTTGATATGGGGTGGGGGAGATGGGGAGATAGGAAGGGGAGATGTGAGGGGAAGTAGATACAGGGTGGGGAGATTGAACGAGGAGATGCGAGTGGATGATATGGGGAGATGAGAGGAAGAGATGGAATGGGGAGGTGGGAGAGGGAGAGAGGTAGGGAGCTGGGGATAAAGGGAGGGAAAAGGGTGAGTAAAAGGGACAGGAGGTGTGGGAAGGTGAGAGGGAAGGGAGGAGGAGGAGGGAGATGCAGAAGCAGGCGAGAGAAAGGGAGGTGATAAGTGGACGTGTGTGTGTGTGTGTGTGTGTGTGTGTGTGTGTGTGTGTGTGTGTGTGTGTGTGTGTGTGTGTGTGTGTGTGATTACCCAAGCAGGTGACAGATCAGTGTAGGTGATTATCAGTTTATTAACTCATCAACAGGACAATATTTTATGCCTTCTGGTTCAGTCATTACGTCAAAGAACATAGACCTGTTTGTGTTTTGATGCTTGGGGAGGGGGGAGGATGGGGAGAGGGAGGGAGGAGATGGGGGAGGGACTGGGGAGGACGGGGGAGAGGGAGGGAAATAGGGGAAGAGATGAGTAAAAAGGGAAGAAGGAAAGGTAATGAAGAGACAGGAAATAAGTCACGAAGAGAGGAAGAGGGGACGACATGAGTAGAGGAGGGAAAGGAAGAGGGGGGTGGAAGTGGGAGGAAGGGGGAGGAGAGAAAGGGGATGGAGGGGCAGGAAAAAGAGAGGGAGAGGAATGAGTGGGGGAAGTAGGAGAAGGGGAAGAATGACGTGTTGATTATGTAACAGCGATTGATTAGGCGAACAGATGTTGAGAATGTTTAGATGCTTTGTTGTTTGCGAAGAAGGAGAGAGTTTGGTGACAGGCGCACACACACACACACACACACACACACACACACACACACACACACACACACACACACACACACACACTCACAGATTCCCTTTTACACATACAGGTGGGGGGGGGGACGTTATTGCATCAGAAAGGCTTGATTTGCAATGTTGACCCTCTCATTTGCAAACACCTCTTGCATTTCGATAATAATGAATGGTTGCATCACACACACCTGGCCCCTCAGATGACACACACACACATACACACACACACACACACACACACACACACACACACACACGAAAATGAAATAACGAATAAAGTAAAAACTGTTGCAAATCACAGGAGTAATAACAAAATAGTGATAACGAAGAGGTAGTAACGAATAAATAACAAGAGTAATTAATGAAGGACTGATCAATAACGAAGTGTATTAAAGTAATAACGAGTGATAACGAAATGGCAACAACGAATCGTTGGATAAATATAAATAACGAATAAATAACAAACGGGTAATAACGAAATAAACGAAAGCGTAACAGACAAGCAATAGTAAATACAAAATAACGGAATAGTAACAGATTAATAGTGTTAATAAAGAGTAATAACGAAAATAACGAAAGGGTAATTGCTAAACATCAATAATAACGAAACTAATAACGATAGAGTAGCAGCCAAACACTAGTAAATAACGAGTAATAAAGAAATAATAACGAAAGAGTAATTACCAGACAGAGGTAATGAAAAGGTAATTTACACAGGCACTTACTCTCCCTAATTAGCCATAAATATCCAGGTGGTCATCCTAATCAACGTCATTTTTGTCATTAGCAACGATATAATAATTACCTATTGCATTAGCGTTCAAAAACTATTAACGTCTTCATCATCACTATTAAAACCTGTCATCATCATCATCATCATCATCATCATCATTGTCATCATTATCATCATCTACAATATATCACTTTCGTCATCATCATCATCTACAATCTATCATTTTCGTCATCGTCATCACTCATCTTTACCATCATCACCATCCTTAGCGTCATTATCATCATCTGCAATCACTATCACTCTCATCACCATCATCATCATCATTATCATAACCTAACCCAGAGCAACCCAACCTTATTCAACTCAACCCAACCCAACCCAACCTAACCTACCCTACACTACCCTACCCAACCAAGCCAAACCAAACCCAATCCAACCCAATCATACTCCACCCTATCAAACCCAACCCAACACAATCCAACTAAATCTACCCCAAACCAACCCAACCCAGCCATACTCCACCCAACCCAACCCAACCCAAACCAACCCAGACCCGTTCCCTCCACCCTGCTCGTCACATCAGCATCAATCCCAGCGCCAATTGCCCTCTCCTGGTGATTACGGGTCGGGTGCTTTTACACGGGGTTTTACGAGCCTAACACGCCCTCATCCATTTTAATAACACCTAATCTGATCTGGCTTAATATCAGGGCGTTTTTAATTAACCTAAATACACCTGTCTACCTAACACACCTAATCTAACTTATATAATTACATCATTAACCTTTCTATACCTGTCCCTATCATTTTAATAATACCTGATCTGATCTACCTTAATATCAGGGCCTTTTTAATTAACCTATGTACACCTGTCTATAATTTTAATACACCTAACCTGACCTAACATTATCACCTGTCCATCATTTTTATACACCTAATGGACTTAATATCATCGCTTGACTACCTAACTACACCTGTCTATCGTTTTAATACGCCTGATATAACCTGACAATACTGTTCTATTAATTAACCTAACAACACCTGTCGTTTTATACACCTAATCTAAATTAACTTATACAACTGTTTCATTATTTAATCCAACTACACCTGTCTATCAATTTAAATATACCTAATTTACCTAACTACACCTCTCTATAATTTTAATACACCTCATCTAGCTTACATCATGGCTTTATTAATCTAACAACACCTGTCCTCACCCATCCGTGTATTGCACCCCTTCTAAAAGATTACATATTCTCAACTACACTATATATCCCACTACATCACGTTCTAATTCACTCTAGTATCAATAGCTGAAACTAATCTAACTACGATCCATCACAACCTAACCCAACCCAACCAAACCACCTCATCCCACCCCAAACCAAACCAACCCAACCCAACCCAACCCAACCAAACCAAACCAAACCACCTCATCCCACCCCAAACCAAACCAAACCCAACACAACCCAACCAAACCCAACCAAACCCAACCCAACCCAACCCAAACCAAACCCAACCCAACCTTACTCAATCAAACCTCTCTCAGCTTCACCTAATCTAACCTCCTAACCCCACATCAGCTTCAACTCGTACCAGCCCCGCTCCAATCGCGACCCCCTCTAAGTAATTACATGTCGCCGGCTGTTCCGCTAGGTTTTATTTTTTTATTAACACTATTACCGTAAAATTTTGCGATCGGGGTCTCTCGTGCTTCCGGAGGCCTCGCGTTAAACAAAGTATATTATGGGTGATATATGTGCGGGGTAATGGGTTTCATTTGGGCAGCGTGTGTGTGTGTGTGTGTGTGTGTGTGTGTGTGTGTGTGTGTGTTAAGAAGTGTGTCAGTGTGTACTAGTGTGAGTGAGTGTTTTGTGTGTGTGTGTGTGTGTGTGTGTGTGTGTGTGTGTGTGTGTGTGTGTTGATAAGAAAAGTGTGTCAGTGTGTACTAGTGTGAATGAGTTTTTTTTTGTATGTGTGTGTGTGTTAAGAAAAGTGTGTCAGTGTGTACTAGTGTGAATGAGTTTTGTGTGTGTGTGTGTGTGTGTGTGTGTGTGTTAAGAAAAGTGTGTCAGTGTGTACTAGTGTGAATGAGTTTTGTGTGTGTGTGTGTGTGTGTGTGTGTGTGTGTGTGTGTGTGTGTGTGAGAGAGAGAGAGAGAGAGAGAGAGAGAGAGAGAGAGAGAGAGAGAGAGAGAGAGCACCATATCCCTTCAATTTCAAATCTTACCATAATCAGGCGAACGTCAAAAAAAATAAATAACTAAAAATTATGAAACCATTCTTGTCAAATTACCTTGAATTCATAACGCCCTCTAAATCACACCCTAATTTGAGAGAGAGAGAGAGAGAGAGAGAGAGAGAGAGAGAGAGAGAGAGAGAGAGAGAGAGAGAGAATAAAGACGTATTATGGATTAGAAAAAGTCAATCAAGTCAAAAATTTTTGTTTTTTTAATTCTTTCTCTTCAGACGATTTTATTCAGTAACACACACACACACACACACACACACACACACACACACACACACACACACAAAGGCATAATCAAACTGCACATACACGAGCTCTCACGCCAAAGAATCTAAACACATAAGGTGGATATACACATGTGCATATATTTTACTACTTATGTGTATGTATAAAAACATAATATATGTACGTTTAAGTCGGTGTTCGTTCGTATCGTTCGTATCCCCACGCTGCTCGATCTCTGGCAGCCTCTCTTCATTCCCCTATCCTTTGGGTTACATTCTTCCTCGTCCCAGGTCTTTTTCGGTCTGCCTCTCGCTACCCTTCCATCGACGTTCACACTTCTCACTCATGCACCCAACTGTAATCCTCCATCCCCTCCACATGCCCAGACCATCTCATTCTACCCTCCTCATCACAACACCAATACACTTCAGTCCCATTCTTCCTCCCAAACCATCCCATTCTACCCCTCCTCATCACAACACCAACACACTCCATTCCCATCCTTCCTCCCAAACCATCTCATTTTACCCCTCCTCATCACAACACCAATACACTCCAGTCCCATCCTTCCAAACCATCTCCATCTACCCCTCCTCATCACAACACCAATACACTCCAGTCCCATCCTTCTTCCCAAACCATCTCATTCTACCCCTCCTCATCACATCAATACACTCCAGTCCCATCCTTCCTCCCAAACCATCTCATTCTACCCCTCCTCACCACAACACCAATACACTCTAGTCCCATCCTTCCTCCCAAACCACCTCATTCTACCCCCCCTCCTCATCACAACACCAATACACTCCAGTCCCATCCTTCCTCCCAAACCATCTCGATCTACCCCTCCTCATCACAACACCAATACGTTCCAGTCCCATCCTTCCTCCCAAACCATCTCAATCTACCCCTCCTCATCACAACACCAATACACTCCATTCCCATCCTTCCTCCCAAACCATCTCAATCTACCCCTCCTCATCACAACACCAATACACTCCAGTCCCATCCTTCCTCTCAACTCTTCAACCTCCCCCCCCCCTCTTCCCCGCCCCCCCAAAAAAAAACATACACATACCTTTACTCCTCTCCAAATTATGGCTGTCTCTCCAACACACACCTTTTTATCCATCCTTACCTGAAAATAGAAAAAAAAAGTTAATAAGTAAAAAGGAAAAGTTAACATATACGAAAAATGTGAGAAATATAGGGGGAAATGTGAGAAAATTCGAGAGAGAGAGAGAGAGAGAGAGAGAGAGAGAGAGAGAGAGAGAATTAGACCTGAAGTTTAAGTATTATCGAAGAAAATATCCAAAGCATTAGGCCCACAGGTGCAACAGGTGTACGGAACTAATCAAGGAAGTGGGATCCCACACACACACACACACACACACACACACACACACACACACACACACACACATTACAAGCATCTACATACATAACCACTGGGGGATCAGCGAACGACATATATAGTCATGCGTACGATAATAGCACATGGAAGGATGTACGTGTGTTTGATGGAATGGGATGGGATGGGATAGTGTGGGAGGGAGGCTTAAAGGTGTGTGTGTGTGTGTGTGTCTCTCTCTCTCTCTGACACACACACCACAAAAAATGTAGATTGACACTGATAAACATACAGACAAATAAATATACATACATACACACAGACAGGTAGATATGTATATGTCTGTCTGTATGCATGACTGTGATAAAGAAGATATACAGGAGGGCAAATGGGAGGGGAAGACAGATAACGAGGAGGGCAGGGCAAGCTGAGTGAAATCTCTTTTGTCACACAGAGGGCAGTATTATTAAAACTGGAGATAGACAGATAGATAGATGGATGGATAGATAGATAGATAGATAGATAGAAGGATAGAGAAGAGGGGCAGAAAACAGATGAGGATAGTCAATACCTCCTATCATTCAGAGGCCAATGTTATCAAGACGAGATAGATAGATAGATAGATGGATAGATAGATAGATAGATAAGAGAAGCGGTAGAAAATAGGTAGGTAGATGGAGTAGATGGATAGAAGAGGCGCTGGTTGGCAATCACGGTAGTTGCAATGCGAACACCATTAAGAGAGATGGCCTTGCAACCAATCACAAGCGTGCAGTTGCAGAGAGAGAGAGAGAGAGAGAGAGAGAGAGAGAGAGAGAGAGAGAGAGAGAGTGTGTGTGTGTGTGTGTGTGTGTGTGTGTGTGTGTGTGTGTATGTGTGTGTGTGTGTGTGTGTGTGTGTGTACAGAGGGATATGTTTTATGATAATTGTATTTTTATGTGGAAAGTTACGCTCTCTCTCTCTCTCTCTCTCTCTCTCTCTCTCTCTCTCTCTCTCTCCCCACAACCATCTCCCATCACCAAAAGTGGGCATAAAAATTCTGAACCATATATATAGGGCAAATTTCCTCTATTCACTTAATCCCATAGTCTAGCCATTTATCCCCCTATTTAATTTATTCATGGGTAAAATAAACAATGCATCTATTATTATTTTTTCATTTATTCGCCCATACAAATTTATCGGAATATCTGATTATTGCGTATTTGTGTATCATCAATTTGGGTGTATTTCTGAAAGTGCTTTGCTGATGAAAAAATATGTGTGTTTTATCTTTTCTCTTTTGCTGTATATTCCTTTGTCTGTTCCTCTGTCTATCCATCAGTTTATCTATCTATCCATACACCTATTTATATATCTAACTATCCATCTATCCATATAACAATCAAGCTACTGATCTATTTTCATTCATCCATTTTCTGACCATCTAACCATCCAGCCACCCATCTATGCACCCATCTATCCATCCATCAAACAGTTCCTCCATCCATCCATCTCTGCTTCCCTTCATCCATCCATACATCCACCCATCCAAAAATATACATCCAACCCAACCAACATCAAACCCATCCCTCTCTCCCTCCTTTCCTTCATCCATCCATCCATCCATCCATTCATCCATCCCTACATCCATCCATCCATAAATAGCCAACATACATACATACATCCAACCCAACTCAACTTTCTAATCAACCAACATCAGACCCATCCTTCTCTCCCTCCCTCCATCCATCCACCCATCCATCTATCCATCCATCCATCCATCCATCCCTGCACCAAGACAACCAACCATATCATTGTCGCCTGCAAAGTTTGTCACCTAATAAATGCAGAGAAAAATGGCGCTCAAGTTTAAGGAAAATGTTGGACGAAGTTGAAGAAAAACACTCCAGCTAAAGCCAAGTGGGGGAGGGGAGGGGAGTTAAAAGGAAGGGAGGGAGGGGAAGGGGGAGGAGAGGAAGGGGAAGGAGAGGAAGGGAGGGGCGTTAAAACGAAGGGACGGAGGGAGGGAGAGATGGAAAGGGAGGTGGAAGGGGAAAGCTGGAGATACAGAGGTGAAGAAGGGAGAGGGGAGGAGAGAGAGGGAGATACTGAGGGAGGGAGAAGAATGATGGAGGTAAGGAGAGAAGGAGGGAGGGAGAGTAGGAAAGAGGGAGAGTAGGACAGGTTAGGGGGAAAAGAGGGGAGGATAGGAAGAGAGGAGCGAAGGGAAGACAGAAGAGGGAGGGAAGAGAAAGAAGGGACGAAAAGAGGAGGATGAAGTAGGTAACGACTGAGAGAAAGGGAAGGAGGGAAGAGAGAGAAGAGGTGAAAGGGAGAGGTAGGGAAGGCAGGGAGGGAAGGAGGAGATGTAGTGAAGGAAGGGAAATAAGGGAGAGGGAGAGAGAAGTCGGGAGGAAGGGAGAGAGGAGGAGAGCGAGGGATGGAGCTAGAGAAATTGTTAAATAAAAGACAAAAGATGGACAGTAGGCGTGGTGGGAAAGAGAGGAGAAAAACAGACAGACACAGAGACAGAAAAAGATAGATAGATAGACAGACAGACAGATAGACAGATGCAGATGGACAGACACACAAACAGACAGATAGACAGACACGAAAAGAGGGAGAGGGAAGGAAAGGATAGGAAGCAAAAAGATGAAGGAAGGGAGGGGGGGGGGAGGAAGAGCAAGGTAGAGAGAGGAGGAAGGAGAGAAAAAAATGAAGGAAGGGAGAGAAAGGGAGGAGGGGGGGCAGGAAGAAGTGCAAGGTAGACAGAGGGAGGGAGGACCATTGGGAGGGAAAGAAAAGGGAGGGAGTGAGGGAGGGAGAGAAAGGGAGGAAGGGGGAGGGAGAAAGGGGGCTCCATTCACGTGTATTTGCTCAATTATAACTTTTCCCAAAGATTCAATTCCGCCCCCGGAGCTTTTATTTTGGGAATTAGGCGTCATATTATACCTGAAGGTTGATATAGACCAGCCTCCCCTCAAACGCTTTTCTCTTCTTCCCGTTTTCTTTTCCATTTTCTTTTCTTTAGCGCTTCCCTTTCATAATATTTTTTTAAAGACTTTTCGCTCACTTTTTACTTTTCACCTGCCTTTATTATTATTATTATTATTATTATTATTATTTGTTTTTCAGTTCCATTCGTGATTATTTTTATTTTTGTCAATTTTTGCATTTTTCTTCCCACTTGATTCCATAATTATTAGTTATCCTTTCTCAAAATTTTTCCCAATATCTCTCACTTTTTCAAGACTATTTTTTTTATTATTAATTAGGAATCTTACTATACCTAACAATTTTTAAAAAAAACGAGATCTTAAAAACAAAACAAGAATTTAGAACAGAAAAAAAAATGATAACTTTGGATCTCTCTCTCTCTCTCTCTCACACACACACACACACACACACACACAGACATGAGGGAGACAGGAGAGACCACTGAAAACACGAGGGGAAAAAGCGAGGGGGAAAAAAACAGATTAAGTGTGAGGGGAAAAAACACCGAATCGAGAGAAATGTAAAGAAGGAAAAACACGGGAGTCGGGAAAATTGTGACCTTAATGGAAGGAGTTTTAAAATAAGAAAAAAGAAAAGAATGGGTGAATAAAACACACACACACACACACATACACACACACACACGCGCACACACACACACACACACACACACACACACACAGATGGGCCGACAGACAGACAGAGAGACTGATAGACAGACACAGATCGAGCAGGCGGGCAGACAGAAACAGACAGACCCCACCGACAGACAGACAGACAGAGGCAGGTACACAGACACAGATCAAGCAGACAGACAGACAGAGAAACAAACAGACCCCAAATGCAGACAGACAGGTAGATAGATAGACAGACAGATAGACAGACAGACAGACAGATGTAGAGTGGAAAACTTAACAGAAAATTATTGTAAAACTTTCTTTCCTCAAACTTGCTCTGTAGGGTCAGGAAACGGCAATTATAAATGTAAAACTATTCCCCCTCCTCTCTCCCTCCCTCTCTCTCTCTCTCTCTCTCTCTCTCTCTCTCTCTCCTCAGATTAAGGACTATATACAGTAAGGAGTAAATACTTTTTTTTTTTTTTGGCTCTACAGCCTGGGTCTTGGCTCAATTTGGCCCAAAATTTAATCAGGTGATCAGAAGGTCATAGCCCATCATCCCTGTAATTTCAGTCAAAATCGCACCGGCAGTTTTCGCGTAAATTTGGTAACAGACAGACAGACCGAGTGAAAACAATACCCGTCCCCGAAAAAAAAAAAAAAAAAAAAAAAAGGGTGGGCACAAAAATAGAAAAAATATATATAGGCTAGGTTGAAAAAAGAAAAAAAAAACAGGTTGGGCTCAAAAAAGATTTAAAACAAAAAAATAATGGGTTCAAAAAGATTAAATAAAAGTCATTCCACAAACTCACCATTGTCATTACAAAGTCCAATTCGTACTTAACAAAGGAGGGCAAAGGAATAAAACATTTCTCTAATTACGTTGGAAATGAGTGCCTCACCTCCATTTCCTACACATATTGTAATTCCTGCGACGAGGTGTGGGTGTGGGCAGGAGTGGGATGTGGGTGTGGGGAGGAGTGTACGGGAGGTGGTTTGAGAGGAGTGTGTGGGGTGTGCTGTTGGTGTGGGTGTGAGGGTGTGGTGTGGTGTGGTGTGTGGTGCAGGTGTGTGTGGGGAGGAGTGTGGGGGAGGTAGTTTGTGAGGAGTGTGTGGGGTGTACTGTTGGTGTGGGTGTGGGTGTGTGGTGTGGTGTGGTGCAGGTGTGGGTGTGGGGAGGAGTGTGGGGGAGGTGGTTTGTGAGGAGTGTGTGGGGTGTACAGTACTGTAGGTGTGTTGTTTGGTGTGGTGTGGTGTGGTGTGGTGTGATGTAGTGTGGTGTGTGGTGGGTGTGGGTATGAGTGTGAGTATCTGTGGGCGTGGACGATGTGGGTTTAGACGGAAGTAAGTGACTGCTACCATGAATGAAGATGAAGAATGAAAGTGCAAGAAGAGGTTTAGGTGAAGTGAATAAGGTGAATGAATGTGACTGCTAAAATGAAAGTGAATGAGTGAAAGTGAATGAAAATGAATGAAAGTGAAGGTGAAAATGAATGAAAGTGAAGGCGAGTGAATGAAAGTGAGTGAAAAAAGTGAATGAAAGTGAGTGACAGTGAAAATTAACGAAAGTGATGGTGAAAGTGAACGAAAGTGAGTGAAAATGAATGAGTGGAGATGAAAGACAGGTGGAAATGAGTGAAAATGAATGACACTTAATGATAATGAGTGAAAGTGAAGGTGAAAGTGAGTGAGTGAATGAAAGTGAGTGAAAGTGAAGGTACATGGGAAAATAAATCTTTCTCGCCATGTATTTTCGTCATAATAAATTGTGGTGAGAGAGAGGAAGGGTAAATTATTTTTCTTGCAAGTAATGGATATTGTGCTAGTTGTGGTGGTTATTGTGGTAGGTGTGGTAGGTGTGGTGGTTATTGTGGTTGCTGTGGTGGTGACTGCAGCGGTTGTGGTAGTTATAGTGGTTGTGGTAACTGTGGTAGCTGTGGTATTTGTGGTAGATGTACTGTGGTAGTTATGGTTATTGTGGTAGTTGTGGTAATTGTAGTAGCTGTGGTAATTGTGGTAGCTGTAGCAATTGTGATAGCTGTGGTAGGTGTGGTAATTGTGGTAGCTGTATTGTGGCAGTTGTGGTAATTGTGGTAGCTGTATTGTGGTAACAGTGGTAGTTCTGGTAAGTATGATAGCTGTGGTAGATGTAATTGTGGTAGTTGTGGTAATTGTTATAGCTGTGATAGATGTAGTAATTGTGGTAGCTGTGGTAATTGTGGTAGCTGTATTATGGTAGTTGTGGTAACTGTGATAGCTGTATTGTGGTAGTTGTGGTAATTGTGGTAGCTGTATTGTGGTAGTTGTGGTAATTGTGGTAGCTGTATTGTGGTAATTGTGGTAGTTGTGGTAGCTGTGGTAACTGTGGTGTATCATGTTGAAACAGTAATTAATATGGAGGTAATTTAATAACGTTTGATTGATCACGGTATTTGAAAAGTGTCGCTGCAATAGGAGAAGAGGTGTGTGTGTGTGTGTGTGTGTGTGTGTGTGTGTGTGTTACTGAGGTGTGAGTATGTGGTATGAAAGCAAGATGTGTGTGTGTGTGTGTGTGTGTGTGTGTGTGTGTGTGTGTGTGTGTGTGTTTTAAGTGTACACTCATGCACCGTCACAGGAGCACAAAAGTGGGCCAAAACACCCCCTCAGAGGACACTAATCTATACTATAACTCGAAATCTCACTTTTGAACAGAAATAAATATGGGTTGTAAGTGGGGAAATAAAACAGAAATAAAACAGAAATAAAACAAACAAAACAGAAATAAAACAAATAAAACAGAAATTGGGCTGTTAACTAGGAAACAGAAATGGGTGAAACGTGGACTGCTAATGGGAAAAATGGGTGAAACTTGGGTTGATAATGGGGAAACTGAGCCACGAAACCTAGATAATGAAAGAGGAAAATAATAGGGAAATATTGGCCTGTTAATGGGTCTATCAAAATAGGGGAAACTGATGTTAGAGGAGGGAAAAACAGACAAAAGAAACAGGGGAAACTTTGGTAGACGAGGAAACAGAGATAAAACGGGGAAATAGGAAAAGAAATAGGGCGTAAATGAAGCTGATGATGACGAAACAGAAATAGGGGAAATTAGAATGGAGCAAAAACAGATAGATGAACAGGTAAAAACGAAACAGGGTGAAAAGGAGACGAATGATGGGGGAAACAGGAGTAGAAACAGATGGAACGGAAGTAGAATGAGAAGTAGGAGTAGAGGAAACAGAAGTAGAAGCAGAGTAAACACGTAGAATCAGAAGTAGAGGAAACAGACAGAAACAGAGGTGAAACTAGGGTCGGGCCGAGTGCAAATGGAGGGTAGAGTCCCCGGCGGAAATTCCGAGTGTTGACGGAACTCCAAATTGCCATTGCCGGAAATAGTCACCGGAAATGAAAATCTATTGGCGAGTTGTCCCCCTCATGCATAGAGGCAAAGGGGCATTTTCCGGAGGGGGGGAGGGGAAGGGGGAGAGAGAGTAAATAGTTGGTGTGCAGGGATGAGAGGAAGGGGGGGTTGGCTGTGTGTGTGTGTGTGTGTGTGTGTGTGTGTGTGTGTGTGTGTGTGTGTGTGTATGAACAATCCCCTTAATGTCATCTTCTAATTATCACATCAATTTTTATCAATCGTTAATTACAGATCTCATCAACAATATTAACTCTAAAAAAAACAAAAAAAAATCCCTCAACAATAAAATCCCTTACCTAAACTCAAAAATCCCTCAACTAAACTCAAAAAAATCCCTCACCTAAACTCAACAATCCCTCACCTAAACTCAGAAAACTCCCTCACTCAAAAATCCCTCAACTCAAAAAAAATTCCTCACTCAAAAATCCCTCAACTCAAAAAATCCCTCAACTCAAAAAATCCCACACTCAAAAATCCCTCAACTCAAAAAATTCATCACTCAAAAATCCCTCAACTAAACTCAAAAATCCCTCAACTGAACTCAAAAATAAAAAAAATAATAATTAATTCCTTCATTAAATTATAACTCCTTCCTTTTCAACATTTTACATTTATCAATTCCATGCCAAAAAAAAAAAATCTTAAAAACAAAAAATCCCCCCCCCAAAACAAAAAAAATCCTTCACCATTAACAATTCCCATTCTCACCAATTTTATTATAATTTTCAGAGCTGTAAAAAATCAGATTGGAAATAGGGCAAAAATCAGTAGCTATTTATATTTCTCTCCCCAGCAGTTTCTTACTTATTTCCATTTCCGTAAAAAAATGAAAAAAAAAAATCATTATAGACACATTTTTCCCTCGGCAATCTGTTTTTTTTTTTAATTATTATTTTTATTTTCAAAACCAAAAAAAATCCGAGGGGAAAAAAATCCAACCCTTACATTTCCTTCCCTCAGCAATTTCTCATTTCATTTCCATTTCCATTTCCCTCAAAATAAAAAAAGAATCCAACCCGAGCATTTCCTCCCCTCAGCAATTTCTTATCATCATTTCCATCTCCGTCAAAAAAAATAATAATAATAATAATCCCTCACATTTCCTTCCCTCAGCTGATTCTCATTTCATTATCATTTCCATTTCCGTCAAAAAAAAGAAATGCCGTTTGCCTGGAAATTTTTCACTTTCATTTCCAACAACAAATTTGAGGTAGAGTTCCAGGCCCGACACAGCGGCCAGGGACAAACTGTGCCTGAAAAAATGTTCGCCCTTTTGCTGTGGCAGGGAGACACGGAGGGAAGGATAGGGAGAGGAAAGATAGGGAGAGGGAGGGAAAGATAGGGGGAGGGAGGGAAGGATAGAGGGGGAAAGCTAGGGAGGGGAAGGGAAAGATAGGGAGAGGGAGGGAAAGATAGGGAGAGGGAGGGAAAGATATGGAGAGGGAGGGAAGGATAGGGAGAGGGAGGGAAGGATAGAGGGGGAAAGCTAGGGAGGGGAAGGGAGAGATATGGAGAGGTAGAGAAGGATAGGGGGACAAAGGGAAAGGACAAGGAGAGGGAAGGAGAGAGGGAGGGAAAGACAGGGAGAGGGAGAGCGATAGGGAGAAGCAGAGAAGGATAGGGAGAGGTACGGAGGGATAGGGAAGAAAGGGGAGAGGGGGAGAAGAAAGGGGAAGAGAGGAGAGAGGTACAAAGAGGGAGAGAGAGGGGTACAAAGCGGGAGAGAAAGATAGGAAAAGAGGGAGAGATAGGTAGAGAAAGAGGGAGAAAATGAGAGGAAGATTCAAATGCGTGAAGACAGAAGTGGAAGGAGGAGGCGAATAGTTGAGGTGGGAGGCAGAATGGAATGGAAGACAGGAAGGAAGGATGGTGACGAAAGAGGAGGTAAGTAGCGAATGGAGGAAAGAAGAGGGAGGGGAAGGGAAAAACAATGGAGGGAAAAAAAGGAAGGGAAGAGTTGCTGTATACGGGGGGAAAGGGTAGGTGAGAAGCTAGATAAGTGGAGAAGAAGGAAGGGAGGAAAGGGAGTAAGGAAGAAAAGCAATGGCGAGAACGGAGAAGAGGGAGTAAAGAAGAAAGGCAATGAAGGGAAGGGAGAGAAGGGTTGAAAGGGAAGGAAGGGAGAGAAGGGAGGGTGGGAAAGGAGGGATGGAAAAGAAAAAGATATGATAAAAGACAGAACACTGTGGGTGGAAGGAAGGAAGGAAGGAAGGATGGAAGGAAAGAGGGAGGGAGGGAGGGAGGGAGCGAAGGAAGGACAGGAGGTAGTATGGAAGAGTGATGGGGGTAAAGGAAGAAGGAGGAAGGCAGAAGAAGAAGGAATAAGAGGAGAGAGAATGTGAAAATGAAGGGAATGACAGAGGAGAGTGAAGAAATGAAGAGAGGAAAAGAGAGAGAGGTAGAGAGGAAAGAAACTGAAGAGAGAGAATACGGAAGAGAGAAGAGAGAAAGAGAGGAAAAGAGAGGAAAATAGAGAGGAATGAAATGGAATAAGAAATTTTGGCGGAAAGGTCACGCAATGGGACACAAGGGGTCACTCAGGTCAGGACTGTGGATGTTGGAGAGGAAAAGAGAGAAAGGGAGAGAGTGGAGGGGTAGAGAGAGGGATGGTTGTGGAGGGAGAGAGGGAGGGAAGAGTGAGAGTAAATGGGAGGAAGGGAGGAGGGAGGAAAGAGTGGCACAGTTAGAGAGATAAAGTTGGTGGGGAGGGTGGGAGGGAAGAAAAAAGAGAGAGAGAGAGAGAGAGAGAGAGAGAGAGAGAGAGAGTTTATTCTTGCTCCTCCATACGATTCAACTCACCTTAAGGGAGACCTCGTGTTGCAGAAAGAAAAAAAAAGAAAAAAATAGAGCAAACTCAACATGGGAGAGAAAAGGAAGAAAAAGAAAATGCAGTGTTTTGCTGTGGGAGATGGAGAGGGAGGACGAGAGGGAGGAGAGGAGAGAAAGGCAGGAGGAAAGGTAAGAGGGAAGGAGGAGGAGGAGGAGGAGGATTTATGAAAAGTGGATGAATTATAAGATTACTTTCCCTATCTATCAATTCATCCATTTATCTACCTACTGTCACCCTAGCCATTTATCCATCAATCAGTCCATCCATCTATCCATTTATATCTATCTATCTATCCATCCATCCATACTTCTGACTATCCATCCATCCATCTGTCTGTCCATCTATTTACCTACCTATCTATCAATCCATCTATCCCTACCCTCACAAGACACCAACACATCTATCCAACTGTATCTACCTACCAGCCTACCTACCCATCTACCTACCTACCTACCTATCTATCCATCTATCCCTACTCTCACAAGCACCAACACAAAACATGCATCCATCTATATCTACCTTCCTACCTACCATCCTACCTACCCATCTACCTACCTACCAACCTACCTGCCTACCTACCTACCTATCCATCTATCAATCCATCTATCCCTACCCTCACAAGACACCCACCCAACCATCCCATGCCATCCTTCTCCCTTCAAATACAGTCGCCTTGTCACACGTCTTGCCGTCTCTCTTATAAGAAATTCAAGAACCGGCAAACGTCTTAAACCTCTCCTTGGTGGATAGGTGGAGAGGTGGAGGAGAAGTGGAGGTGTGGAGAGAAGTGGAGGAGAAAAGAAGTGAAGAAGTGGAGAGAAGTGGAGAAGTGAAGGTGCGGAGAGAAGTGAGGGAGAGAAGTGGAGGTGTGGAGAGAAGTGAAGGTGTGGAGAGAAGAAGTGGAGGTGTGGAGGTAAAAGGCGAAGGTGGAGGAAGAAAATATAAGGCGCTTAGGTACGGTTGTCATCTCAATAATATATATTTTTTTTAGATACTTGACCAAATTAAAAAGAAAGTTACCATAGTTACCTCTCTCTCTCTATCTGTCTCTGTTTATCTAACTATCTATCTATCTGTCTGTCATCTCCATCTATCCATCCATTTCAAATTGTTCACCTATCTACCTATCCATCCACTCATCCATCCATCCATCCATCTATCAATCTACCTTTATCTATCCGTCCTCCAATCTATCCACACATCCATATATCTATCTATCTATCTATCTATCCATCTCTCTATCTATGTATATCTATTTTATACCTACTGTATATCCACCCACCCTTTCATCCACCTGTCTATCTATATCTATCTATATCCATCCATCCATCCACCCATCCATCCATCCATCCATCCACCTCAGAATAAAGGAATTGGATTCCATCATTTGTCTCAAGAAATCAGTAAGTGTAAATGCAAGAGATGAGCGAAATTGCCTATTGTCTTTGATGTGTGTGTGTGTGTGTGTGTGTGTGTGTGTGTGTGTGTGTGTGTGTGTGTGTGTGTGTGTGTGTGTGTGTGTGTGTGAGAGAGAGAGAGAGAGAGAGAGAGAGAGAGAGAGAGGGGGGGGGCTGATGTGCATTACCTGCGTATAATACATATTTAAAAACAAACATTTTCGAGACAGTCACATTTTGGCCACACACACACACACACACACGCACACACACACACACACACACACACACACACACACACACACACACACATTCTGCCCCAACTTTTTCACGTCGAGAGTATGTGTTCCGTTGCCAAACCAGGGAGAGAGAAAAAGTGAAAAAAAAAAACACCGAGAAAAACACAGGAACAAAACAGGGGACAGTGTGTGAGCGGAGGCAAAACACGTGTGATCAAAGAAAGCACTGTGTTTGTTCCTCTCTCTGTTTACCGCAGGCCTGTGTTTTTTTCTGTGTGTGTGTGTGTGTGTGTGTGTGTGTGTGTGTGTGTGTGTGTGTGTGTGTGTGTGTGTGAAAATAACATGTACATATAGGTGTGTATCAATGTGTGTGTGTGTGTGTGTGTGTGTGTGTGTGTGTGTGTGTGTGTGTGTGTGTGTGTGTGTGTGTGTGTGTGTGTGTGTGTGTGAATAGCCTGTCAATCTGGTATGAAGTCTAATAACTCTTCAAAAAATCACTAAAACTGCACCAAAACCCACCGACCATTCACAAAAACACACCACCTAACACCAACACACCAGTCCTGAGAGAGAGAGCCTTGGTAAGCACGTATTCAATATGGACGGTGGGCACAGGAGCCGAATTTGCAACCTGTCCTCTTTTCTTCTGTTCCCGCTCACTTCCTTCCTTCCTTCATCTTTTTCTTCATTCCCAGTTATTGTGCTGCCTCTATTCCTCTCTTCTCTCCTCCTCCTCCCCCTCCATCTTCTCCTCTTCCTTCCCCTCTATCTTTTCTATCTACTTCATCTATCTTCATCTTTACTGTCGTTTTCTCCTCTTTTTTTATCTCAAGCTTCCTTCCTCTCTTCTTCCGTGTTATATTTTCTCTTTACACTTGTTTTACCCATGTCTTTATTGGTTCTCTCTCTCTCTCTCATCTCTTATTTCATTCAGGCTTAATATTACAGAACTGAGTCACCCCAACAAATACAATAAAGAAAATGGATGGACTCTCTCTCTCTCTCTCTCTCTCTCTCTCTCTCTCTCTCTCACAGGAAGAGAACCACACACATAAACACAGAAACAAATATACATAAGAATACATAATTATATTCTTTCCCTCTCCTCTCTTCCTCTTCCTCTTCCTCCTCCTCCTCCTCCTCCTCCTCTTCTTCTTCCTCCTCCTCCTCCTCCTCCAATCCGTATAGGAACAATAAGGACAGAAGCTAATACAGGCCTTTTGCTCCATTAGTTTTAAGAGAGGACCCTTCTCGAGCTTTCCCTCTCTTTCTCTTTACTCCTCTTTCTCTTCTTTCCTCTTCCCCTCTACTCCTCCTCTTCCTCTTCTTTCCTCTCTTTCCCTCTACTCCTCTTCCTCTTCTTCCCTCTTATTCTTTCTACTCCTCCTCTTCCTCTTCTTTCCTCTCTTTCCCATACTGCTCTTCTTCTTATCTCTTTTTCCTCCTACTCCTCTTCCTCCTCTTCTTTCCTCTTTCCCTGCATTCCTCTTCCTCTTCCTCCTCCTTTCTTTCATCTCTTCCCCTCTGCTCATCCTCCTCACCTTCCCCTCTACTCTCCATTATTCACCATCATCATCACCACCACCACCACTAACACCACCACCACCACCACCAACCACCACCACCACCAACCACCACCACCAACCATCACCACCACCACTAACACCACCACCACCGCCACCATCACCACCACCACCACCGCCACCACCACCAACCACCACCACCACCACCACCACCAACCATCACCACTACCCATCACCACCACCACCAACAACAACAACAACCACCACCACCACTAACACCACCATCACCACAACCACCACCACCACCAACCATCACCACCACCACTAACACCACCACCACCGCCACCATCACCACCACCACCAACCACCACCATCACCACCATCCCACTACTATCAATGGAATGGGCAGGAAAAAAAGAACAGGAAAAAGGAAAAACACAATCTGGAAAACTATCACCTAATGGGACTGGGCAAATGATTCACGTCTCCATTAGCCCATTATTTAAGGCTTCCATTATTTTTGTTATTAATTACTTGTTTTTTTTTTTATTACTGTACTGGTTTGCAATTAGGTCGTTAGGATAGATGTATGGTTCCTCTCTCTCTCTCTCTCTCTCTCTCTCTCTACCTACTTACCTGTCTAACTCCTCATTTTCTTCCCTATATGACAAACCACACACATCCATCTCTGTTCCCCCCCTCCTCTCTCTCTCTCTCTCTCTCTTAACTCCTCCAATCTAACTTCCCTCAAGCAGCCTTCACCCATCAGTCTCAACAAACATGAGAGCAATGGTTTTCTCGTGGACGATTAAATCTAGTTCATTTTAGAGAGAGAGAGAGAGAGAGAGAGAGAGAGAGAGAGAGAGAGAATGTATAGTGAAAGGGTCAGTGGTTAAATATTTGAAGGGGTGACAATCTGACTGATGGTTGTAGATAGACAGATAGACAGACAGACAGACAGACAGATAGACAGACAGACAGCACGTAGATAGACAAGGACAGACAGACAGACAGACAGGAAGACAAACTCGCTACACATACACGGAGGGTAAGGAAATGTAGACAAGACGAAATAGCTTACACACACACACACACACACACACACACACACACACGCGTTCTCCTAGATCACACAGTAGATTGCACACGTTCTTATTCCCGTATCCCTCATCATAACCCCTCCTCTCTCTCTCTCTCTCTCTCTCTCTCTCTCTCTCTCACACACACACACACACACACACACACACACACACACCTTCCCCCTCTCTATTTTCCCCTATCACCACCTCCTCAGGGATAAGTATGCAAAAACAAACACGAAACAAGCATAGTTCGTGTTTTATCTGAATTGCCGCACGTCAACAGAAAACGGGGAGCGCGTGTGGGGGCTGACTAAAGAGAACCGCGCTGAGTTACTTCGGGAGCTATCTCTAATCTCATATTTTCTTTCCCTGCTTTTTTCCCCCCACTCCTGTGACGCTCCTGTTTGCTCCTGTTAGTGCCTTGTGCTCTTCCTTCTATCAGTCTTTCTTTTTATCTCTTTTCTGATCGAGTTTGCTCAAGAAACGGAATATTTTTCACTAATACATGAGTTTACACGCATTTTATACGGTGTGTGTGTGTGTAAGTGAGAGAGAGAGAGAGAGAGAGAGAGAGAGAGAGAGAGAGAGAGAGAGAGAGAGAGTTATGAAAGGGACAGAAGATAAAAATTCAGACCAAAGAAAAAGAGCTAGAAGAAAAAAAAAAGATTATAAGAAAGAGTATTAAGAATAAGAAAATATTGAGACAGAAAAATAGACTGAGAAAGAAGAGAGAGAGAGAGAGAGAAAGAGAATATTAAACAACAGGCTGTCGAAGAAGTTACCCAAGGAAATAAATAACGAAAGAGAGAGAGAGAGAGAGAGAGAGAGAGAGAGAGGGGGGGGGACTGAATAGAAAAGCATGTATTAGGGGAAAAAAATAAGGATAGTAGAGAAAGTAGAAAAAAAAAATTGAAAAAAGAAGGAGTAAAAAATGATAGGAAAGATAAATAAATAGAAAATGGAAGAGGATAAAAAACGAGAATAATAAAATAATATGAATAAGAGTTAGGAGAATCAGAATAAAAATAATGAGATGATTATAAAGGGAATTAAGAGTAAAAATAAGATTAATAATAAGAGAAGAAGAATTATAATCAGAGAATAATTAGGGTAAAATAAGGCAATAAGAAATAGAGATAATAAAAGAAAATAAAGAGAGTGTGAGGAAGGGAGTGTCTATCACGTGTACAAAGTTGGTCCCTGGTGGAGTTGGTGAGGACTAGGTGGCTTATTATTTACGCACACACACACACACACACACACACACACACACACATACTGTTCATACGTACACTCTCTCTCTCTCTCTCTCTCTCCCCTTCCTTAAGTCACTCCCTCTCCTTCATTCTCTCCCTCCTTTCTTCTCTAACACCTTCCTCTACTTTCTCACCCTCCTTCATTCCCACCCTCCTACCCTCCTTTTCTCATTCTCTCCTCTCCCTCCATCCTTCATTCTCTCCTTCCCTCCTCCTCCTCCTCCTCTCTCTCTCCCACCTCATCCTCTCTCTCCTTCTCTCCTACCTGTAGCGGACCTCAGCATCAATCACGGGACTAATTAGTAGATATTGACAGTGTAAATAACCACAGGACGCACCTGGTTATTCACACACACACACACACACACACACACACACACACACACACACACACGCACACATACAGGCCTCGTTATCCATACACATATACACACACGTACACATTCACACACACCAATACATAAACATAAATACGTACACATATAGAGCACATAATCCCTTTCTTTCGTCTTAGAAATATAGAAATAGATACATACAGTCTCTCTCTCTCTCTCTCTCTCTCTAATACCCCTACCCACACCCATACCCACACCCTTACATCCCCTCACATATAACCTCCCACCCCACCCCATCTCACCCCACCCCACTCCCCAACCCCAAAACCTTCTCCCACCCCCCAATCAATAACCCCACCTCAATACCCCCCACCAAACCCCCCCCACCCCCAATCCATGTTTTCCCTCTCTCTTAAATTCTGGCCTGGCAAAGTCTCGAACCCAGGCTCTATGTTCCGATGGTAAAGAAGCCGCTGAACTGGAGGGAGGGAGGGAGGGAAGGGGGAGGGAGATAGGGAGGGAGGGAGGGAGGGAGTTTTTTTTTTTAGGGGGGGGTTAGATGATGGGAAAGACCCCCCAAAAAAAAGTTGCTGTGTGTGTGTGTGTGTGTGTGTGTGTGTGTGTGTGTGTGTACTAGGAAACATGCAACCAGGTAAGAGGAATTTATCTATTTATATCTACCTACCTTTTCATATCTACCTATCTATCTATTTTTATGGATGGGTAGATGAAAATTCTATTGCATGAAAAAATGACCTAAAAAGCATGTAATTATTCACTTTAGTATTTCAGTGATAAAGGAAGAAAATGATCCGTAATAAAGAGATAATTACCTTTTACACCTGAGCATCAAGGTGTTCCCAGGTAAGTAAAATATCTACAGGTAGCGTAAATAAAATAATAATAATAATAATAAAATAATAAACCTGGCAGAACAAGAATAAAATAAAATAAATATAATAAAGTGACATCGTAGTGAAGGGTTAAAAAAATACCCAGATTTTTTAACATCGAAAAAAAAAAAAAAAAAAAAAAAAAAAAGATTATACGAAGTGAGAGAACTTGGTGATTTATATGCAAGAGGGAGGGAGAGGGAAGGAGGGAGGAGGAGGGAAAAAAGGGAGGGAAAGTAGGAATGAGATGAACGAGGGAGACAGGGAGAGAGGAAGGAGGAAAGTGAAGGATGAGGAAAATGAGTGAGAAAGGACAGAAGAGAAGGGAGGAGGGGAAAAGAGGAGGAAGGTAGGAGAGAGATGAGGGAGGGAGGCAAGGAAGGAGGAAGACGGAAAGTGAAGGATGATGAAAAGGAGAGAGAGACGAGAGAGAGAAAGAGAGAGAGAGCGACGGAAAAACAGTGGATGACAAAGACTGAATAAGAATGAAGAAACAAAAAACAGCGTGGCCACAGAATAAATAAAGAATAAAGAAAGAAGCTTGGAAGACACTGAGAGGAAATAAAGACAAGATAAAGAAAATAAAGATAGATTGACAATAAAGACAGAAACAGATACAAGGGCGAAAAAAATAAGAATAAAGAAAAAGATAAAGAATAAAGATAAAGACACAGAACGAAAATAAAGATAATGAGAAAATAAAGAGAGAAATAAAAGATACAGAGGAAGAGGGAAGGCAGGACCGATGGTGAAGGAAGAATGAAGGCAGAAACGATAATTTATACCCTGAATTAAAATGGGGGAGAGGAGGAGGAAGAGGAGGAGGAGGAGGAAGGGAGGAAGAGGGGAAGGAAGAGGAGAGGAGGGAGGTGAGGGAAGGAAGAGGGGGGAGGGAGAGGGAGAAGGTAAGGTAAGGGGAAGAGGGAGGGGAACAGGAGGGGGGAAGGGGAGAGGAAAGGGGAGGTGAGAGTAGCAAGGATTATGTGAAGTAATGGAAGTGGAAGGAGGCAGAGAGGAAAGGGAGGAAGAATGGAGGAGGGAAAAGGAAGGGAAGGGAAGGGAAAGGGGAAGAAGGAGGGGAAGAAGGAGGGGAAGGAGGAGGGGGAGAGGGAGAAGGAGGGGGAGAGGGAGAGGCAGGGGAAGGTGAAAGTGGCAGTAAAGAGGGAGGAAAGGAGGAGGAGGAGGAGGAGGAGACAGAGGAGACAAAGAAGAGAAGAGGAGGTGATGGAGGAGGAGAGAGAGAGAGAGAGAGAGAGGGGGTGATTTCAGACCCAGATAACACTGCATTGGCGTGAACAACAAATCACCTTCACTGTACATTTATAGAGTCGTTACATGTACAGTTCGCCTCAGAAGTTCGTAGTACAACAGCCCGCAGTATCATTCTTGGCAGGTAAAAAAGGAAAAGATTATGTAACACCATTATGTAACACAGCAATACTCCTTCTATCTTAACTTGGCCCAGATTTTCGTCCTTTTGCAGTTTGTTTCCCCTAACTCAGTGGCAGGAAAGACAATGCTATGGCTCTACATCCTTCCCACTACTTCTTCGTGACTAGCATCCTATTCTAGTAGTAATCTCCTTATATACGGCTCTCCATCCTTTCTAGCACTTCTTCGTGACTAGCATCATATCCTACTGTTAATCTCCATACAGCTTAAATCCTCTCCACAGCTTCTTCGTGACTAGCATCATATTCTGATCGCCTGGATATCAAATTTAAGATGAAGAATATGTTAAAGGAATGAAGAAGATGCCAGCGCTGTATTGGGAGAGAGAGAGAGAGAGAGAGAGAGAGAGAGAGAGAGAGAGAGAGAGAGAGAGAGAGAGAGAGAGCAGACAAACGCAGAAACAGAAAGAAAGAACGAGAAAGAGCGAAGGCAAGCCAGCAGAAAAAGCCAGGCAGGAAGGCGGCTTATATCTGAAGGTAAATTGGGGTAAACTCCGGGACCTGAGCGCAATAAAAAGCCAAGAATTTACATATCGCCAGGGCATAAAAAGTCTAATTCTCGGGCGAAGAGGAGCCATTTGCATTGCCATCACCAGCACAGAACTCTATGTTATGGCGCGCTGTTTCCCTCCCCCTCCACCTCTCTCTTTAATTCGCTCTCTTTTCCTCTCTCTCTTTAATCTTATGGCGCGCTGTTTCTTCCGTATCTATTTCTTTTCCTTCTCTATTTTCTCCCTCGCAGTTTTGTTTTTTTTCCATCTCTGTTTTCTCCTTCGCTATTTTGTTTTTTGTTTTTTCTATCTTTATTTTCTCTCATTTTATGGGGTGCTGTTCCCTCCTCCACCTCTCTCTTTAATTCGCTCATTTTTTCTCTCTCTTTAATCTTATGGCGTGCTGTTTCTTCCATCTCTATTTCTTTTTCTGCTAGTTCTATTTTCTCCTTCGCTATTTTGTTTTTCTCTTTTTTCCATCTCTATTTCTATTTTTTCTATCTGATTTCTCTGTCTTTAATTTTATGGGGTGCTGTTTTCCTCCTCCACATCTCTCTTTAATTCGCTTTCTTCTGACTCTCTATTTTGCTTTCTTCTATCTCTATTTTCTGTCTTTAATTTTATGGGATGCTGTTTCCTCCTCCTCCACCTCTCTCTGTGTATTTCGCTTTCTTCTCTCTCTGTTATCGTCTCTCTCTCTTTTTTTTTTTAATGTACTTCTCAGAGAACAAATGGCTTTCAGTTTTACCTTCCTCCTTTATTTCTACCAAGTCTATTTCTTCTATCTTTATTTCCCTTATTTGCTTTCTAATTTTGTTGCTTCTGTGATTTTTCCTCCCCACTCTTCTCAAATTGATTTAGTTCTGTCCTCACTGACACTCTTATATTTTTAGGTCTCTCTCTCTCTCTCTCTCTCTCTCTCTCTCTCTCTTTACTTTCCCTTCATTTTATTCTCTGTTTCTCTTAGTATTTTATTTCTATTTTATTTTTGGCCATTTTTTTTTTTAATTTCATTTTCTGTTCACACATTTGCGGGTTCTTATTTTATTCTTGATTATTTTGAGTAGTTTCCTTTTTTTCTATTACTCACATCTGTTCTATAAATTCATCCGGCCAATTTTTGTCTATCTATCTATCGATCTATCAATCTATTTATTTCCTGACAACTCTTCCCTCTCATCCTCAATCTCTCACTCTCTCCCTCCACCCCCTCACTTTTCCTCTCTTCATCCGCTCCTCCCTCTCACCTTCTCTCCTCTCCACCGCTTTCCCTCTCCTCCACTCTCTTTCTCGATCCAACCCTCTCCTCTCCAGCTTCCCCCCTCCCCCCACTCTTTTCCTCACACTCTTCCTACCTCTCCCTCCATCCATTCCTCACCTCTCCTTTTCTCACCATACTTTTCTCCTCTCCTCCCTTCCTCCCTCCATCACCCCTCCTTCATTCTCCTTCCCTCTCTCTCACTCCCTCTCACTCTCAATTTTCTGAGCAAATCCATCCATCCATCTATCCATCCATCCCTTACCTCTCACACCTCCCACCCTCTCACTCCCTCTCCACATATTCTTTCCCTCACTCCATCTCTCTCCATCCCTCCTCCCTCTCACCTCTCTCTCCATCCCTCACTCCCTCTATTTCCTGAGCACATCCATCCATCCCTTACCTCTCACATTTCCATCTTTCTCACTCCCCATTTTTTCCCCTCGCTCCCTCTCTCTCCATCCCTCCTCCCTCTCACCTCTCCCTCATTCTCCCTCACTCTCCCTCTATTTCCTGACCACCTCCCAAAAGCGGAAAAAAACACAAACCTTCAGGCAAAAGCAGAAATGAGTAAAAGGGTTGGAGAGTCTGTGTTTTAAAGAACGCAAATTAAGCCGCCATATTTCATCTTTTTTTTCTCTTTTCCTCTTTTCCCTCCCTCCATTTTTCCTCCTCCCCCTTCCTGTAGTCTGGGTTTATTTCGTGTTGCTCTCTCTCTCTCTCTCTCTCTCTCTCTCTCTCTCTCTCTCTTACACACACACACACACACACACACGGTAAGCTTTACTGAGGGTGTATGAAGCTTACTAAATATTTCAAAGTTACAGCTCTAACCATAAGTCGTAATGAAGAGGTTTAGAGCTCATTAACGTCCCTGTTCTCCCTAACATCTTTTCCTTAGCGATTTATTTTTGGATATGGGTGTTAATATTCTACTGTACGTTATTTATGCAGAGTATGACGATATTAGAGTTATAGTGGAAGAGGAGGGTAAGGAACAGTAGGGTAAATAAATCGCTTAGGAAGAGGTATTAAGGAGCTTCCCCTATCGACAAGAATACCACTTGCTACTACTACCAACACTGCAACTACCACTATTACTACTGCTGCTACTACTACTACTACCACTACCACTACTACTGCTGCCGCTGCTACTATTACTACTATTGTTACTACTCCTGCTGCTATTACTACTACTACTACCACTACTAATTAACCTGCCACTCACCTTTCCAAGACAGAGGCGTTTGTTCATGGTGTGCAGGGCATGTTCTGCAGACTGCCTATCCGCGAATTCCACGAAGCAGTAGGGGTCGTTGCCGGACTGAAACGAGGTGATTAGAGGTCGTTAGTGTGCTTAGAGGCAAGGCTAAGGGTAGTTTATAAGGGCAGAGGTAGATTGAAGGTAGATTATAAGGGTACAGGTAGGCTGAAGGTAGTTTA
Source organism: Coenobita brevimanus (assembly GCF_032717465.1). Taxonomy (NCBI): domain Eukaryota; kingdom Metazoa; phylum Arthropoda; class Malacostraca; order Decapoda; family Coenobitidae; genus Coenobita; species Coenobita brevimanus. The sequence goes on from NC_137038.1 coordinate 1,394,122, forward strand.
TAAGGGTACAGGTAGAAAGAAAGTAGATTATAAGGGTAGAGGTAGACTGAGGGTAGTTTATAAGGGTACAGGTAGATGAAGGTACATTATAAGGGTAGAGGTAGACTCAAGGTGGTTTATAAGGGTTGTGGTAGACAAGGAAAATGGGGGGTAGTTAGGAAGCACAAAGCAGGAACAGAACATTGTAATATTTTTCTTAGTCTTCTCTCTTCTTCCCATCCTCCCCATTCCCCTCCCCTCCCCTCTCCCTCTCCCCACCCCTCCCCTCCCCTCATCTCCATAGCAAAGGCCTCACCAGCTCCCTTAAATAAAAATCCAAAGAGCGTAAGGTGGAAAAATTGTCTTAAGGGAAAAAAGGGGATTTTATGTGGGAGAATATCCGAGAGAGAGAGAGAGAGAGAGAGAGAGAGAGAGAGAGAGAGAGAGAGAGAGAGAGAGAGGGAGAGAATGTATGGTGGCAGTTCTCTCTCACATTACAAATAAAAAACTGGGCAGCAGCACACACACACACACACACACACACACACACACACACACACACACACACACACACACCGCTCGCTGGTGCAGTGGTAACGTTCTCGCTTTCCAACTGGTGGACGGGAGTTCGCGCCTCGCTCAGGTTGCGAAAAGTTTCACTGACGAAGTGGGTGGTTACTGTCCCCCTCGAGCAAGGGGACGGGTGTGTCCGTGTGTGAAGGTCACAGCCTTGCCCTTAGATCGGACTATATGAGCTCTCAGCTCCCTTCCGGGAGGGTAAAAAGCTGACGATCACGACCAACAAGTGATCATGACCGACCCGGTGAATTACACACACACAGTCACTACACCTCTCTGCACACACTCCTCTCCCTCTCTCTCTCTAATTAGTGGTAAATACAATCTTTTTTTTTGGAGGGGTACAATTAAAAAAGCCTAATTGTATGTTTATTATTTTTTTTCCATTGTTTTAATACTAATTAGAAACCTATCAGCCCAGGTGTGTAATTAAAGGTATCAGGTGTATGGAATGATCTCTCTCTCTCTCTCTCTCTCTCTCTCTCTCTCTCTCTCTCTCTCTCTCTCTCGATACCATAATTCCACCTTACCTACTCCACCATCATCACTACCTCTATCACCATCACCATCACCACCACCACCACCCAACCACCATCTCCACCCCACCATCACCACTACCACTACCCTCCCTCCACCACCACAACCACAATCCTTCCTCCACTACCAACATAACCACAACCCTCGCTCACCATCATAACTATCATCATCATAATCCCCTACCACAACTACCACAATTCCCCCTACCACCGCCACCACAACCACAATTCCCAACCACTACCACCACCACCACAATCCTCCCTCACCACCACAATCTCCTACCACAACTACCACAATTTCCCCTTACCGCCACCACCACAACCACAATCCCCTACCACACCTACCACCACCACAACCCTCCCTCATCACCACAACTATCGCCACCATAATCCCCTACCACAACTGCCAAAATTCCCCCCTACCACCACCACCACAACCACAATTCCCAACCACTACCACCACCATCTCAATCCTCCCTCACCACCACAATCCCCTACCACAACTACCACAATTCCCCCCTACCACCACCACAACCACAATCCTCTACCACCATCACTGCAATTGCTCACATTCCCCAGACATACCTGACGCACCTGTGCATAGCGTAAGAAGGTAGGAGTTACGCAAGCGAACACCGGGAAATGGGTCGGCGTTGGTTGCGATCCGAGGGGAAATGAGGAGAGGGGAGAGGGGAGGGGAGAGGGGAGAAAGGAGAAGAGGAAGAGGGGATGAGATATAGGAGAGATAGGGGGGAAGAGGGGAGGAGATATAAGAGAGAGAGAGGGGGGATGAGGGGAGGTGATATGGGAGAGACAGGAGAAGAGGGGGGAGAGAGGGGAGAGAAGGAGAGGAAATATAGGGGGAGAGAGAGAGAGAGAGAGAGAGGGAGGGGGGGAGGGGAGGGGAGGGGATGAGGGAAGAGGGGACGGAGAGAGGCGAGACGGAAGAGGTGAGAAACGATGTAGATGAGATGTGGGGAGGGGAGAAAGAAGGGAGAGGAACAAAAAAGAGGAGGGAGAAGAGGATAATGGGAGAGGAGTAGCAGCAGGGAGAGAAAGAGAGAAGAAAAGAGGGAGAGGAGAGGTGGAGAAGAGGGAAAAGAGAGAGTAAAGAGAGGAGAAAAGAGGGAGAAAAGATGTGGAGAAGAGAGAAAGGAGAGAGGAAAGAGAGGAGAAAAAAGGGAAAGGAGAGGTGAAGAAGAGGGAAGGAGGAGAGGAAATAGAGAGGGAAGGAAGGGAGGAGAGGAGAGTAAAGAAAGAGCAAAAAGGATGGGGAGGAGGAAGGAGGTGGCTGGGAGATGGAAAGAAGGAAGATAAAAGAATGAAGAGAGGAGGGGAGAAGAGGGAAGAAAAGACTGAGAAGAGATGAGGGGAAATAAAGATGAGGGGAAAAGATGGGGAGGGGAGAGAGGAGCCTGAGAAAGGAGGGAAGGGGAGAGAGAAGCCTGAGAAAGGAGGGAAGGGGAGAGAAGAGGTTGAGAAAGGAGGGAAGGTAGCAATAAGAGGCGATGAATGGAGGTAAGGGGTGTGGGGGGTGAAAATTGCAAAGGGAAAGGAGGAAGACAATATAAAACAACATCATAGTGAAGAGGTCAAGTGTGTCTAGATATGAGTAGGTCACTTGAAGAACTAAAAGGTCAGAGTAGGTGAGACAAGGTTGAATAGGTAGCAAGAGGTCAAATTAAAATAAGCTGGGTCATTCCAAGATAAATTTCGTAACTATCCTGACGACAGACTTCTACTTCTGATTTAATACCACTATACCTCTACCAAAAAGCTTCAGTAAAACACGTAGAGGTTATTTCTCATAGTCGCAATTGCCTTCACTACCATTTTTCCTGTATTTAGGAACAGAAGTCTGCCGTCAAGAATGTTAAAAGTATTTGGAAGATTATGATTGTCAAATTTGCTATATTTTACAATCACTCTCTCTCTCTCTCTCTCTGCACACACACACACACACACACAGATAGATTAGACAGATACAGATAAAAACAGATAGATAGATATAAATAGATATATATATATACACAGACATAAATCCACAGCTCCTCTCCGCCTAACACCACACACTAAATCCTAATCCCAGAGGCCATCAAACCGCCTATTAAAAAAATCCCACCATCGCCAAAAGTCTTCACGGCCGCGTAAAATCAAAACCCACTCCAAGTCAGGTCATAGCAGGTGGGAGTCAGGTCATAAAGCTTGGGGTCAGGTCAAGGGAGCCTGCGCCCGGACGCGTATATTGAGGGGGAGGCCGGAGTTACGAGGGTCGCTGCGTTTAGCGGTAAGTGTCCCTGGCTTTTAGCTGTATTAGCGCTTAAGCGTGGTTTTTTTTTCTTTTTTTTTTTTTTTTGGCGACGTAAAGAGAGACGTGGAGGGATTTTGGAGGCCTGAGCTGTGGAGGGGTTGAGAGGGGGGTGGTTTGAGGGGTTGAGGTGGGGGGTTTGAGGGGGTGAGGAAGGGGTTTGGAAGGGGATGGAGGGGATGAGGAAGGAAGTTGGAGGGGTTGAGAAGGGGGGTTTGGAGGGGGTTGAGAAGGGGGGTTTGGAGGGGGTGAGGAGGGGTTTGGAGGGGGTGAGGAGGGGTTTGGAATGAATTTTTGGAGGGTCTGAGGAAAAGAGAAAAGGAAAAAAGTGGCAGGAATGAGAGAGAGAGAGAGAGAGAGAGAGAGAGAGAGAGAGAGAGAGAGAGGAGGGGGGGAGGGGGGAAAGACTGAGGTAAAGAGAAAGGATGGAGAAGAAGGTAAAAAGTAATGAGAAAGGTATGAAGGGTGAGGGAAGGGTGTAGGGAAGGGTGTAAGAAAGGGTGAGGGGAAAGGTGTAGGGAAGGGTGAGGAGAGGAAGTAGGGAAGGGTGTAGGGAAGGGTGGGGGAAGGGTGTACGAAAAGGGTGAGGGGAAAGGTGTGGGGAAGGGTGGGGGAAGGGTGTAGGAAAGGGTGAGGGGAAGGGTGAGGAGAGGAAGTAGGGAAGGGTGGGGGAAGGGTAAAGGGAAGGGTGAGGGGAAGGATGTAGGAAAGGGTGAGGGGAAGGGTGTAGAGAGGAAGTAGGGAAGGGTGTGGGAAAGGGAAAAGGGAAGGGTGAGGGGAAGGGTGAGGGGAAGGGTGAGGGGAAGGGTAAAGGGAAGGGTGAGGGGAAGGGTGAGGGGAGAGGCACCAATCACAGAGCAGGATTTACTGTTGGTGAAGTCAGGATTTCTCGGATTAATTAGACATTTAAATCGCGCGGTGGGCTGTGGCGAGGGTGAGGGGAGAGAGTGAGGGAAGAAAGAGGGTGAATGAGAGTGAAGGAAGAGTGAGAGTGAATGAGGAGAGTGAAGGAAGAGTGAGAGTGAATGAGGAGAGTGAAGGAAGAGTGAGAGTGAAGGAAGAGTGAGAGTGAATGAGGAGAGTGACAGGGGAAGAGAAGTGAACGAGGGGAGAGTGAACGAAGAGAAAGAGCGTATGGGGGAAGAATGGAAGGTGAGAGAGGGGAGGAAAGGGGAGAGTGAGGGAGGAGTGAGGGAAAAGAGTGAGGGGGGACTAGAAAGAAATGAGAAGAGATGAGTAAGGGAGTGAGGGGAGATGAGGGGAGAAAGGAGCGAGTAAGGAGCGGAAAGAAGAGGAGGAGGAGGAGGAGAGAGAAGAGTGAGGAGAGATGTGGAGCAAGGAGAAGCAAGTGAACGAATGAGGGGAGATGAGGAGAGGGGAAATGGGGAGAGGAAATGAGTGGATCGATCGTGTAGGGGGAGATGAGGAGAGAGGAGTATAGGGGAGACATTAAAAAGAGGGGAGGAGGAGGAGGAGAGAGGGGAGAGGAGGGGATGAGAGGAAGGGGAGGAAAGGGGAGAAAGAAAGGGGAGACAGGATGATAGAGGGGAAATTAGGGGTAGAGGGGAGAAGGTAGAGGAGCAAAGGGGAGAAGAGAGAGGGGGAGACGAGAAGGGAGAATGGTGGGAAGGGATGAGAGAGAGAGAGAGAGAGAGAGTTCAAGGGTGTGCTGAATGAAGTGAGGGGAGATGAAGAGGGAGTGGCAAGTGGTGTTGGGTTAAGTGAGGGGAAATCTTGAGGCTCGTGTTAAGTGGTGAGGGGAGGGAGGGAGGGAGAGAGGAAGGGAGGGAAGAAGAGAGGGAGAACGATGAAGGGAAGAAGACAGAAGAGGCAGCGTGTGAAGGGAGAAGTAAGGGATGAGGGGAGAGGGGAGGAATGATGGGAAAGATGAGGAAAGGGAGAGAGAGGGAAGAGGAGAAGGGAGTGAAGGAGGGAGAAAGAGCATAGGAGAAAAGTAGAGAGAGAGACGAGGGGAAAGAAAATGAGGGGAGACGAGGTGAGAAAGAGAATGAGAGGGGAAGGGAGATGTTGAGTTAAGTGAGGAGAAATAGGAAGGGTGGAGTGAGGGGAAGAAGGGGAGGGGCCAAGGCGTTGATTGAATGAGGGGAGAGAGAGAGAGAGAGAGAGAGAGAGGGAGAGAGAGAGAGATTGCTTGTCCACTGCGGCCTAATGAAGAGGGGAAACAGAGGGAAAGGAGGAAAAATGGAAAAGGAGAGAGAGAGAAACCGGAGAGACGGAGACAAAAGAGGGGAGAGAAAAAAGAGGGAGGGGAGGAAAAAATAGAGACTGGAGGAAAGGAGAGAAACTAAACGGAGAGAGTGGAGGAAAGGGAGAGATTTTGGAGGAAGAAATTGGAGGTAAAGGAAGAAAAGGGGAGAGAAACGGGAAGGAAAAGGAACGGAGGAAAGAAGGGGAAATAGGGAGGAAGTGGAGAGGAAGGAGGGAAGAGAGGAAAGGAAGAGAGGAGGAATGAGAAGAGGAATGGAAGAGAGGGAAGGAAGAGGAATGGAAAAGAAGGAAGGAAGAGGAAAGGAAGAGAAGGAAGGAAGAGGAAAGGAAGAGAAGGAAGGAAGAGGAAAGGAAGAGAAGGAAGGAAGAGGAAAGGAAGAGAAGGAAGGAAGAGGAATGGAAGAGAGGGAAGGAAGAGGAATGGAAGAGAGGGAAGGAAGAGGAAAGGAAGACAGAAGGAAGGCAGTGGAAAGGATGAGAGAAAGAAGGAGAAAAGGAAGAGGAGAAAAGGAAGGGAGAAGGAAGAAGAAGAAAGAAAATGAGAAGAAAATCTCTGTCTTCAACATATCTCTATCAGTCTCTCTCTCTCTCTCTCTCTCTCTCTCTCTCTCTCTCCCTCTTTCTCTCTCTCTCTCTCTCTCTCTCTCTCTCTCTCTCTGTGCTGTCTTTTTTCGCTGTTTTTAAACCATATCTCTCTTTTCCTACTCTTCATTTTCCTTTTTTCCTTTTCCCTCTCTCTTTCCCTCCTCATCTCTCTTTCCTTCCGTCTTCCCTCCCCTTCCCTCATTTCCTTCCTGATCTTCATTCCCCTCTTCGATACCCCGCAGCAAGGAGGCAGGTGCAGGCAGAGAGGCAGGCACGCAGGCAGGCGCATAGGTAGGCAGGCAAGTAGGCAGAAGGAGAGGCTGGAAGGCGGAGATAGAGAGACAGGAAGGCACAGGGAGAGGCAGGGCAGCAGGGAAGCAGGATACGAGGGGAGGCAGGTAGGCAGGTAGGGAGGGAGGGGGGCAGAGTGGCAGGCAGGGAGGCAGGGAGGCAGGGAGGGAGGAAGGGAGGAAGGGAGATAGGGAGACAAAAACTGGAAGGAAGAGAAGGAAAGGAAGAATAGAAATAAGAGAAGAAAAGAGAAAGATGCAGGCAGGGAGGCAGGGAGGCAAGCAGGTAGGGAGATAGTGAGGCAGGAAGATAGTGAGGCAGGCAGGTAGTGAGGCAGGTAAATAGTGAGGCAGGCAGGCAGTGAGGGAGGAGGGCGGGAAATCCACTGACAAGCACACCGCATCGCCAATTTACATAGCTGAATATTTTACCCCTAGACCATTGATTAGTAAGTCACGATTCGTTTAATATTCATATGATCGAGGCGCCTAATCTCTGGCTTACAGAATTTTCCCAACCAATGCACGCAGACAGGCACAATCAATGTCTAAATCACTCTTCAGATCGATCGAGAGGGAGAGTTAAAAGGCAACAGAAGGATTGCGGGCGGCGCGGGGACCAATCAGCGCCTTTGTTTACATTGTGACGTCACGGCCTGGGCGATGACGTCATGATTAGGGGGCACAGGCGTAAAATTATGGTGAATACTTTTTAAATCACGCCAGGATTTTGTATTGCCACTTTTTTTACTTTTTTATTACACACACACACACACACACACACACACACACACACACACACACATCATGTAAACATTTTGGTAAACTTTAGACGAAAACGCTCACAAATAACAAACTCACTCCAACAACTGCCCTCATGCTCCACCTCACACTCTCTTGCACACTGTCTCACTGTTTTTACACTCACTCTCTCACATTATTTCTGTCTCACACACTATTCGCTTTTTTCACACTCAGTCACTCTCTCGCATTTTTCACTCACACACACTATTTCACACCTATACTCTTTTACACACATTTTCTCACCACACTCATGTTCATGTTATTTTCCACACTTCTCACACACGCATACCCTCTCTCACATTTATCTCCAACACTCATTCTAACCCTCCTTCACACACTCTCTCTCTCTCTCTCTCTCTCTCTCTCAGGCCATCATCCCACAAAGCAACTATCCATTATAAAAGCAACTTGTGCCACTAAAATGTTCCTTTCTCCCTCTCTCTCCCTCTCTCTCTCTCTCTCTCTCTCTCTCTAACCACTAACCAGACCTAACAAGGGGATAGAGCAGTGTGTCCAAAGGCCTAATTGAGCGAGACAGTTCGGTTCAGGTATACTTAGTGGGCTTATTGATATGTAAATCTAATATTGTGGTTGCTGGGGAAAGTATTTTGGATTATCAAGCCAATTTGCTAACTGTGGGTGCATGTGGGAGGAGGTGGAGACTGAGGAAGAGAGAGAGGGGGAATGAGAGAGGGAGGGGGAATGAGGGAGGAAAAGGAAATGAGACAGAGACACAGAGACACAGATAGGCAGAGACATAGACAGACAGGTACACACATAGGCAGATAGAGACAGATAGAGAGACAGGCACACAGACAGGCAGACAGAGACAGGCACACAGGTAGGCAGACAGACAGAGACAGGCACAGAGGTAGGCAGACAGACAGAGACAGGCACACAGGTAGGCAGACAGACAGAGACAGAGAGGCACACAGACAGGCAGACAGAACCATCATTAAATTGCGGGAAAAGGCATTTGGAATTTTCGATAATATGTGAGATCGATGATAGACCCGCTGATTACTTCCCAAAGCCCCACTCAGCCCGACCATCCAACCATCCAGCCATCCAACCACACTACCATCCATCCAACCACACGACCATCCATCCATCCCAACACACGAACATCCAACCTTCCAACCACACGATCATCCATCCAAGCATACGATCATCCATCCTTCCAACCATCCTTCCAACCAAACGACCCTCCATCCTTCTAACCAAACGACCCTCAATCCATCCAACCACACGACCATCCATCCATCCATCCAAACACACGACCATCCATCCTTCCAGCCATCCAACCACACGACCATCCATCCATCCAACCACACGACCATCCATCCTTCAAACCACCCGACCATCCAACCATCCATCCACCCAACCATCCATCCACCTAACCATCCATCCACCCAACCATTCATCCGTCCAGTTAACCATTTTTTACTTATTGAACCATCCATTTACCTAACCACCACCACCACCACCATCATCATCATCATTACTACCACCATCACATTAAAATAAAAAATCAATAAAAAGACTAATAATGTGCAACAGAAAACATAACACAAACCATACATCAAAAAAAAAAAAAAAATGAGGAACAGAAACAATTAATGAACAATGGGTCTGATAGAAAAAAAACAGAAAAGCAATTACTTCATATTTACAGCTTTTAACCTTGATCGTTCACCTTGACATTTTCCGAATTAAGCTCAAAATTAAATCGGATTAATGTTATCTCAAACTGAAAATCTGTGAGTCATGTTTTGTGTGATTTTGACTCGGATTTATTTATTTATTTATTTATTTATTTATTTTGGGGGGCAGTTAAATAATAGTGATAAGGAAATGATATCTGGAGTAATAACTTGGGAACATTACTACAAGGTGGGGGCGCCCGTCGTCCACTCACTTCATGTAGTGGTGCCTACTTCATTCTTCGTCTTTACCATTCTTTTCTGTCTGCCCTTCTCTCTGTTTTATCTCATTCTTCCTGTCACCTTTTATTACTCTTCTTTCCACTTAGGATTCCTCTACACTGGGTGAATCAGTTAATATATTTAATCAACAGGTGACAGATTAAAAAAGAAAAAAAAAACAGTGGAAGCAGAAAAAAAAACAATACGTTTAATATGGCAACACTGCTGGACGGGTGCAGTTACAACACACCCCCAGGCACCATTTTCTTCTTTTAATTCAGCTTTGTAACTATGAGCTTTATTAATCAAGTGAACAATTAAAAGAACACATGAACTAACAAACAGTACACTTAGAAAAATACAAACGAAAGGAAACACAATAGAAGAAAAGGGGCGGAAAAAGGCTCCCATCTGGCAACACGGGGTTCAGTTGCCATATACCGCCAGATGCCATGTCCTTTTTATTTAGGCTGAAGCGAGGGATAAGCGCGTTAATAATGACGTGAATTATAGCGTTAATAAAGTACATAGAGCTTAATAATGGCGTATTTGTCAGTGATGCAGTTCCCTTGTCATCGGAGCCCTGTTAATGACTGATAATTTTCTGGTTATGAGGGTCTTGTTACTCATTCACCCGCTGATGCCGTTTTCTGTGACCTGCGTTTACATTGCCAGCAGAGACTCGCCTGTTTTAATTTCCCCCCTGCTTTAGTAGTAGTAGTAGTAGTAGTAGTAGTGGGAGGAGAAGTAGTAGTAGTAGTAGTAGTAGTAGTAGTAGTAGTAGTAGTATTGCTGCTTTTGTTTACATTGCTAGCACTGACTCGCCTTTTTTAATTCCCCACCTCCTTCATTAGTAGTAGTCGTAGGCATAGTAGTAGTAGTAGTAGTAGTAGTGGTGGTGGTAGTAGTAGTAGTAGTAGTAGTAGCAGTAGTAGTAGTAGTAGCAGTACAGATGATGATAATGATGATGATAAACAAAATAAAGTGTAGAAGTCGGGAGCAAATGAATCTGTAAAATATATACTGCATGTGTGTGTGTGTGTGTGTGTGTGTGTGTGTGTGTGTGTGTGTGTGTGTGTGTGAGAGAGAGAGAGAGAGAGAGAGAGAGAGAGAGAAAGTGGAGAGGTAACATCCACACAAACATCAGAGTGAAAATTACTCCCTTAGCAACGTTCGTCCTGTGATAAGTAAAGCTTTAAGAGACGACCTTCCTATGTTGAATAAAATGCTGTATGTCTTTCCTGCAATAAATAACAGAGAGCTCGTACTTCCTGGGATAAATATACGTTCACGTCCTTCCTGTGCCAAATACAGTGCACGTCCCTCCTGTAATTAATATAAGTACACGTTCGTCCTATGATAAAGACAGGTTGCTTCACTGATAAACTAGATAAAATAACTTGATGTGAAAATAAAGACATGGGGAAAGAAATGATTCACACACACACACACACACACACACACACACACACACACACACACACACACACATACCAACCCCACCCCCATACACAACCCTTCCCACAAACCCATCCCACCCCAACACAACCCCATCCAAACACACTCAAACCCCTCCACGCACAACCCCCCTCACACCTCTCCCACAAATCCACCCCAACACAACCCCTCCCACAAACCCCTCCCCACACACACCCCTCACACCAGAAAAGCATGAAAAAAATACCAGTTCAAATCACACCAGGCCTAAAACACCACTGCAAAGGTCATTACTCATTAACCGAGTGAGTGGAAAGGTTAATAGAAGTTATCAATTGCCGGAAAATGTCACTGAATATTACACACCTGCCTCTGTATTTTGCCTCTCGTGGTGGGGATAATAGGTTTTTGTGTGTGTTGGCTGTTATTGTTAGTCTTGTGGATACTGGTGCTGTGGTAATGGCTAGGTGTTGTTGTTGTGGTGGTGGTGGTGGTGGTGGTAAGTAGTGAGTAGGAGTAGGAGGAAGAGTAGTAGTAACAGTAGTAGTAGTAGTAGTGTTTGTATTATTATTATTATTATCATTATTATTATTATTACTATCGAAATCAGTATGACTATCACCAACATCAAACACTATATCCCATATCAAAAAATAACTACCAGCGATTCCATCCTTTTTCATCATCATCATCATCATCATCATCATCACAAGAAGAAGGGAACGTATTAGATAACTGAAGAAAAATTAAGACGAAAAACTATTACACACACACACACACACACACGGGAAACCAAACCTTACACTTTTCACTTTCCGCCTTTTTTATCCCGGGTAATTAACAGAGCTGTAATAAATACCATTAATTCCCCGGTAACAGCCTGGCCACGTCCGCCATATTGGATACATCACACACACACACACACACACACACACACACACACACACACACTCATGCATCCTCACCACATAGACGCACACATTTACCCCTCCAACACACACACACACACACACTCATGCATCCTCACCACATAGACGCACACATTTACCCCTCCAACACACACACACACACACACACACACACACACACACACACACACCTTTTTATACCCAGCTTGTAGGTATCGAATATCAAAATTAATTACATTTTTTACTGGATTTTAATAACCCCCATGACACGTACACCAGTTCGATGTGGTGGTGATGTGGTGGTGTGGTGGTGGTGTGGTGGTGATGTGGTGGTGATGCAATGGTAAAAGGAGGCCATTTTGGATCATGATTGGGTGGGGAGGAAGGGAGGGGAGAGGAGTGGGAGGGGAGTGGAGAGGGGGAGAGAAGGGAGGGGAAGGAGAGAGAGATGGGCAGTTCCGTCTTTACTTCCTTCCCCCATTTATTTCCTTTACTGAACTCCTTACTTAACATTATTCTTTATTTTGCTTTGTACAATTTCCTCTTATTTCATCTCTCTCTCTCTCTCTCTCTCTCTCTCTCTCTCTCTCTGCCTACCTAACACTCCTACTTAGCACCCGTTCCTCTGGCATTCTACTTAACCCCCCCCCCACACCACCACCACCACACCACCACCACAGAGGTCTTAGGGCACCACACCACACCACACCTGGCCGCTCCCACGCCACCACACAGCACCTTACCTCACCTACCTCCACGCTCAATGCAGGGGGAGAGGGAAGAGAGAGAGTGAGAAGAGAGTGAAAGAGTGAGAAGAGAGAATAAGAGGGTGAGAAGAGAGAGAGTGACATGAGCGAGAGACGGGAGAAGAAGAGAGAGTGAGAGGGTGAGACATGGTGAGATGAGGGAGAGTTAGAGAGGGGAAAGAGGAAGGGAGAGACGGGGAGAAGAAAGAGAGAGAGAGAGAGAGAGAGAGAGAGAGAGAGAGAGAGAGAATAGTGGGGGTGAGAGAGGGAGATGAGAGGGTAAAAAGAGGAAGAGAGTGAGAGAGACAGAGAGGTGGAGGCAAGTGAGAGTAAAAAGAGGAAAAGTGAGAGAGAATGGAAAGAGAATGAGATGTGGGAAAGAGAGAGAGAAGGAATGAGAGGGTGAGGAGAAATGAGTGAGAGTGAGAAGAGAGTGAGGGTTGGGGAAGACAGAATGAGAGTGAGAGGAACAGAGGAAGTGGTGGGAGGGAGGCAGTTGGAGAGGTGTGGAGATAAATATGTGGTGTGGTAGTGTGTGGAAGTGTGGTGGTAGTATGTGGTAAGTGTGGTGGTAGTGTGTGGAAGTGTGGTGGTAGTGTGTGGAAGTGTGGTGGTAGTGTGTGGAAGTGTGGTGGTAGTATGTGGTAAGTGTGGTGGTAGTGTGTGGAAGTGTGGTGGTAGTATGTGGTAAGTGTGGTGGTAGTGTGTGGAAGTGTGGTGGTAGTATGTGGTAAGTGTGGTGGTAGTGTGTGGTAGTGTGGTGGTAGTATGTGCCTAAGTCTGCTATGCTGGTATTTGGACAGAGTGGAGGGAGAAAAAGTATGTTAGGGTGTGGATGGAAGTAAGACAGGGTGTGGATGTGGGTGAGGTGGGGTGTGAGGGTGTGACAGTGTGTGGATGAGTGAGTTAGAATGTGGATGTGGGTGAGGCAGGGTGTGGAAGGGTAAGGCAGGGTGTGGAAGGATCAGGCAGGAGGGCAGGGGAAGGTGTGGAATGGTGAGGCAGGGTGTGGAAGGGTAAGGCAGGGTGTGGAAAGGTAAGGCAGGATGTGGAAGGGTAAGGCAGGGTGTGGTAGGGTAAGGTAAGGTGTGGAAGGGTAAGGTAAGGTGTGGAAGGGTAAGGCAGGGTGTGGAAGGGTAAGGCAGGGTGTGGAAGGGTGAGACAGGGTGTGACTAACCTAGGTTCTCATTTCCTAACTATGGCCTTTGAGCTTGTGCCGTTACCCATTACCCTAAGAGCCCATTACATCATCCACGTTACCACAGTTACCTCAGCGTTACGTTAGTTACCCAATTTACCTGCCAATTAACAAAAGGTAGATGGGCACCTGAGTCGAGTGAATCAGCTGCCCGGAACAGGAATCGAACCCATGCCTAAGGGACAAAGGGAAATGTGTTTGGGGAAAGGGAGAGGCGGAGGTATTGCAGAAACGAAGGTGGAGGTGATGCAAAGGAGAGAAAAAAAATGTTTGGCTGAAAAAATAAGGTATAAAGTTGAATAAAGGAAATAGAGAGAAAGAGAGAGAGAGAGAGAGAGAGAGAGAGAGAGAGAGATGAAAGGAGATGATGATGAAAGGGAGAGAGAGAACGGAAAGGGGATTAGAGGATGGAGTGGAGGGAAAGGGAGAAATGGAGGGAAGAGAGGGAGAAGAGGAGATAATAAAGGAGATGGGAAAAGGGAGAGAGAGAGAGAGAGAGAGAGAGAGAGAGAGAGAGAATGAGATAAATAGTTTGTCGGTGAAAGCCACTTAAATCAGACAGGTCTTACTGGGGGAGATGGAGGAGGAGGAGGAGGAGGAGGAAGGAAGAATAAGCAAAGGAAAGACGTGGGAGACAGAAGAAAACAAAGCTGAGAGAGAGAGAGAGAGAGTGAGAGAGAGGGGGGGGGGCAGGAGCAAGTTTTCAGCACCTTTGTGAGGATTAAACTGAATAGGTGGAGAGCTGCTTGCCTCACTCGAGCTCACTTTCACACTCGCTCACTTTCTCTCTCTCTCTCTCTCTCTCTCTCTCTCTCTCTCTCTCTCTCTCTCTCTCTCTCTCCGTTACCTGTTTCTCACTTTTTCACCTGGCTTACTTTAATTCACCTTCACTTTCACTCATTTTCACATCCGCTCGCTCACTCTCTCTCATTCCTTTACTTCCTCGTTCATTATTACTACGTCACTTCATTATGTTACGTTTCCTGCTCTCTCTCTCTCTCTCTCTCTCTCCCTTAATCCCTGACTCTCTTTCTCTCTTCCTCCTTTGCTTCCTACCTCCCATCCTTAATCCCTCCCTCCCTCCCTCCCTCCCTCCCTCCCTCCCTCCCTCCTTCTTACATGGAGGAGAGGAAATGTTTGTCCCAGGATTACACATTGAAGGGTGAGGAAGGGTGAGGCAGAGAGAAAGGCAGGGTGAGGCAGACAGAAAGGCAGGGTGAGGCAGACAGAAAGGCAGGGTGAGGAAGGGTGAGGCAGATAGAAAGACAGGGTGAGGCAGAGAGAAAGGCAGGATGAGGAAGGATGCGGTAGAGAGAAAGGCAGGGTGAGGAGAGAGAAAGGCAGGGTGAGGCAGGGTGAGAAAGAGAGAAAGGCAGAGAGAAAGGCATAATGAGACAGGGTGAGACAGAGAGAAAGGCAGGGTGAGGCAGAGAGAAAGGCAGGGTGAGGCAGAGAGATAGGCAGGGTGGGGTTGGGGGATGTAGAGGGAGGCAAAGTGAGGAAGGGTGAGGCAGAGGGAAGTAGGTGGAAAGGTGAGGCAGGGTGAGGCAGAGAGAAAGGCAGGTGAGGCCGGGGTAGGTAGAGGGAGGCAAAGAAAAAGGTAGGGTGAGGTTGGAGAAGTAGAGGGAGGCAAAGAGAAACTAAGGGAGGCAGGGAGAGGCAGAGAGGAAGGCAAGGTAAGACAGGTGAGGCAAGGTGAGGCAGGTGAGGCAGAGTAAGGTTAGGAGAGGCAGAGAGGAGGAGTAAATCAGCGAGAAAAGATGAAGACTGGCAGGGGAAGACAGGGAGAGATAGGGGATGATAATTTACAGCGGTGAGGCAGGGTGAGAAAGTGTGGTAGGGTGAGGCAGGGTGAGGCAAGGTGAGACAGTGTGGTAGAGTGAGGCAGGGTGAGACAGTGTGGTAGGATGTGGCAGGGTGTGGCAGGGTAAGGCAGGGTGGTAGGGTGTGGCAGGGTGAGGCAGGGTGGATGAAGCAGACTGAAGAAGAGGTAGACTGAGACTGCGTAGGAGTGTGTGGATGGCATAGTGAAGCAGAGAGAGCGAGACAGAGTGAAACAGAAGGGTGAGGAGGGTGAGGCAAGCAGGAGTGAGGCAGGAAGGCAAGCAGGGGTGAGGCAGGGTGAGGCAGGCAGGGGTGAGACAGGCAGGGGTGAGGCAGGGTGAGGCAGGTGTCAGGTAGGTGAGAAGTGGTGTCAACTGTCACTAAAGCGTTCCTTTGTACACCTGATACAAGGAGGAGGAGGCGGAGGAGGAGGAGGAGGAGGTGGTGGTGGTGGAGGAGGAGGAGGAGGAGGAGGAGGAGGAGGTGGAGGAGGAGGAGGAGGAGGAGGGTAGACAGACAGACAGACAGGCAGATATACAAAGAAACCCTGAAAGACAATTATTAATAAAATGATATAATTCTCATCATTATTCTCTCCATTTTTTCGGCATTGGTACCTCTCTTTCTCTCCCTCTCCCTCTCTCTCTCTCTCTCTCTCTCTCTCTCTCTGCCTATTTATCTCCTTAACCATATCTATCCATCAATCTATCTATCTATCTATCTATCTCCCCCTATCCCCATAACTCAGGCTGGTGACGTCACTGCAGCTGCTCTCACGTTTAATGCTTTTACCTGCCAACTGAGAGAGAGAGAGAGAGATGCAACTATGATTAAAAGTGTGTGTGTGTGTGTGTGTGTGAAAAGCCCTACAGTTCATCCATCCATCCATCCATTTATTCATCCATCCATCTATCCATTCATTCATCCACCCACCCATCCATCCACCTATCCACACCCAATAAAACACAAGCCTCTCATCCCATCCATCAATCCATCCATCCCATCCACCACTCACCCCACTCACCCATCCACCCATCCATCCATCCACACCCAATAAAACACAAGCATCTCATCCCACCCACCCATCACACAACTCACCCATCCACCCATCCATCCATCCACACCCAATAAAACACAAGCATCTCATCCCACCCACCCATCACACCACTCACCCATCCATCCATCCATCCACCCACCCATCCACTCTTCCCATCCACCCATCCCACCCATCCCACCCACCCATCCACCCATCCATCCATCCATCCTTTCAATACCGGGGTGGCACAATAACACAGGAGGGAGGGTGCGTGGTGAGGGAAGAAAGTATATTTGGTGTAAATAGCCTATCATAGAGGCAGCTCAGGCGTGTGATGGAGGTGTGGTGGAGATGATGTTGGAGATGAGACGGGGCCGGGGCTGGTGGTGAGTGGGGAAAGTGAGAAGGGGAGCTGTGATGGAGAGTGGTGGTGGTGAGAGGGAAGGATGTGAAAGGGAACTGGGGTGGTGGTGGTGGTGGTGGTGAAGAGGGAATGGTGGAGTGATGGTGAGGTGGTGATGAGTCTGGGTAGTGATGGAGGTAGGGAATGATGGTGGTGGTGATGTGAACGGTAGGGTGGAAGGTGAATGATGATGATATGTACTAGTGGTGGTGATTGAGGGAGTTGTGATGGTGCTGTGATGATGGTGCTATGAAGATGGTGATGGTGGTGGTGATGAGAACGGAGGGAAGGACGGGGGATAGTGGTGGTGATGCTGGTGATGAGGAGGCGGAAGTGGGATGGTGGTGAGGAAAGGGAAGGGTGGATTAAGGTGGAAGTGCAGGAAAAGATGATGATGATGATGATGATAGGAAAGGGTGATGATAATGTATGGAGGAGGGAAAGGAAAGAGGAAATGAAAGATAGGGAAGAGGAAGGAAGAGGAGATGAGGGAAGAGGTCTCAGAGAGGAAAATGAAAGGGAAGAGAGGAGGGAAAGGATAGGGAAGAGGAGAGGGAACGGAGGAGACAGAAAGGAGGAATGAAGAGAAAAAAGAGAGGAGGGAAGAGGAGGGGTGGAGAGGAAGAGGAGAGGAGGAGAGGAAGAGGTTTAAGAGGAAGAGGTTTAAGAGGAGGACATTCCACAACTATGACACCTGAGATGAAAGGGAAGTGGTGTGTGTGTGTGTGTGTGTGTGTGTGTGTGTGTGTGTGTGTGTGTGTCAGAGAGAGACAGAGACAGAGAAGGGGAAAGGGGAAAGAAGAGAGAGAGACCCGCCGTGCAGTATTCACCCCTCCGATCAGCTCAGTGGACGCAACTGTGGTACAATCTGCATGTCTGGGCCTGTACCTTTGAATGTATTGATGTGGTGGAGACTGTGGTAGACGCTGTGGTGTGCTGTGGTGGTGTGATGGAAGGGTGTGAGGTTAATGGTGTGAATGTGGTGTGGTATGATTGAGGGGTGTGGAATGGTGGTGTGATGTAATGGTGGTGGCAGTAGTTGTAGTAGTAGCAGTAGTAGTAGTAGTAGTAGTAGTAGTAGTTGTAAGTAGTAGTAGTAGCAAAATACAAAGCCCAAGCACCAGCAGAGCAAGAGCAGAATCAGCAGTGACAGCAGGAGACACTGGCACGAGAGCAGACCACATGAAAGGGCCACAGGTAAGCAGACTCAGGTGACCCCCTTAATTAGCAGGTGAGGGCCAGACAGGTGTGACGACGCATTCCTACCAAACCCACACACACACCTTCATTTCCCTCACCTTTCCTCAGTTACACCTGAAGTATTTTTGGCACTCAATTGTCATGTCTTTAAGAATTTGAGGTATTTTAAGTAATGTTGATCTTTTTGTGTGTATAATTTTACCAGACAGACAAACAGACAGACAGATATACAGAATAGAAAAAGAAACAGATATAGATAGTCACTGAGATGTTGATAGAAAGACAGACAGACAGATAGATAGATAGACAGACAGATATATATTGCTGTTCCCGTCAATTTAATAATCCTTTAGCTTTAAAATGAATTAAAACCAAAAAATGTGACGCCCTAT
>NC_137038.1:1417500-1422500 GCF_032717465.1 Coenobita brevimanus
AGGAGGAGGAGGAGGAGGAGGAGGAGGAGGAGGAGGAGGGGGAGGAGGAGGAGGAGGAGGTAGATGGAAGGTAAGAAAGCGGAACATCTGACAAGGAGTAATGAAAAAACTTGAAGAAAAAGTGAATAATGATGTAATTTGGTAGACAGACAGATAGACATAGATAGATAGACAGATACAGATAGACAGATAAACAGACAGATCGGCAAGAGATAGACAGAGAGACAGCATAGTCGTAAAACATTAGAAAAACGAACACACACACACACACACACACACACACACACACACGATTGAATTCAAATGACACAAAAACAAAAACAAGCAACAACAACAACAACAAGAAGCAAAGAGGCCATGAAAATCCCTCTTGCAAAAAAAAAAAAACGCTATTTTTTTGTTTTTGTTTTTTTGCTCGAAAGTTTGGACGCTTTCCTCCCTCTACACTCTCTTTAATTTTCTTTCATTTTCTCACTTTCTTTCTTGATTTTTTTTCGCGTCTGTCTTCTTATTTTGTCTTCCGCATCGTATAATTTTCTTTTTCATCATCATCATCATCATCATCATCACTCTCTCCTTTCCTCTACCTTCTGCACTCAGTTTTCTTAGCTTATCATCATCATCATCATCATCATCATCATCATCATCATCATCACCATCATCATCATCACTAGAATCTTCCACGTGTGTTTTGACTCTAAAATTTTTCACATATTTCAGAGTTCCGGTCAATAATTCGTTTACACTTCTGTTTTCTTTCTCTCTCTCTCTCTCTCTCTCTCTCTCTCTCTCTCTCTCTCTCTCACCACCGCTACCCTCCCCCCCAATTTTTCCACCCAAATTATGCACACACGTTTTTTACACACACACACACACACACACACACACACACACACACACACACACACCTTTTTTATCTCGCACTTACCATCAGAAGATATGAAGGGAGTGGGGGAGGACGGGGGGTGGGGAGGGGGGAGGGGGCCAGGAGGGAGGCATACACCCCCTCCCCTTCTCCCCCACCATACGCACTCCCTCCCTCAACCACCATGACGCAGGACACGGCAGGGCAGGGCAGGGCAGGGCAGGGCAGGGCAGGGCAGGGCGAACAAAAGTTCCAATATTTTTTTCCTTGTCACAATTTTCAGATAAATCAATTAATATCTCAAGGTATTTTCTCATTTACCTTTCCTCAGGTTAATTCATCTCTCTCCCAGGTAATTGCAGGTATAATTAACAGGTCTCTCTCCCAGGTAATTTCAGGTATAATTAACAGGTCTCTCTCCCAGGTAATTTCAGGTATAATTAACAGGTCTCTCTCCCAGGTAATTTCAGGTATAATTAACAGGTCTCTCTCCCAGGTAATTTCAGGTATAATTAACAGATCTCTCTCTCAGGTAATTTCAGGTATAATTAACAGGTCTCTCTCCCAGGTAATTTCAGGTATAATTAACAAGTCTCTCTCCCAGGTAATTTCAGGTATAATTAACAGGTCTCTCTCCCAGGTAATTTCAGGTATAATTAACAGGTCTCTCTCCCAGGTAATTTCAGGTATAATTAACAGGCCTCTCTCCCAGGTAATTTCAGGTATAATTAACAGGTCTCTCTCCCAGGTATTTTTTCGTCTTATTAATATCTCTCTCAAGTAATTTTAAGTTTAATCTCTCTAAGGCTTTTTCCTGATCATCTCACCCATAGGCTTTCTCACTCACCAAGGTATTTTCTCTATTTTCTCTCCTCTCTTTCTCACGTTAAGTAAAGCTCTCTCTCCCTGGCATTTTCCGGTATTTCCTGGTATTCTGTAACAATACCAGGCTAATAAATAAATCTCTCCCAGGTAACTTAACACACAGGTAAATGAACAAAAATCTCTCTAGGTATTTTCTGATTTTTTTTTTACTCAGGCAAATTAATCCATCTTTCCAAGGAATTTTTTGTCAATAAATCCCTCGTGGGTATTTTCTGCCTTAATAAATCTCTCCTGGGTATTTTCTGGTATTAATAAATCTCTCCTGGGTATTTTCTGGTATTAATAAATCCCTCGTGGGTATTTTCTGGTATTAATAAATCCCTCGTGGGTATTTTCTGGTATTAATAAATCCCTCGTGGGTATTTTCTGGTATCAATAAATCCCACCTCGGTATTTTCAGGCATTAATCTCTCCTGGGTATTTTCTGCTCTTTAATTAACACTCTCAGGCTCCTATGACCCACTCAGCTGAACAAAACCGTCTGGTAAATAGCACTAGACTTCTCCCGACCATGGGGGGGGGGTTAAAACACTCGCTATTCCACCATCATCATTTTTTCCATTAGTTTTCAGATCTTTTTTTTATATCGTATTTTTTCATCTTTCGTTTTTCATTTTCCTTCACTCGGTTTTTATTCAGTATTTTTCAGTGACTTTTAGTGCCTTTCAAAATTCACTGTTTTTTTTGTCTGTAATAATTTTCTTGTTTAATAAAAAATATGAACATTAATTTTTGGCTCCCGATCGATTACTAATGAAGAGGAAAACATGGTCTCTCTCTCTCTCTCTCTCTCTCTCTCTCTCTCTCTCTCTCTCTCTCTCTCTCTCTCTCCTAAGCATGTTCAATTACAGTCAATCGAGAGTTGCTTCATCAAGGAGATAAAACGACTGACGCGAAATAATGGGGTTTTGAAATTGGGGGGGAGGGGGTAGAGAGAGAGAGAGAGAGAGAGAGAGAGAGAGAGAGAGAGAGAGAGGCAATGATAATGATTATGAATGTAATGATGAGGCAGGAAGAATGACAGTAGTAGTAGTAGTAGTAGTAGTAATAATAATAATAATAATAATAATAATAATAATAATAATAAATATGAAACAAAGAAAAAATACAGAAGGATGAAAATGGATACAGACAGACAGACAGACAGACAGACAGACAGACAGACAGACACAGAAAGAGACAGACAGACACAGGTAAATGTATTAACAGAGGATGATATACTGAGAAATGAAAAAAGGAGAGACTAAGCGAATGAGTGAATGATAATGAATGAAGGAAGAGAAGAAGGCTTGAAGACGAGAAAGAATAAGGGAAGGAAGAAGTAAAGAGGGGAAAGGAAGAAAGGGAGGAAAGAAGGAAGGATAAAAGAAGGAAGAAAGGAATGGTGGTTGAAGGAAAAGGAGAAAAGAAGGAAGATGAAGAAATGAAGAAAGAAAGGAAGGAAAGAGGGAGGGAGGGAGGACCGAAGGAAGGAAGGAAGGAAGAAGGGAAGGAAGAAAGGAAGGAAGGAAGAAAGGAAGGAGGGAAGGAAGAAGGAAGGAAGGACGCAAAGCAATCAAATAAGCAAGGAAAAAAAATGTTAAAAAACTAAAGGAGATGATTTTGCAAAGAAAAATGGAAAACGGAATTTAATAACAAAAGGGTAAAAAAGATAAGATGCTTAACTGGAGGAGAGAGAGAGAGAGAGAGAGAGAGAGAGAGAGAGAGAGAGAGAGAGAGAGAGAGAGAGAGAGAACGGTACAAATAAACACCAAAAAACAAAACAAAAATAAGAAAAACAAGAATAAAGAAAAATAGTAAGAATCACATGAGGAAGAGGAAGAAAAAGTGAATAAAGTGAAAGATAAAGGAACTAATGAAGAAATAAGGCAGGGCAGGGCAGGGCAGGGCAGGGCAGGGCAGGGCAGGGCTGGGCTGGGCAGGGCTGGGCAGGGCAGGGCAGGGCAGGGCAGGGCAAGGCAGGGCAGGGCAGCACCGTACCAAGCGGGCACTGGCAATGAACTGAGACATACAGGTAGACCAGGTAGTGCCCCTAACCCCCCCTCATCCCCCTCCCCCTCACCCCCCACTCCCTTACCTCCCAACTCTTTCCCTGCCTCTCCTCTACCCACCTCCCTTCCTCCATCTCTCGTCTACCTCCTGTTCTTCCTCTCTCTCTCTCTCTCTCTCTCTCTCTCTGTCACGAAGTAAGTGGGTATTTCACGCTTAGACTCACCTCCAGTTGAGAGAGAGAGAGAGAGAGAGAGAGAGAGAGAGAGAGACAGACAGACAGACAGACAGACAGACAGACAGACAGAAAGACAGAGAGAGAGAGAGAGAGAGGAGGGGGAAGGACAGGAAGAGAAGGGGGGAAGAGAAGGAGGGAGGGAAAGGAGAGATGAGGAGAGGAATGGGAAGTGAGAGAAGAGGAGCAGGAGGAAGGGGAGGAGAGAAGAGGAGGAAGGGATAGAAAGGAGAGGAGAGGAGGAGGGAGAGGGAAGGGGGGAGGGGGAAGGGAGGGAGGGGGGAGGGGGAAGGGAGGAAGGAGGGAGATGAATGCCACAAGAATGCCAGCAAAGAGACAGGCGAGGAAGGGAGGGAGGGAAGGAGGGAGAGAGGGAAGGAGGGAGGGAGGGAGGGAAAAAGGAAAGTGGCAGGCAGACAGGCAAGCAGGAAGGGAGGGAAGGAGATGGGGGGGAAGGAGGTAAGGAAAGGAGAAAAAGGAGGGAGGGAGGAATGGATTGAAGAAAAGGAAGGGAGAGAAGGAAGGAAGGGCAAGGTAGGAAAGAGGGAGGGGAAAGGAAGATAGAAACGGGAGGGAAGGAAGGAAGGAAGGAAACAGGCAAGAAGTCAAGACAGGGATGGAGGTAGGAAGGAAAAAATAAAAGATGGGGAGAAAGTGAGAGGGAAGGAGGGAGAGAGGGAGGGAGGGAAGGAGGGAAAAAATGGAGGAAGCAAGAAAGAAGAGAGAAAATGAGGAAGGAAGGAGGAGAGAGAGAGAGAGAGAGAGAGAGACGGTCAGACAGCCAAACTTTCTCGACCCTGGACATATTGCCAAAAGAGAGAAAGAGAGAAAAAAAGAGAGAAAGAGAGGAAGAGAGAGGCCCTGTCAGACGTCAGCTAACCAGGAACTGCGCACAGGTGGCAAAAACACAACAGGAACTGACCGTCTTGGCAAATTAATGTCTTATATTTTCTTACCATTTTTCTTAATATTGTGATGCGACTGGGGTAAACCGGAAAGAAAAAAGAAATGTTTGGTTGTGGACTG
>NC_137038.1:1427500-1440000 GCF_032717465.1 Coenobita brevimanus
TCCCTCCTTCCCTTCCTTCCCTCTCCTTCATTCCTTCTTTCCTTCCCCTCCCTTTTCGCCCTTTCCTTTTCCATTACTACGTTCTCCCTCTCCCTCCCTCCCTCCCTCCCTCCCTCCCTCCCCCTCTCTCTCTCTCTCTCTCTCTCTCTGCTTTCCCTCCTCTCCATCCCCTTCATACTTCTCTCCATTCTCTCCTCCCTCCCTTTCCCCTCTCCCTCTCTCTCTCTCTCTCTCTCTCCCTAGTTTCCTCCCTTCCCTCCATTTTTCTCTCCCTCTTTCCCTCCACCCCTCCCCCCTCCCCCCCCTCTAAGGGCCAGGTGACAATACCAAACGTTGCTTAGGGGCTCACCTGCTGTCTCTCTCTCTCTCTCTCTCTCTCTCTCTCTCTCTCTCTCTCTCTCTCTCTCTCTCTCTGTCTTTCCCATCCCTTTCTTCTCCCTCCTCTATCTCTCTCTTCTCCATCCTTATCTCCCACCTCTCTCTCTCTCTCTCTCTCTCTCTCTCTCTCTCTCTCTCTCTCCATTCCTCTCATACCAGCCCACTAACACCCATCACCAGTTACCCATACATACATTCCTCACATTCCTTCCTTCTCTTATTCTCTCCTTCCTTCCTTCCTTCCTTCCTTCCTTCCTTCCTTCCTTCCTTCTTTCCTGCCTTCCTTCCTTCCTTTCTTTTCGTTTTACCTATTTCTTTTTCTTCCTTCTTCCCTTCCTTCCTTCCTTCCTTCCTTTTTGTTTCTTATTTATTTCTATCGTTAATCACAATTCTTCATTCTTATTTTCTCTTCCTTCCTTTTTCCTTCCCTCCTTCATTCCATCCCTCCTTCACTTTTCTCCTTCATATTCCTTTCAATTTTCTTTTTTCTCTCTCTCCTTTACTTCTTCCTTCTTTCCATCACAACTATATTCCTTCTTTTCCTTCACCCTTTCTTTCCTAACTTACCTTCACTTCCTTCATTCCTTCCTTCCTCCCTACCTTCTTTTCTTCCACTCTTCTCTTGTTCCTTTCTTTCCTCCCTCCTCCATCCTTCATTTCTCTCCTTCCTTCCCTCCTTCCTTCTTTCCTTCCCTCCCACTTTCCTTCCTTTTCTCCTTTGTCTTGGTTTCCTTTCATCTCTCTCTCTCTCTCTCTCTCTCTCTCTCTCAGGAAAACACCCAGATCGCCCTCTCTTTCACACCTTCACACACACCTTGTCAAAAACGCATACAGCTAATTGGCTGATGCAGGTACGAGTGTGTCATTAGAGGCAGGTAAATAGAGGTGTAAGGCACATGTATACTCTAGTACGTGTGTGTGTGTGTGTGTGTGTGTTAGTGGTAGGTAGGTAGTGACGTATACAGGGAGATATGTATACCTGGTGTGTGTGTGTGTGTGTGTGTGTGTGTGTGTGTGTGTGTGTGTGTTAGTGGTAGGTAGGTAGTGATGTATACAGGGAGATATGTATACCTGGTGTGTGTGTGTGTGTGTGTGTGTGTGTGTACTAATTAGCTCTCACCTGGCTCCTCACCTTGCAATCTCACCTGCCCACTTAAGGACTTTTAAACACCCAGGTAGCTTTCCTTGATGCAGTCTTACTTCCTCTCTCTCTCTCTCCCTCTCTCTCTCTCTCTCTCTCTTGATAGATAGACAGATAGACAAATTAGACAGATAGATACAGATAGATAGAAAAAAAAAGTTACACATAAATAGATATATTCAGATAGCTAGATATTTACACACCTGTCTATCTATCTATCTCTCCCTTTAATTATCTTTGTATCTATCCCTCTATCTATCTCTATCTATCTATCCCTTTAATTATTTGTCTAAGTATCTATTCCTCTCTATCTATCTATCTACCTACCCATCCCGGATCTACGCACACGTTCCCACACCACTACACACACACACACACACACACACACACACACACACACACACATACACACACACACATACACACACACACATACACACACACACACTACTCTCTCTCTATTAATCTACATAAAATCGACAGGCAGAAGCAAAAGTATGGCTGAAAATAAGTTACCGGAGAGCAGGGGGTTAAGAGAAGTGAGCTGAGAGAGGTACATGTGAGCTGAGAGTGAGCTGAAAGTGAGTCGAGAACAAGGTGAAAGAGTGAGTCGTGAGAGTGAGTGTTACCCGTGTGTGAGCTAAGAGTGAGTCGAGGGGCCGAGTGAGCCAAGAGAGCCGAGAGTGAGCCAAGAGTGAGCCAAGAGGGGGTGATCCTAGAAGAGCCCTCTGGTGGGAAGCGTGGGGCAAGAAAAACAAGATCGCAAAAGAAAAAAAAAACAGTCATTTGACCTGATTTGATGTTAGGGTTAAGGAGGGGAGGGGAGGGGAGGGGAGGGGAGGGGAGGGGAGGGGAAGAGGATGATGAAAGAAGGAAAAAGGAAAGGAAGAGGGAGAGAGGTAGGAAAGGGCGAGGGGGAGGGAAGGGAGGGGGAGGGAAGGGAGGGGGATTGAGGGGAAGGGAGGGGTAATGAGGGGAGGGGAAAGGGGGAAGAAGGGATAGAGAAAGGGGGAAGGGAGATGTGAAAAGCAAGGTGAAGGAAGAGAGGAAGGAAAGCGAGAGGCAGAGGGAGAGTGGGAGTGGGAGGGGAAGGGGAGGGATGAGAGAGAAGGGGAAGAAGAATGGGGGGGAAACTGGGGAGGGAAAGGGGAAAAGCAAAAAATAAGAGAGGGAAAGAAAAGGGAAGAGAGAGAGGGGGGAATGAGAGAGATGAGAGTAAGAGGCAGAGTGAAAGAAAGGGGGAAAGAGGGAGGAGGGAGGGGGAAGGAGAGGAGGGAAGAAGGGGGGAAGAAGTTGAAAGGCTGAAGGAAGGAGGGAGGGGGAGGCAAAAACTGAAGAATGAGGGGAAGGAAAGGAGGAAGAGAAAAAGAAGAGGGGAGGAATGCGGGATAAGAAACAGAGATGGGGAGAGAGGAAGGAAGAAGACGAGGAAGAAGAGGAGAGGAGACCAGAGAGGAGAGGGAAGGAGAGGAGGGAGGGAGGGAGGAATGAGAGGAAAGTGGGAGAAATAGACAGCTAGACAGACTGATAGATAGACAGAACAGGCATAGAAACAGATAGACAGATGGACAAGAACTGAGAAGGACAGACAGACAGGCAGATAAAGACAGCTAGACAGACAGATAGACAGACAGATATAAGTAGATAAAGCGATAGATAAAAACCGATAGATACAAATACATAAATAGATCCAGGTCACCATTAAAAAAAAATCCAATAATTTCTGACATGGATTAAATTTTATAGGGGTGTCAAAATCCTAAATTCTTTCGCTACCTTTTTCTTTCTTTTTTTTTACGTGGATTGGAGAGAGCAGGTGCATGAGTTTTTTTTTTCTCTCTCTCTCTTTTTTGAGTGGTTCTACAAATACACGTTTCATCTCATTAGTTTCCCCTCCATCTTCCAACTCTCTCTCTCTCTCTCTCTCTCTCTCTCTCTCTCTCTCTCTCTCTCTCTCTCTCTCTCTCTTCCAGCCCCTTCTTAGGTCAGTGAACTAAAGAAACAGTCACCTTGTACCCCCTCCCTTCTCTCCCTCCCATCCTCTTTCCTCCCTTCCTCCCTTCTCTCCCTCTTTCACAGTTTTTCCTACCTCCTCCTCTTTCCTCTTCCTCTCCCCTCTCTCCTAACCTTTTCAGAGCCACTGGGAGGAATAATGTATCGTCATTTTAACATAGAAATCTTAGAAATGATCACGTTCCTAACCCTCCTCTTCTCTCTCCTTCGCTTTCGCCCCCTTTCTACCTCTCCAATTCGTTTTCCTCTCTTTTCTCACTCTCTCCTACTCTTCCCTCTCTTCTCTCCCTCTTCCCTACGTTTCCCTTTCTTCTCTCCCTCCCTCCTCTTCCCTCCTTCTCTCCCTCATCCCTCCATCTCTACAGAAGGGTGCAATAACTTCATCAATGTTTACGTCTCTATCCCCTTCCCTCCTGCTCTCTTCCTCCTGTCTCTCCCTTCTCTTATCTCCCTCCCTAACCCATTCTAGCTCTCTTCCCTCCTTCCCTTTCTCTCTCTCTCTTTCCTCCTCCTCTCCCTCCCTCTTCCTGCGTCACAGAGGGGTGCATACCGTCACTGTTGCATCAGAGGCTAAAGACATACCACGCTTCTTTCCCTCCCTTCTCTCCCACTCCTATTCGTTTCCTTTCCTCTCTCCTTCATCCCTACGTCTCCCTTTCTTCTCTCCCTTCCTCTTCTTTCCTCCTTCTCTCCCTCCCTCTTCCAGCGCCACAGAGAGGGGTGCAATACGGTCATTATAGCATCGGCAGCCAAAGAAATGGTCACGCTCGTACCCCCTCAGTGACGTCACGCCCCGCCAGCCAATCAGGGGCGTCAGCTGTCTCACGCTCGCTCTTGCCATCGTGTGAGCAATGTTTTTTTTTTTCCTGCTCGTCTGTCCTTTACCCTTTCAATTTCGAGACTTTTTTTCTAGAAAGGGAGACTGTTTTTTTTTTTTTTGTTTCCATCTCCTGACGATTTTACTCAGTTTTGGAGGGGATTTTCGATTTTGGGATGTTAATTTTAGCCTTCATTAACCCCTCCAGTACGAGAGGGCATTTCGAAGTTTCAAATAATCTTACAAAGATAGCTTTCCCATCCACCTTCTCCAATTCCCCCTTGTCATTTCCCCTCCCTTTCCTCCTCTATCTCCATATTTCTTCCCCATCTTCCCTTTTCTCTCTTCCTTCACCTTCCCCATCTTCCTGTTCTCCTCTCCCTTCTCCAACCTCCTCCTCCTCTTCCATCTCTCTTCTCCAACCTCCTCCTCCCTCCTCCTATTTCTTCCCTCTGCCTTCTCCTTCCCCATCCTCCTTTTCCCCCTCTTCCCTCTCTCCCCTTCTCTTCCCTTCACACTTCTTCCCTCCTCCACCTTCTCCTTTGTACTTCCAGATCCTTCTTCTCCCCCCTCCTCTCCCCTCACACTTCTCCTTCTCTCCCTCATCTTCTTCCCCATCCTCCTCTTCCCCTCTTTTCTTCCTTCCTCCCTCCTCCTCCTACTCCCTCTCCTTTCCTCTCCTTCCTCCTCCTCCACTCTCGTGCCCCGCATTTTAAAATCTGTTTTAGACTAGGAGGCAATTTCGTGTCCCAGTGGCTATTATTTCCTCAATGCTCGCCAAATTTCTCAAGGCACCTGATGCATGGAGATAGCAGTGATAAAAGATAAGGAATTACGCTATCACAGTCTATCTATCTATTCATCTTTCTATCAATCTGTCTGCCTACGTACCTATGTACCTACCTGTGCTGTCTATATTAATATGTCCCCATCTATCTATCTATCTGCCTATCTGTTTATCTATCTATCTGCCTATCTGTACATCATTCTATCTATCTATCCGCCGATCTGTTTATCTATCCATCCATCTATCTATCTATGGGTGACAAAAACACAAGCTAAACATCCAAAACAAAAACAAAAAAATAAAAAAAAAATAACAAGGCAGCAAATTTCTTGACTGCAGACCCACACTCCCCCATCAAAAAAAAAAAAAAAAAAAAAAAAAAAAACAGGGCCCTCCCCCCCAAAAAAATACCATTAATCCCAGAACAAAGAATTTTAATCACCAAAATAATCTCCGCAGGTCAATTGCGTGGGATTACCAGGAACTGCCTCCGCAATGTGTTTAATCACGTCGTTGTGGCCGGCAAATTAGCAGGAAATGATGGCACACTGCGGCAAAGAGATGAGGAACGGGGGAGGGTGGAACTCGACTGAGGGTGGTGTGAATATGGAGGCGATTAGGGATAAATACGTAATTAAATAAATATATAAATACAAAATATATTCTCTCTCCATCTATCAATATCTATCTATTACGAAACATATATATATATATATATATATATATATATATATATATATATATATATATATATATATATATATATATATCAGGAGCCTCTGTGGTAAAGTGTGCGTTTTCGTATGCTGAGGAACGAGGGTTCACGCCCCGCCAGGGTAACAAATTTTTGGAGCGTTCTTCTGGCCACGTACTACTTGGCGGACACAAGGGGTGCTGTGGTTGAACCAGTGTCGCATACTCTAAAGTATGCTTGCACCCAGTCGGCTTGCGCGGGCCGATTACACTTGGTTCACAGACTACACACACATCCAAAGCCACTCCAACACTACAATTACATTTACAAGCACCTCTCACCCTACATACAATCTCTACCAGACAGCCTAAGCCACTTGGTAGAGATACATTGGCTGTATCGTTCCCACTTCGGTCGGGATAGGCCGGTCCGGCAGTGGACACTCAAACGGCTGATGAGAGAGAGAGAGAGAGAGAGAGAGAGAGAGAGAGAGAGAGAGAGAGAGAGAGAGAGAGAGAGAGAGAGAGAATGTTTCACTCACTAGATCAGAGATATGTGTCAATACTTTTTTTTTTTTTTTTTTTTTGGGGGGAAGGGTATTTCACTTTCTCTTTACATGGACACCTATGATCTTTTATCTCTAATTTCGGAATATTTTCAGGACAGTACATTCCTGGATTTCACCATCCAAAAAAAAATAACGAAAGGCTTTACTCTATTATTTCTCCATCACGTCCACCTTGCCTCACCTGTCTGGATAATTAAAACGGAAATGGCGTTTACCTGTGGGGGACTAATGTAAACACCTCTTCTTATTTACTTTCTTTGCCTGCGACACCACCACCAAGACCATATGCATTTCTCACGATGGAAGGGGAAGGAATTCAGCTATTAGTCAGAGCTACGAGAATTAGGACTGTAAAGAAAGCAGAGACGGAAAGGTACAAAATCATCATCATCATCATCACCATCACCATCATCATCGTCATCATCATCATCATCTATTAAAAGTCTTGGAGAAACTGATACAGGCCTCATCTACCTCTAAGCACAGTACTACAAAAATCCAAGAGTGGGTAGATTAGCAATAGACATGCACTCCCTTCAGAAGCACCAGGTAGAAGGACACATCTACCTGCCAGCCTGATCCATAATTACCCCAGCCCCAATTATAGATCGATAGACTGGTAGATACATGAATAGATATAGATACTCGTGGATAGATAAGAGGACGCACAAGTACCAAGAGCCACTTCCCTCCTCTTCCTCTCTCCCTTCTTCTCCCTCCTCTCTTTCCTCTTCCACCCTCCTCTTCCTATTCCCTCTCCCATCTCCTTCCTCCTCGTCCCTCCTCCTCCTCCTCTTCTCTCTCCTTCCTCCTAGTCCCACTTTCTTCATCCCCCTTCTCGTCTTCCCTCTCCTTCCTCCTCCTCTCCCCTTTCCCTTCTTCCTCCTCTCCTTCTTCCTCTTCTTCCTTCCTCCTCCACTTCCCTCATTCCTCTCCTTCCTCCTCCCTCCTCCTCTTCCCTCTCCCGTCTCCTTCCTCCTCCTCCTCCTCCTCCTCCTCCTCTTCTCTCTCCATTCTCCCTCCTCCTCCTAAGCCAATATCGAACCAGCTGTGTGTTGAAGGAAGCGATGTGGGGTACGGACGCTCTGAGACAATGACCTGTGAACTTAAACAAGGAAAGTAAGTTGATTGCGGGAGGAGTTTGAAGAAAAGGTAATTTTATCAGACAAACAGATTGCTGACCATATAAACTAAAAAATCCATGAATAGAATGACTTTAAAATTTTTTCCCTGTTCTCTATATCCAATTTACGTCACACTGAAGATTTAAGTAACAATATTTTCCAGAGCTGGTTGAGGTAGGGATTTTTAACATTGTCTCCCTTGCTTTAATACGTTTTCTCTCACATCCACGTCAAGCAAGCCAGAGAAAACGTTCCCTTGAGCCAGGAATACAGGGGAGGCTAAGGTAGTTCTCGAAATTCGTACCCTCTCCTAACCAATCTGGGAATTTACATCTATATACTGATCTATAAAGGGTTTTCACGCGACTACCAAAACGAAAATGCATCATGGGGGACGTAAACAAGCGTGAGATGCAAGTAATATGGTAAGTTCTTGCAATATCAGCGAAAAAATTTAAGTTCTTGCAATAACCACTAAAATGTAAAGTTCTTCCAATTTCCCCGAAAAATTTTAAGTTATTGCAATATCTACGGCTGTTACGAGACTCACGACCGAGAGAAATACTTAAAAGAGAGCTACAGATTACTTAAAAAGTCAGAAATGAAGGAGAGAGCACAAAAAGAGAGTGAAAAGAGGAGATATTTGCGTCTTTCTCTCCTGAACCCAGATAAAGGAGCAACAAAGGGCGCCTGAAGGTTTATATTATTTCTCGCGATGCTATACTCCTTTTACTCAAACTTGGCCCAGATTATCGTCCTTTTGCGGATTATTTCACATGGCTTACGTAAAGAGAAAGACAATACTACAGCTCTACCTCCTTTCCACAGCACTTCTTCGTGACTAGTGTCATATTCTAGTGCTAGTCTATTGTTACACCTCTGCATTAGATGGAGAGAAAGAGTAATTTTAGGCCAAGTTAGAGTAAAAAGGGTATAACTCTTTCATTCCCCAGTCTCTCTCTCTCTCTCTCTCTCTCTCTCTCTCTCTCTCTCTCTCTCTCTCTCTCTCTCATTAATGGTATTTTGCAGTTTATATTTTAATGATCCCTTTCAAACCCACACTACGAAATATCAGGGAAAATTAATGAAGCTAGTATCTTAAATTAGAGATAGGAAAGAGAGAGAAAATGAGAAAATGGGTAACTTCCTTCAATCCCATGTGTGTGTGTGAGAGAGAGAGAGAGAGAGAGAGAGAGAGAGAGAGAGAGAGAGAGAGAGAGATTCATTTGCTCTAATCTAATTCTGAATATTAAGGGAGTCCAATTTAAAAGGATTAGGCTTTTGGCTCTGATACCACTGCTGTTTAGATAGATAGAGAGGTAGATAGATAGCTAGATAGATAGGTAGATAGGTAAATAGATAGTAGGCAGACAGGTGCATAGATAGGTAGAGAAATATTGATTAGACAGGTAGGTAGGAAGGCAGGCAGGTATAGATAAGCAGGTAGGTAGGTAGGCAGGTATAGGTAAGCAGGTAGGTAGGTAGGTAGGTAGGTAGGTATAGGTAAGCAGGTAGGAAGGTAAGTAGGTAGGTAGGTAGATAGACAGGTAGATAGATAAATAGATATGGATTAGACAGATGAGATAGATGGATAGATAGATTGACAATGACTGATAGATACATGGACAAAGATGGAGACAGATATGGAAAGATAGACAGACAGACAGTTAGGCAGACAAACAGATAGATAGATAGACTGACAGAAGACAGTAAATAGATAGAAACAGATAGACATAAAAGGTATGGAAAAAAATAGCATTCATACTGACAAAGTTTTTTTATGGAATATGCTTAGGTATTATCAATTATTCTCTCTCTCTCTCTCTCTCTCTCTCTCTCTCTCTCTCTCTCTCATAGGAAAAAAAATATTCAATGGAAGTTTTGTGTCACTGAAAGCGCTTAGTATTATGTCTATCTATCTGTCTATCTATCTATCTATCTATCTGTCTATCTATCTGGGGACGATCAGTATTCGTAGTGAAAAAAATGCAATGAATGTTTAATGGACTGTGTGTGTGTGTGTGTGTGTGTGTGTGTGTGTGTGTGTGTGTGTGTGTGTGTGTGTGTGTGTGTCCTGAGAATACACCATTATCTACCTACCTACCTACCTACCTCCCAACCAACCTACCTACCTACCTACCTATGCATGTGTGCGTGTAAATCAAATCATTATCTATCTATCTATCTATCTATCTATCCATTAAACTCATAAAAAAGATGAGCATCAATATTCCTCCCATCTTGCTCAGGTACTCCATATATTTCTCAACAAATTTCTACATCCTACTTATTCTACTCTCAAATTAGATTTCAATATTTAGAGGGATTACAGCCTATAAATCCCCCCAAAAAAATCACCCCTTATATCCATGACGATTTTTTCATTTTTTCTTTTTTTTTCAATTTCTTTCCCAGGTAATTGATTTTTTTTTTTTCCTCATTTATCCTACCCAATCGATTTTTCCCGGACGATTTTTTAAGGTATTTTCTGCTTCTTCCTTCAGACGATTTCCTTAAGTTTTATATGGAGGAAATTAAGGTAAAGTAATTTCTCTTTTAAAATTACCTTTTTTTTTTTTTAGTTTATTTTCGTGGCTTTAGATGATTGTTAGTTTTTATCTCAATATTTTCTTCTTTCAATGGGTTTAATTCCTTTAGTTTCTCTCTCTCTCTCTCTCTCGTCCCTCAATTTAATGGCTTTTTCTTCCTTCAATTATTTTTCTTATTCTCTCTGCCTAAGACAATTTTATTTTTCCCTTAAGTCGAAAAAAAATCTCCATTAATTACAAAAACTTTTATATATATATTTTTTCCTCGCTATTTTCAAGACGATTATATATACCTAAGGAGAGAGACTTTTTCGAAATGGGGGGGGGGAGAATGCAGCCTTAGAGACGCTTTAAATTTGAGAAAAAAAAAATACCCTTCCTTAATATTAATAGTAAAACTCCCTCAAAAAAATCGAAAAAAAAAAAATCCATAGGTAAAAGGAGTAAATAAAAAAAATACGTCCTCTTTTTGAAGGACTTAAAAAAATAAAAAAATTAAATTAAATAAAACTGGACGAAACGAAAATAAACTATAATTCTTTCACCTTAACTTGGCCTTGATTTTCGTTCTTTGGCAGATTCTTTCACGTCGTGGCGAGGGAAGCGATACTACGGGTCTGTATCCTTCCTATAGCACTTCTTCGTGACTGGTATCACATTCTAGTGTTAATCAGTTGCATTAAAGATTTCGAGATGGAGAGGTGGCACTTTTAGGCCAAGTTTACAATAGACTGTACGAAAATAATGTAGTGTGCCTGTCAATAATAATAATAATAATAATAATAATAATAATAGAGTGGATATTTTAGGCCAAGTTAAAGTAGAAGACTATAATGTAATGCAGTCTGCCTATATCCCCTGTCATAATAATAATAATAATAATAATAATAATAATAATAATAATGGAAACACGGCATTTATCGTTTCTCATCTTTATTGACTCAGTAAAGGACGGACATGACTCTCCTCCCTTTAATTTCTCTCTCTCTCTTGGGATTTGCCTGAAAGAGAATAACACGAGAATATTAGAGGGCTTGAGTGTGTGTGTGTGTGTGTGTGTGTGTGTGTGTGTGTGTGTGTGTGTGTGTGTGTGTGTGTGT
Source organism: Coenobita brevimanus (assembly GCF_032717465.1). Lineage (NCBI taxonomy): Eukaryota > Metazoa > Arthropoda > Malacostraca > Decapoda > Coenobitidae > Coenobita > Coenobita brevimanus. Next base: position 1,438,672 of record NC_137038.1, read on the forward strand.
GTGTGTGTGTGTGTGTGTGTGTGTGTGTGTGTGTGTGTGTGTGTGTGTGTGTGTGTGTGTGTGTGCAAGCTCTCCCACACGCATGTACAGTTTCCCTCATACGAAGTGTTCCATGTATAAATTAACTAAAAAACTGAATATACTTTGCATGTATGGGAATATTTATGCATGTATGATTTAATGAATGAAAGATGAGAGAGTATGTATAGTGTATGAAAGAGGAGAGATTGTGTATGTATATGTAGAGAGTTATGCATGAATGAATGAGTGAATGAGTGAAGAGTTAAGGAGAGAAGGCCGGACGTGTGTAGGGAAATGTATGAATGGAGTGAATGCTGAGAGAATGTATGAAGGGAGAAAGTGCATGTATGGGCTAGAGCATGTATGAGAGACTATGTATAAGTTAGCAGTAGCGCATGTATGAATGAGTGACATGTATAGGCTGATGTATGAATGAAGGGAGTTGATGTTGAGAGAATGTATGAAAGTGCGTGTATGAAATGAAACATGTATGAGAGATTGGGCGCAGAGTTTTTGCATGTATGAACCAGATGTATGAACGAAGAGAATGGATGTTGAAAGAATGTATGGAGAGAGACTGTATGTATGAACTGGTGTATGTATAGCGAGCGAGACCGCATGAAAAAAGATATATACACTGAGATATTCGTATGTATAGAGAGAATACTGTATGGATAAATGCGCGCATGTATGAAGCCTGCTTGTTTGGTGTATGCATAAATGAATAAGCATATGTAGAAGGAGAGAAACTATGTATAAATGTATGAATGAAGTAATATAGGGTTAGTGTCTGTAAATATATATGCATGTACGACTATAAAGCATGTATGTGTGTATGTATGCAGGTATTTACGTATGTGTGCGTTTGCGCGTGTGTGTATGTACGTATGTGTGTATCAATATATCCAAAAATATGCTCATGAAAGACACTGAGTTTAAATCCTTACACATCTATATAATCTCAAAATCCAAAAAAAGTGACTCTATATATATATCAACATCAAAGCTCATTATATTGATCAGAGCAACGTATTAGGCCAAAAATATGTTCAGCAAAGACGTATATATAAAAAGGAAAAACGAAAATAAAAAACAGCAATATATTAAGTGATGTACATTCGACACAGTTTTTGAGAACAGTAAAAAAAAAAAAAAAAAAAAAAAAAATCGAATGTGACTGAAAAAAAAATGATTGAAACCTCCATAATTTTTGAAAATTGAAAAAAACGAAGTGATTACCAAAAAAAAAAAAAAAAAATTACTGAAACCTCCATAATTTTTGAAAACAGTGAAAAAAAAGTGGTAAAA